>NC_090216.1:11734783-12334783 GCF_033026475.1 Channa argus | reverse complement strand
AATTAGTGAACTGGCTCTTACCAGGATCTAGCAGAAGGTCACTTGTAAACATGTTTTTTACCGACATGTTGGAACAAAGCTTGATGCTCTTCAGGTGAATGTAACAGCGGTTTAGGTAGACAGAGAGCGTGTACTGTAAATCCAGCATCAGACAAGTCCAACGCACTGAAGTAGGAGCTGGACCCACCAAGCCTGGGTGGTGTTACCATACAGTAAATACAGTCAGTAATATAGCAACACAAGGGATATTATTTTATATTTGAAAGTACAGTGGACTTCGAGTAGATTAAGTAATGAAAAGAAACGCATACAAACAATAGGTTATGTTTTAATGATATTTTACCATATCTTGCATATTTGGCAGTGCTTTCATATAGTGAATCCTTTGCAGCCCCACATAGGAAAGGAAACTGAAGCCAGGTAGCTGTGGACTTGAATTCTTTGTACATATTGGAAAATGACATCCGGATCACCTGGCCCTCCTACACATCATAGCACAGAAAAACAGGAAAAAATAACATGTCCTCCTTGTTTTGTAAATTTCAACCATTTCCATCCACACATACATCATATAAGATAAGTGGTATTTATTGTAGAGAAAAGCTACATATTTAAAATCTAAAATAGTCTTTCTGTTAACAGCAATAAATTGCCAACATATCTACGTGAGAACATCACATGACAGAGTCTGGCAGGCTTTAAAGTACTGCTGCATTTGTCAGCATTAAATAGAACAAGCAAATCCAAAAAAGATGTACAGTTGTAATGAGAGGAAGTAAAAAAAATGGGTTCACACAAATGGATGTGATCTTGTGTAAGAATCCATATTGTTCTTGTTTCCACTTGAGAGGTAAATTTAGATTGTAATTGTAAAGATTGTAAGTTTAAAACATCAGGCAAAACTTCATCCAATTTTCTGGATGAAAAAAAACTCCATTGATGAGGTTTTTAGCCCAGTAAAAACAAGTTGCTGTATATTACTCTTGATTTTAATCACACATATAAACCAACCACCCATCTTACTCAGGTAAGATACTGTACCTCCGCAGCAACATCCAGGTGAACCACAAAGTATTTGCCAGGTGTGGGTCTGAAAAGAAGATAGAAGTAGCGCCCAGTCAGCCCCAGAGACCGGTGGCTGTTTTTTGGTACAAGGATGTAGCTGTTGGCAGGAACAGGACCCTTAATCCGGTACACTGAACACTTCAGTGTCTTGTCCTTAAGGATTTAATGAAAAGTGGAGAAAACAACATTAATCTTTGGTACACTACACACACACACACACACACACACACATAATTACACATATATATATATATATATATATATATATATATATATATATATATATATATATATATATATATATATATATATATATATATACATATACACACACACACACACACACACACACACACTACTCATAGAACTTTAAGAAAAGTGCGCTAATTCTGTTTTGAACTGAATAGTATCAAGAACTGATTGATAACATGACAAATATATGCTACAAGATTGTTAGTTTTTAAGGAGGTTTTCAAACTTGTGCAGTAAAAATCACTATCACAGTTACCGTGTACGTTGACACATCTCCCTGTTTTGCCGACCGTTTCCAGTCTTCAACTTTCACATGTTTGAATATGTTGACATAAGGATGCTGCCAGTCTGCGAAGTTACAAGGTGTAAAGTCAGTTATTGCACTGATGTGGCGTCTTTCTCAGAGCTTTTCTTGATGTAGACACAACCAAAACTTAACACTTCAAACAAAACGTCAAAGTTAATTTTACCTTTCGAGGCCATTTTTAGGGAAAACTATCGCAGATGGGATTCCAGATGCTGATGTCTTAGCCTTGCTGCGACTTGTTCAAACTCGAACCCAGGTTAATGTTGATGTGAAATGCATTGTTAAGCTACCAAACAGCTAAAATGATCGGGAAGGCTTCCTCCTCGCTTCCAAGTAATTAAAACCACAAAAACAACATTTTCCCATCGTTATGAAATGGGAGAGCTTTTACAGTTAAACCAATACCTATTAATGAAGAATTTTAATCTCACGACTACAAGCGATTACTGTGGAAGTCACATCCTTCCCGCTCCAGCCGCCGCCGTTGCCAACGACAGCACGACGCTCTTGACGTAAGTGCGTTTTGTTTGGTGTGATTCTGGGTAATGAAGTTCACGGAGCAGAATCGACGGGAGAGAAAAAGTCTCATTTAGAACTGTGGCAGAAAGAAAGATAGTAAAAACCACCCAGGCATCTTGTATCTTGTAAGTCTCAGCTACCTGCACCTTGAAATAGCCCACAGTCATAAACTTCTTTGAAAATGAGCCATTTTGCAGTATATGCACCACTTCCATCACACAATATAAGTCTACCTAAACAAATATTCTTTATTTGTTACATGCACCATTTACTTTCAGATGGACCAAGTCTTAAACATAAACAAAGAAAACATCACACTTAAGAAGAAAAATTACTGAAGTCCAGATCTGAGAGAGAGAAAACAAAAAAGACACTGCATAAAAATAATAGATGAGTGATAGGAATAAAAACACTAATCAAAGGGAAATGTAAACAGACAGATCTTGATCTGCTTTTCGGGGTGTCAATGTGACACTTAAAGTTTAGGAGCCATTACTTCAAAGTAACCTGTTATCACCATCACTTGTAGCTTTCTTTCTGGTGTAAAGAATAAGCAACAAACCCTAAATGACCTCAGAGACCTGCTGAGACCACAAGGCTGCAGTAAATTTCCAGTTTGAACAGGTGCTTGGCTATACAGGCCTTAAAAATAATCACAATAATCTTAAATATACATACACGCAAGCATACAGTGTACTTATACAATATGCGTAATGAAGGTATGATAAACCAGACCACTCATGCAAACAACCAAAAAGTTATAAAAAGCTGTCCAGACACTATGAAATATTGCATTTATTACAATCTCTTCATGAAATAATGTCAGCACAGCAGACTGATGGACCAGTAGACTTGTGTTTTCATTAATCTTGGTCTTTGCAAAAATGACAAGTCAAACAAAACTGTTATGTCAATGGCATAAAACAGATACAATTGTGCAAATAGAGCAACTATACAGAATGACATATTAATTAGGAAAACAACTAAAACAAAAGTAACAGTATTTTTAAAATAAATATGTTTTTATGCCCGGATGCCCTTCCTGACACAACCCTCCCCAATTTCTACCGGGCTTGAACTGGCACTGCACTGCTGGGAGGGGAGTGGGCTGTTAGGGGTTCAGCGTCTTGCCCAGAGAAACTTCGACATATAGCCAGGCCCAGTGATCGAACCACTGACCCTGTGGTCCATGGCTAACTGCCTTTACCAACTGAGCTACAGCCAAATAAATAGAAAATCCTCCAAATGCTGTGATATTTCACCCACCCCATAAAGCTTATCTTTGACTAACTTACATAGTATAGATCTTATGCAATGTTATTTCTCTTGTACATGTACAGTAGGTCCTTGAAAAAAAAGTAACTCTTTTCCTGGTCAGATGTCCACTACACAGCACGGAGCACTGGCTCTAATAGCGTCAGAAATAACCTTTGCACCAGACTCTCCAATGCCATTGCCCTGCAAACTGCAGAAACACAGAAATAGAGATGATAGTTTATTATAAGTGGAAGGACATGTGCAGAAGGACATGTGCCTTCTCTTTGTGATACAAGCTTAACACTGTAAATCATATTCATTTAAGGCTATAGATGTAAGAGGATATACAGTATGGAAGAGGTGCCAGAGAGAAAACCCACTTGATGTATGTCAGTTGGTGGTTCCCCTTTAAGGCTGTTGCAATGAATATGGCTCCATCCATGCCGAGAGAGTTCTCCTGCAGGCTGATGATGTAAAGAGAGACAAAAGAATGTATTCTTTTATGAAGCTTTTATTTTAAAATGCCGAATTCTGGATTTGAATGTTTGTTTCTAAAATGACAAAAAAGGAATTGAAGGTACTGTGCAGTTAACCAAATAGTATGTGAAAAGACTGAACCTCTGGCTAACAGTGTATGCCTTTGCAATGAAAGGTTTACTGCCTTTTACTTACTTCAGTGACTTGAGGCTTATGTTGCTTTTCAATGCATTGGCCAGAGCCTTCGCTCCCTTCATTCCAACAGTGTTCCCACGCATACTGAAAAAAGTTATTTAAAAATGTGCAAATGTTTAGTACAAAACATAACAATGGCTGTAGTGTTTGTAATATGATGTAACAACAGCAAAACCTAAAGTCCAAGAAAAATATAAGTAGTTACAGAGATTATGGACAATGCTGAATGCCGAACCAGGTCTTTCTCCTGCTTTATGTCACTCTTTTTCAGTACTGTTTCAACACAGCATGCAATCTTAAAGTTGTTTTTCATCACATCTGGGATACTGACAGATTCACAACCACTCAACCATTTAGAGGAAATAGGCTGTCAAATCTGTGAAGCATTGAAAGTGTACATGTTTTTCAGATAGATGTAGGAAAAAGTAAGAAATACGAAGAAAATTATTATCTCTCAATAATCCAAAAGACCTTCTTGTTATCATTGGAGCCAAATTATAACCTGTTATATCTCGGATATATTCAGTTGCAAGCAGCAATATTTACCCAGGAGCATTTCTAAGCTCTCTTTGTTTTATATTACTAGATTATCTTGATTATAATGTGTGGCTGAATCGGTATAAGCCCAAGGATAATTTGACACAGAGACTTTGGACTCACTCCAGTGTTTGCAAGGTTTTGTTGGACATCAGACCTTCTGCCAGGGCAATGGCGCCACTTGTACCCACAGAGGCCCCTTGGAGACTGAAATGCCAGCACACAAAATCATGTCCACATGGGAAAAATAACAGACAAATAGTCACACATATTGAAAGAACTTGTTCAATGACAGCTTTTATGTGAATATATACAACTGCCTTCTGTTGTCAGCTTTTATTCATTTCAAATGTACATATTGATCGATTAATGCACACTAGCATAATGCTAACCATAATGTATGAAGAGATGTGTTGGTTTTCAGTGCCTCTGCAAGAAAAATGACACCTTCGTTCCCAATTGCATTCTCCTGAAGACTGCAAACACATATAAAAAAAAATATTGACTATTGTAAATAACAGTAGAACTCTGTGGCTGAAATTCCACATATTTAGTGCCTGGTAAACCACAATCAGTCAATAAAATCAGAACAGGCTTTAATGACAAAATACAGTTTTGAATTTTTTTGGGAAAATTAAATGTATTAAAAACGTCTGAATTATTCGACCTACTCCAAAAGCTGAATTGTAGTATTAGAGATTAGAGCCTGGGCCAGGGCTTTAGTAGCAGAGGACTTAATGAAATTCCACTGAAGACTGTAAAAAAAAGAGATAGACATTAACAATGAGGAAAACGCTGCATATGTGTGTTTTCTGCAGGAGTGGAGAGTAACTTACTGTAGCACATTTACCCCAGCAGTTTACATACTGTTGGGTACTAGCATTAAGAATCTTGCATCAAGACTATGTTAGTAGAATTGTTTTTTGTGGTCCTCAGCAACATTTTCAAAGTGAGTGAGAGTTTTGCATGTGTCTCTATGCATGCTTGCATTTTCCTTTCAAGCCACACTTACTGCAAAGAGGTAAGGCCTTGATTGAACTTGATAGCTCCAGCTATAGCTTGAACACCTTCATCATGCAACAGGTTTGCTGTAAGACTGAGGTACACACACACACACACACACACACACATATATATATATAAATAAAATACACACAATAGAAAGCTAAGCAATGACTGAAAAAAGGACAGAATTCCTATAACACAAGTTAGGCAATAATATAGTTTCAAATACTACATTTTGCTATAAAATATGGCAATTCTTTATTTAATTAGGCAAAGGTAATTATAGAAATTGTCATAAAACACTTTGGATTTTCAGTTATGACAGTTCATTCAGTCATGTGGGATTTCCATAAACACCGGTCCTGAGTGACATATCATGCATTAACAGCTATTTATTGATCAGTCAAATGTTTCTATGCATCTGAGAATTACACGAACAGTGCTATTAATGAGATGACTCACTCGAGGTTCTGTAGAGTGTTGTTCTCATGCAGGGCATGAGCAATGTTCTTTGCTCCCTCCACCCCGATTGAGTTTTCTCTTAAGCTAACCAAATAGAAAAATACATTAAAGTGAAGAATAACAACATGCCATTAAATTGTGTCTAGTTCCATAGAAATACCATTGGCAGATGAGTGAGTTACAAAGGGTAGTGGAACAAAGGCAAGCTGACGTAAAATGTAAGGCTTCTATATTAAGCACTCATCTAATTTTATAATGCTAAAAATTGTTTGACAAGGTCAAAACAACATCTCTTGAGACTTGTATTAGCCCTTCAA
Organism: Channa argus; assembly: GCF_033026475.1. NCBI lineage: Eukaryota > Metazoa > Chordata > Actinopteri > Anabantiformes > Channidae > Channa > Channa argus. The sequence continues at coordinate 12,328,390 of NC_090216.1, read as the reverse complement.
GTTTGATTAGCAACACTTTTTTGGTGGACCAAGTCCTGACTGACACTAGTTGTAGGTTATTGCAGAAATACTACCAAGAAAACAGACACAAGTTTCATATTTCATACTCACTTTAAAGAGACAAGGCCATGGTTCAGTCTAAGTGCTGTGGTTAAGGCTGTCATCCCTTTGTTGCTAATTGAGTTACTCTGGAGTCTGTCCAAAGAAAAGTTAAAAAAAACTGTATTTCTGAGATCAACTGGGTCATATTTTACTGTATATAACCTAATATCTCATAAACCACCATGTTTAAATGAATTAGCTGTAGGAGTGTGTTGCTGAAGCTATTTAGGTATGTAGGTGTTACTGACTGAAGCGAAAGCAGACTGTGGTTAAGTTTCAAAGCCTCTGCCAGAGCTATTGCTCCTTTGTCCCCAAGCTGGTTACTACAGAGACTGCAGAGAAGAAAAAACATAGGCAGGACACATTACATCATCACATTTCGTGCAAAGTAAACCACTACAGGGTCAAAAGTATGCAATTACAAGCAACAAGTTAGTCTCTAAATGAGCCATTGGATCCCTAAATGCATGTAAACATGTAGAGAGGAGCTTGTTGTCTTGTGCTATGTGTAAAACATGTTAACAAAACTATATGAGTTAATTTAATCATTACATAAGCTTTGTGAGGGTCCGGTTTGTCTTCAGCGCATCTGCAATCCTTTTGGTTCCTCCTGCTCCGATCTTGTTCTTACTTATACTGAATCAATACATACATAAAAGACAAATGCATGACTAAGCATTAAGCATGGAAACAAACATTCAGCATGTCAACTGTTCATCAAATATAGCAACAATCACAAAAGAAACAAAGACAAAACTCACTTCAGAGATACCAGTTTGCGGTTGCACTGCAGCACTTCGGCAATGGCCTGAGCACCTTCTTCCTCAATGGCATTATTCTGGAAACTGATGAATCATTGGAGAAATACAGCAATTATACCAACTCAAACTGCCATTTATGGAAATTATTTTATCTGAAGTTTAAATATCTCCCTGCCTTGAACATAAGTCTATTCTAGTTTTTCATAGTCCCCCGTCCTCCCACGTTTTACTCAGTCATCTTGCAGCGAGGTCTAGGGTTTTACAGTTTACCATGTCTCATTTGATGGGATGCTCCTTGCTCATGAATGCAGGATTATTTTGTGCATAAACCAATCCATTGCAATTATACTCACTTAATTGATACCAGGGCTTGATTCATTTTCAGAGCTTCGGCCAGGAACTTCGCACCTTTTGAACCAATGTTGTTGTTCCGGAGACTAAATTATAAATATATATATAGATATATACATATAAATATAAATAGATAGTTAGACAGAACAATATATATTAATTTAGAATCAGATATATATCACTGTATAGTAATGAATATGCCTGTAGAATAAGCACAAACTTGACTATTTGTTGAAATTTCAGTATGTAACACAAAATTGCTGTTTTAAAAAATGTCAAGATAAACTCTGTGCATCAGTATTTACAGAATACTGGTCTACTTGAAACACAAAATCTGAGAGTGAATTATATGTTTATTCCAAAAATGCTGCAACTGAGTGCATATTTGCCTTCCTTGTCATTTTGGAATTCTGTGGTATAAATCACAGGCTACAAAGTTGGAGTAAATATTTATATTATAGAAATTAGCTTACCTATTGTATGCTTACTGTTCTGTTCAACATAAAATGTTTAAACATCTATCATTTATAAACATTACTAAGCAGGTATATGTCAAAGGCAACAAACAGATCTCACTTGAGAGAAGTCAGTGTCCGGTTTACCAACAGGGCTCGACTCAAGGCTTTGGCTCCTTTGTTGCTGATGGCATTTTCTGACAAACTGAGGGGGTGAATAAAAAAAGTTGCCATAATATGAAAAATAATCTAAATAATTATCACATTCATCATCATTGACAAAGAATCAAACAGCTACATAATAAATGCTCAATCAAGCAACTTCTTTGTATGAACTTCTGTGTAATGTTTTATCTCCATACGAAGTTGAAATTGGAATCTCACCTTATCTTCTGAATATGGCAGTCTTTGGCACTCAGGAGGCTTCCCAGCAATTCCATGACATCATCTTTGAAGTGATTATTCTCCAACCTGTGTATATCAGACAAAACACAAGTTTCACATTTCAGTCTTTCTCCTGAATATTAGGTTACAGACAGACAATGTTTTAATGGGAACTGACCTGAGATTGCTACAGTACAGCAGCTGTGGGAGCAAACATTTGACCGTGCTGTAATCCAAAGAGCTTGTAAGGTTGGTCTGTTCGCTGCACTCTGGAGACACATGCAGCAGATATCCAAGCACAACACAGTGAGCCCTTGTTAACTTTCCTGCTAGGCTACCGAGTCGTAAATCCTCCTCCACACTCCGTAACAGCTCTGTATGCTGCAGCTCCTGTAGACAGTAAGCCAGGTTGACTGCCCGCAGGGACACCACAGCACCCCCGCTAACCAAGAGGCCTTGTAAAAACCCTGCTGCCCAAGCTTTCTGATTGCCATCGTCTTTCCCGAGGGCCAACAGCCCAGCAAGAGGTTTCTGTACCATTGGGCACAGGAGGCCTGTTAGGAAGCGCACAAACACATCAAGATGACCTTCTTCAGCCTGTTGTGAGTGCTGAAAGGCACTTCTAAAATGGTTCTGGAAACCGATCTTGGGCCAGGACATGGTGCTTTCTGAAAACAAGTCAAAGATAGCCCGCTTGGAGGAGACATGATAGAACGTGGCTGCAAGAAACTCCTGCAGGGTCAAATGAGTGAACCGGTATGTTGTGCACATGACTGATTCCTCGCGAATAAGAACTCCGCCACCAAGGCTGCTTTGAGTTAATAGAAGATCTATACTATACGCCCTGAGGTCCTGCTCACTGAACGTGTACTTGTGCTTGAGAAGCCCATAAAATGCTAGTCGTCCAAGATTTCCCAGCAATTTACGATTGCTTCCGTGAAGCTGCTCCATCCTTACAGGCTCTCTGCCTCTTGGTTCACCTAATTCTGCCTTCATGATACAGAAGTGGGCATAGAGCTCAGTGCAAGTCCTTGGAAGGCCTTCTTGTGTTTCACTCTGCATAATGTACATCAGAGTATCAGCTACTATCCAGCAAATGCCTGGTATGTAGCACATCACCATTAGGATCTTATTGGACTCCAAGTGTGCCCATATTTTGCTTGCAAAATCCCCCTCAGAGAAGTGGTGATTTAAGAAGATCTGAATGTCCTTTGGACTGAATCCTGGGATCTCAGTTACCCTGTCAACCAGTCCTCCAGGGATAAGCGAGGCTACTCCTGGCCTGGAAGTCACCCACACTGCTACGTCAGGGAGCAGATTCCCTCGGATGATGTTAGTAATCAAGTCATCGATGGACACTTCTTTCTTTGGATCATTGCAGGGTGCTGCATCAGAGAAATTTAACTTGCAGCGGAATTCATCCAGACCATCAAATATAAGCAAAGTCCGGCATGGGCTGCTCAGGACCAGACTGGGTTCTGTTAAATGAGGAAAAGCCATTTTAACCAGCCTCTCAGCTGAAAGCTTCTCCAGTGAGTTGAGCTCACAAAATGTGAAAGGTAAAACAAAGCTCACATCTGTACAGATGGCACCTTGGGTCCACTGTCTAATGAAGTGTCGGACCCAGGTTGTCTTGCCAATACCGGCCACCCCGACTGTGAGGGAGACCCTGGGAGGCAAACTGACCCGGGTCATGGGCTCTAGAAGTTTTGACAGCCCCAACTGTCTGAGATGATTTCTTTTCTCTCCTCGAGTCGCCCCCACCTGCATTAAGTCATGTTCCTTTTGCTGGAGGTCAGAAAGTCCATCGACCATAAGTAAGGTTCTGTTTAAGATGTTTAGTTTGGGGCAGCTAACTGAATCTCTGTCTCTGTGGTGCTCAAACCGGCGTAACACTGTATCTTTGTGCTCTTTTGCCATGGTATCTGCAGAACAAGAAGTTGACAGGTTTACTTTTATCACCAGAAATTAGAAAACATTTTATTACACGAGTACTTTTCAACTTATTACATCACATGCACAAATTTATACTGGAGACATCCTTGAACAGATAATGAGCAGGGTGGTTTGCCATTTCTTGGTTAAGTACACTTTATTGTGCTGATGATGCTGGCCCCCTTATCCCCTGAGCTCCTGCATTTTTTTCCTTCACCCTTTAAAAGAATGAACAACATTGTGAGCAAATTGCATCTTAAGCCACGTACCATGGTTCACAATGAGCTGGGCCACCTGAGAATCTGAGCTCTCTATGAAACCTCGAAGGGCATCAGGGCCTTGACTACCCTTCCCATTGACAATAGTTGTGAGTATGTTAACCTGGTCCTGCAGTCGGCCCCCTTCCTTAATTGTGGTCTCCTCAGCTGAACTCAGCACATCCAGCTTTCCCAGGTGTGTCATCATCTCCTCCAGAAAGGTGTTTGTAGTAAAGTGTTGCAACTGGACTTGATGCCTTTGGATCCAACTAATCTCTAAACCAAAGCAGATCACAAAGCAGACAAAACTTTGTATCTTGATTATTAGATAGAAATGATTAAAAGTGAAATTTGACCTGGAAAATTGTTCTGTACCTGGAGAGTTTTCTTATTAATTTATAATTGATATTCAATGGCAATTTGTCTTTTTTTGTCTTTGTTTTGTATCCTGTTGGGTAATTGTCTTGTACAATACCTATAATTCTCAATAAATGTCTATTCTGCTTTTTTATTCCTCATTTTATTTCCTAACATTTACCCTGAATTTTAATCAATTTCACGTCTTTCCTGTAATGAGTTCCTCTGCAAACTTCCGTAAATGTCTAGTTAAGCAATTCCTGAAAAAGTTTATTTTTAAATTTAAAAATAATTACCAGCACTTGCAACCTTTCTAAATAGCATCAGGGTTTCCCCCTAGGAAAAAGGACATGGTAACCACTACGGTGTGTAGACTAACAGTAACTAGGTGACATCTAAACATTAGTTTCTCTCAATAAATATATATTGTAGTGGAATATTTAGCCTATTCTGCTATTTTTTTTTTACTTTTTTTTTCCTATGAAAGAGGAGGGAAATTGGAGAGGACCACTGCAAGAAACTTTGAGTGTGAACACGAACTCCAGAGTTGACTGGTAAAAATTAATTTCTTGCTATTGATAATGACAGCCTTTAACTTAAACGTAAAAAAAGAAGTGTAAAAAAAACACATACGTCTCTGTTATGGTGTGAACGTAAACTGGTTAAATAAACTTTTTAACAGCATAGGCATAAGGATCGGAAATAGGCTTTTCTTTCTATCTAATGTAAAATCATCCAGTATCATTATACTGGTTAGACTATTATACTGTTAGAATTCCTGAATATGATGTGGGCTACACTGATGGTAGTCTCAAAGTAATTAAAGGATTAATTTGAAGTGAATATTGATCTCAAAACTGGACATTTGAGAAAAATCAGGGAAACACAGGAAAGCAGCACCTCCTTTCTACAGACATGATGAATTTGATAAAAGAACAAACTCTTACCCTCTGTTTCTGCTTGCGATGAGAGAGAACCATTCCTAGACTGAAGATCTACGTAGCAGTCATCCTGCCACATGATGCGTTTGCTTCGGTCCATGATAGAATCATAATGTGCCTTCTTCTCCATGAGATTTTTTGTTTTTTTTTTCCCGAAGATGTTCCTGTATGTGTCTACGCAATGCAAAATAACATCAAGTAGACAATGTGCAACTTTATTTGGGGTACAAGTGGAACATGACTAAATCATTTTTTAATCTATTTTGACCTTAAGCTAGGTTTGATGAGCAGATGGTTACAGTTTGTACTTTTGAAGAAGGTTTCTGTATAAAAAATTTATATTCATTAACTACACTTTATAAACAATCCTATCCACCTTAACACATTTGATAGACATTTCAAAGTGCTTTATTTGAGAAACATCAACATAATTTGATGTTTGATTTGACAAATTGTATTGGCTCCAAACCTATATTTAAACATTTTCAATCTACTGTTCGCCAGATGTAGAGCGGAAAATGTTTTGGTCAAAGGAGTTTAATTATTTCATAAATTCTGCTGCTTCTTGACCTTATCTACGCATTTGATCCGACTGATTATTTTTGCTTCTCAGAAGTTAACAATTAATCTTAGCCACACCCTAGTTTCCCTTCCCTTTGTACAAAGTTCAGTCAGTTATTTTGGTTCTGTACTCTACAAAGAGAAGACTGTGCAGTGCCGGTCCAAGCCCGGTAGAAATTGGAAAGGGTTGTGTCAGGAAAGGTATCGGCGTAAAAACTGTGCCAAATTAACATGCGGACAATGATCCGCTGTGGCGACCCTGAACACACGGGATAAGCCGAAGGAACATTGAAAAAAAAAAACAACAATCAAACAAGTAAAACTCTACAAAGAGAAGACCATATACTGTGGATGCAATTCACTATAATTCTCTGCAAATTATGTTATTAGGTTCTCCCATTTGCCACCACGGCCTCCATTTGTCTTGTGATTCAGATGCACTTTTTTAAAATCAATTTTTAATTTATCTTTTGCAAAGCACATTTTTTTTTGCATTCACAGGAAATGTGGCATGTACTGTAAACAAGCCTATTTACACAATTTTACTGAATGTCACAGCACAGTCACAGTGCAAAACTCAATCCAGTGAAAGTACTGCAAAGCAAAAAAAATTAAGTTGTTTGAGGTTACATAGACACAGACAGGAAATGGCAAAAGCCTTCCCATGTGGTTTGTAACTGATCAAGTAACTTGTCACTAAGGAAGCTGTTTTAAACACCCAGACCTCAGATGTACCAAGTCAACTTGCTGGTTTCCGCTGCCAAAATTTTGTCTCATTAAGGAAAACTACTTAATAATATAACTGTTTTCTTAAAAAGAAAGTTCTGGGCAGCGTTTGAAAAGTTGCAACCCTGTTAAACAACTGTGTTGTAATAAATAGAAAAACAATTCTGTAAAACTACACATCATCATCACCAGGAAGAATCAAAAACATAACTGAATACCAACATTTGCATGATGCAACTATGTCGAAATTACTTTCAAAAACAAAAGAAGTGCAGGTAGGTTGTAAGTTAACACATATACATTATCAGATGTTAATAAATGTTGGCGATGTATTGTAGCTGGTATGGTAAAGAACTGTGAAAGCCAAAAGTTTGAAGTGTAGTGTGCACACCACAAAGGTAACTCACCATGGGGTTGTTGAAGTTGTCTGAAGTTGTCAGAGAATAGAAAATGCGGCCCACACAGATGTTTTCTATTTTACACCATAATTCTGACAAAATGAGGCTTAGGACAGCATGACTTAGAGGAATCTGTAAGAGTTGAAATCCACCGTAGTTGAAAACAAGCAAAGAAATGAAACAAGTCACGAATACACAGCAGGTAATGTGAACACTATTGCTGGAGATGCCGCTTAATGCTGCACCTCCTTCCTGTCTATCTAATCTGTCTTCCTGTGTTGTGGTTAGGAGGTCGAACAGTGAAAAGAAAAAAAAAAAATACTTTGCACTTGTGCATATAGCGTGACATGGCCCAAGGTCTAAAATTTAAACCACACATAAACATTTTAAGGTAACTACTGAACTAAACATTTGGTGATGAACCAGAGATGAAAGCTGACAAAAGATATTATTGATTTCTAAAGGAAAGTGGAAAAAGCTTCAGGCTGCAATGACGTAGTACTACTGTAGACAGGTACTAGTGTAAATAAACAAACCAAGTGTTTCTGGTAGGAAAACTATAAAGAACAAAGATGGGGAGCCCTGAGCCCTGAGTGGCACCAAGCACTACTTCATCATGAGAACATCACAATTTAATTCATAGATTTTATATTATTACAGAAAAGGCAGGATTTTGTTAACTGGTTAATTAATTTTTGATTTTTTGAAGTTTCTGCTGGACTGCAAGTTCCCAAGAGCACAGTGCAGGACAAGCACAAGCACAACTCTTGGAAACACAACTCTTCCAAGACCTGATTGCCCGGCAAATCTGAGCACTTGGGGAGAAGGGCTTAGTAAGACAGGTGACCAAGAACTCGACGGTCACTTTGACTGAGCTCCAGAGATTCTGTGGACGCAGAGTAGCTAGACAGTAGACTCTCCTCAGTGCAAAATACATGAAAGCCCACATGGAGTTTACAAAAAGCACCTGAAGAACTCGTTATCTGGTCTGATGAAATAATGAACTTTTTGGCCTCCATTCTAAAGTGTATGTCTGTAAGAAAACCAGGGATCGCTCATCATCTCAGAAGCACAGACTGAAAATCTGAACTTGAGAGAATTTGCAAATAACAAGAAAATCCTGCAATCCAGGTGTGCAAAGCCAAAGAGACTTGAGGCTGCAATTTTTGCAAAAGGTGCTTCAACAAAGTACTGAGCAAAAGGTCTGAATACTTATGTACATGTGATATTCCAGTTTTTTATTTTTATTAAATGTGCAGAAATGTATAAAATTCTGTTTTAATGTTTGCATTATGGGTAGTAGTAATAGATATACTTTTATTACATTTTTTTGTTAAGTCAAATTTCAAACTTTTAAATGTTATTACAGCGTTGTGTTTCTAATTTGGTATCTGAAAATACAACATCAAACAGATCAGTAACAGAAAAAGTCACACAACAGACAAAATAACAACTGTGGAACTTAAGTGCACATCTGTGGAAGTGTTTTATTTCAAACCTGCTGGATGACAACAAGCTTTTAAATTACAGCGTGGGCAAGTTTTATTTCCAGTGTTTCTTGTAACATGTTTGTCAGTGTAGACATATTCTGAGTTCATCCATTTACATTTTTTCATTTTATATATGCATTATGGGGTACTGTGTTTAAAAACAGAGAGAGAGACAGAGAGAGACAGAGACACAGAGAGAAAGAGAGAGAGAGAGAGACGCACAGAAAAGGACAGAGAGTAAAAGTGAGAGAGAGAGAGAGAGAGAGAGAGACAGATAGAGACAGAGACAGAGAGAGAGAGACAGAAAGGGACAGAGAGAGAGAGAGACAGAGAGTGAAAGTGAGAGAGAGAGAGAGAGAGAGAGAGAGACAGACAGAAAAAGACAGAGACAGAGACAGAAAGAGAGAGAGAGAGAGAGAGAGATGAATGTGATTGTTGAGCAATTTCTCATGTTAAATGTTTGTCAGCTTGTGGTCATTTGCATTTGCATGTCAATATATTATTTGGGGTAGAATCTTGAGCTGCAACTACCTCTTCCTGCTTTTGTTTAAAAATGTACTAAATGTCATGTACTGTTTTACACAAAACCTAAAATTAAAAACATGTACAATAAAAGGCCTTAGTTTACAATTTTCTAGTTTTACGTATAGTTTTTCATGTTTACAAAAATTGGTGAACTTACATGAAAACAGCAGTGTTGCTTATAAAATGCTTGCAAAATAAATCTGATCGAGAAATGGCATTGTTGAAAAAAGACAACTGAGAAAATAGTACTTAGGGCAGAAATCTCTCCATGCAGACAAGCAAAAATTTTACACCTCAGCAGATGGGTAAGACACAATATACAGCAAGCAGCACACTGACATTATCAAAAATATAGCATATGTTCATTTCATGGCACTTGGACTCTTTTCTTGGACACAATTTTAAAATTATTTTGATTAAACCTTGATTTTTAGAATCCATTAAAATCTGGAATACAACTACACCTATCACAAAGTTATGAATTTTCTACAATAATTTAACATTTCCAATTGGCGATATATGTTACCCCCCTCCCAAAGAATACTAATACATATCTATAGTATTTACATTTATAGCTGCGGCAGAGATGGCTGTTTCCCTCTAATAAATGAGGAATTAGCTGACCAAATAACAAACAGGTCAAATGAACAGTAAGACAGACAAGTAAAAATTGCAAAACAGCCAAGCAATTTCAACTCTAAAAAAATACTCTTCATTTAAGAAATAACTCCAACATTGAGCTCTTGGATATTTTTGTATCAATTCTCCATCAAGAAAATGTAAACAATTCACTTTAAGAAAGCACACACACAAGTGGTTACAGACGCTCATCGCAGGTTATAAAGACTTTCACATTTAAAAGACAATGAAGCCTTTTGACGACTACAGTCCTATGTTTACAGCATGTGGCATGGAAATAAAGCAGGAAATCAACCCAGATTGAAGGATAAATGTGAGCTTAACAAATATTATCTTGGTTATAAAGCCTCTTGTTAAAACACCATTTTACCAGGTAAAAATATGATGAGCTTCCTGCATAAATCAAGATGTTTTTATAGGTGTCTTCCACAGTAACATAAACAAGTCAACAAAAATGACCATTTAGGACTCAAGTATTAAAAAAATCCTCCCTTTTGTCTTCCTTTTCCTTTTAAAGTAGTAGCCAGCACTGCTCAGAGGCAAAGGTTGTACACTAAAAATTCGATTATGTTATGTTATAAAATTCAACTCATGAGTTGCCTGATTTGACAAGTGTCACAGGTGTGATCACACCACACACACTTGATAAGACCACACTGTTACCAAACAACTACGAGTCATTTTCATCAGTGATCTCCCGAAGACATGGGGAAGGGCACTTGTGGTGGCATTTTATTTCAAAACAAACCCACAATCAGTTGTGCACAGGTAAAATTAACCTCTGATTACCCTCATCTTGTGCTCCCTCTACTGAAGTCCTCCCATGCAAACCAGCGCTTCCCGATGCACAGTGATTCAAAGCCTGGATTAAAGATCAGAGAGACCCTCCCCGTGTTCACTCAGCTCCATGGTGTAATAGTCCAGAGGACGCCTGAGAATAGAGACAACAACTTTAACAATCTCACAATTTGACACTTTCCAGTCAGTCGTATTCAAACAAAGTAATGTACTGACAGTTTGCCAAAATAACTGTGATGTGTGATGTGACACCTTTTTTAGGTTTTACTAGAGGTGTGAACGTCAAGAAGAAAAAAAAACATCCCAGTGGGTTGTTGTTAGAACTAAGTACCTAGAACTGTTTGGTCAGAAAATGTCTAAGGTGAAATGTCATATGTAAAAGATTAATATTGTGAAAGATTAAGAAAGAATACAGAAATGTAATTCTGTTGTCATGGTGGAAAGAGGTACTTAAAATTATCTGTGATCAGTGTGCACTTATAAAGAGAACAGTGTAAACACTGTAAAAAGAGTTCTCACCTCCTCCTGTAGAAATATGTGAACACAGCAGCTCCTAGTCCCAGCAGTAGAAGCGCGGCCACTATCAGGCCAATCTGTAACCCCAGGGTCGAGGCTAGGAAAGAGTTTAAACACGACGACACAGCCATTAAAACAACTGGATGGTCCGTATACATAAAGCTAGTGGTTTTTGAACAAGAGACCCCGATAAACCATGACACAAAGCAGAGTCCACACAGTATAGGATTTGGGTGAGCTGTAAGACATGAACCAGACTCTGAGCTTATAGATCTATAGTCCTTAAGCTGCAGAGCTATATCTCTGGCTTATAGCAGCAAAGGTTTCCCTTTGCCTGTTGGGGTGAGGGCACATTCAACCAGGGCTGTGGCAACGTCATGGGCGTTATTTAAAGGGTTAACTGTGGGTGATAGGTGTACAGCAGCTAGTTGGTCTTCTCCGCACACTTTTGTCCGATTCTACGGTCTGGATGTAACAGCACCTACAGCGGGTTATTCTGTTCTTTCTGCTGGGTCTTTGATGCACTAGTTTGGCTACTGGGGATATTGTCCCTGGGTTTGAGAGCTGCTCGGTGGGGCTTGAATATATATCCCATACTTGGGATGTACCGAGTGAATCGACTGAAAGGGAACGAATGGTTATGTTTATAACCTCTGTTCCACAGATCCAGATCACTGCACCTTTCCCCACCACTGTTTCATGTCCACTTGTCACTCATCGCATCCATTCACTCTAACTGAGGCACAGCACCATCTAGTGAGTCAGAGGGCCTGCTATATCTCGATCCTGCTTTTGCAAACTATCTTCCTTTTAATAAAACTTCTTAAAACTGAGCTGTTGTGTTTGGCGCATTATTGGGTCCAAACTTAAAAACCAATCCCTTACATATGAAGCCTATATAACTCCTATTATGTTATACTATAAAAGCTAATACTCTGACATGTAATATTAACAGCTCAAAGTGCTTTCACAATCATACTGTGACCTTCTATGTGTTCATTCTCTGCATTCATTTCGAACGTGTCTAGAGTGATGGTTAGTTGGTAATAGAAAAAGAGCAGATGTAATGTGAACCACAAAGCTATTTCTGTATGAAAGGTGCTGCAGAATGCAGTTTGCCTTTTGTATCTATTCATAAAATCGAAGTCATTCTAAACTGTGTCCTTTGTGCTTTCAGACCAGGCTAAACAGTGAGGATGTACCTACCTAAGAATAGAATAGAGAATATACCTTTTATAAATACAGTATGCTGGCTGCACACTGCACTTTGGATGAGCTCATAATTATCTTAACAATCCTAATGTCCCCCTCTGCCTCAACGTCGGATCTAGCAGATGTTACCACAATCAATAGCTAATCATTTTTTTCAAAAAGGACAATATGTCTAGACAGATTTAGATATACATGAAATGTAGATGATATGAGATACAAGATAATTTCAACATATTTGACAGAGCACTGAGGGTTGATCACTTCAAAGCTCAGGTTTATTTAGTGTCACTTAAGACCCAGGAGACCATATTAAAGACATTGAACAAGGTGGATTTTCACAGCAGTCTACAGGCTGATTAACAGATTATCTATTTTATTAGCAGTGAATTTGCTGGGGCATCTACCACCATAGGCATAAGTCTGCTACTGGTTGTGTTTGCTTTGTTGTAGTAGGTATCTGGTATTATGTGCTATGAAGGTGCTTACCTGTGCTTGTGTAACGGCCCATGGTTGGAGAAGAACAGACATCTCCCTGTGCAGATGAAGGATTCATGTGTGATGTCTGGATGATCAGGGCCTTCTGATGGTCTGACAGCGCCTGGATGTTCCCCCACACTCGCAGCCACCCAGACACGCAGGTAAAGTTGGCTCCTTCAACATGAACAGTGTTTGATTACCTCCACAGGACAGTGTTCGACACATGCCATATTGTGTTTCCTCATCTCTACTATACTAAAACTCCACATCAACACAGACTTACACCACTGTGTTGATTGTCAGGACTCATGTTCTCCCAAAGATGTCAGTGGTCTGTAATATTTAGTTGTAATATCTAGTTTTCCAAAGCTCAGCTATGAAGCAGTCAATTCTTGTATTTATATAAATTACAACAGTGTGGCCATTTAAATTTATAATCAATGACTGTGTCTAACCTTGGAGATACAAGGCCGAGATGCCGCAGTGACACCTCTGTTCCAGGTAGTTGGCCACCTCAGCAACCCTCTTCCCCTGTATCAGAGCACTGCAGTCTGTGAAAAACACAAAACTTTTACGCTTTCATTTGGAAAACAATTCTGATGTTTTTACAAAAACATTGCAACAAAGTTCTCCATTAAATCTGGCATAAAGGTTGTACTATCTCTACATTGCTGTAACTTTACTTCTAAAAAAAAAAAAAAAAAAACAACCAAAATCAGAAATTTGTTCTACACAGTGTTGTTAAATAACAGAGACATATTTTAAATCAAATTAAAATTGTGGTTGCAATTTGTGTCTTCACCTCCTGACTGCTCCTGCCAGTCACTGGACAGGGGTCCGAGGCAAAGGTCAATGTCACTTGAGAAAGCAGAGCTTGGACAGAGGTTTGTGTTGTCAGGTGTGGGAGATGAGGTTGTCCAGGAGGAGGGGCTCCTCGCATCGCAGCATGAACACCGGCTGAGTGAGACAGGGCCATCTTCCACCGACCTGCAAATATATACAACAATAAATGTATGAATATACAAATATGCTATACTGTACATGGAGCAGTAATAAGGAAAACAAAAGTTAAGGATGCCTACAACTGCATAAAGTAAACAGAAAGCTGAATGCATACACCTGGCAAAACTGTATTTTGTAGTACTGTAATGTTCTTTAAATTAAATTACTGAATTAACTACTAGCATGTTTACACTAAAGAGGCAAGTTGTTTTATAAATCAGTCACAGGTGCTTGCGTGGGTTTCCTCCCTCCCACACTCATTATTCGCTCATTAGGTTAATTAGTGACTCATTATTGTCTGTGGGTGTGAGAGTGAATGGTTGTCTGTCTGTGTATGTCTCCCTCTGTAGGCACTGAGATAGACTGGTGACCTCTCCAGGGTGAACCCGGCAACATTAAACAGGATAAGTGATTAGAAATAAAGGGTCAATGGATGTTTCACTGAAACACCTAGAAAAACTGAATCCGATTTGACAAAAAATACAAAATAGAAAAGCCTACTATTTGTATGATAAAGATTTGAAATTCTTGACCATTATGGCATCAAAATGACTAAAAAATGACAAATAAATAACTATGTTACTGTCTATTGGCCAAGCTTTCTTTTGTTCTCCTGAGCTGCACAAAATTAGAATGCTGCTTGAACAAGTCACGCAGATCTAGCCGCTGACAGAAATTCAGGGTTTTCCCCAGGATATGGATCAGCAGAAGTGGTAACACATCCTCATATGTGGTATTACTGTATGAATATCATGCTTTTCTGCTTTTTTCCGCCGTGAGTTTTTTATGGATATATTTAGCTGTATGTTATTATGATGTTATTGAAAGCAAACCAACTATGCGTGACTTGTAAAAATCCTTTGAATCACAGTCACAGAAGGCGCAGAGGTGTAAATAATAAAATTTTGATTTGTTTTGACCCAGTACTTCCAAATTAAACCACCATGGTAAGCGCTGCAGTTTAGGTTGCCGTGGCAACTTCCCGCTCATAAAAGTGAACCAGCTGCGATCAAGAGGCCAAGCAAAAGCCAAAGTTGTTTAACCAAGCTCTTGGTCTTTACATGTATATTTTAATTGTCAGATTATATTCTTAATTAGGTCTGTGACTTATCATTAGTGTAAATGTTTAAAAAGGTGAAAGTGATGCAGTGGTGTCCACTCTGTGTTTACCTCAGAGCTGGAATGACTTGTCTCCCTCTGGTGGTGGACAAAAAAGACAACAGCTGCCGATTTTCACTAAACACAAGAACATCTCTGAGGCTGGAGTTAGTCAGCGCTGTGCCAGCTCTGCAGACACTAAACAGGTCATAACAAAGGACCACAGCTCCACGAACCGGTACTGTGGAGCCGTCGGGGAAAGTCTGATCTATGCAGGTGAGAGAAGAGGTGAAGGAGTGAGGTGAAAGATGGTGGGAACGATTCAAGATAATGATGGAGAGATATAGAAAAACTTTTGTTTGATTCTACTAGTTGTACATCTATAAAGGATCTTAAAAAAGGTGTTCCACTGCCCTCACCTGGACTAGTGACATTTCCAACAGTGTAAAATCCATCCTGGTCAATAGATCCAGTCAAAGGCAGGGCTATGACAGTCCCACTGCGCTCTTGATCAAACACAGTGAGCACCAAGCCCTCCAGGTTTGTCATGGGGGGACCATGCAGCTCCACAAAGGCCCTCTGCTGGCTGTGATTTGTCCAGTGGCCACTAGCAACTTCATTGAGGACCACACCCTCTGGGGCTGGAGGTGGGCGGGGGCAGCTGTTCTCCCTTAGCGGAGTAGGTGGAGCCACCTATAAGTGGCAAATCATACTTGGAATGAGACACTAAGTAATTTAGACAATAAACACAAAATGATTTAATGAGCATTCATCTCATTTTCGACAATAATGTGTTTCTGCTAATATGTCAGGAGCATGTATTAGCGCCTGAACTAAAACACACTGTTTAACCGTAGCATACTCTTACTACTTACTGAAAAAGCCGACAGGTCAGCAGGGTATAGGCCTCTGCAGCGACTGAGGGCCTCATCACCAGGCAGAACCTCTGGATCTTCCAACAGAGGCAGCTGTCCTGGGGTCAGAGCTTTACTCAGTTCCTGTGCCTCCTTATCGGATCCTCTCTGCCGATACACAACAGCATCGAGCAGACCCTTGGTGGGGATTCCCCTTTGTGCCGCTGAAGGTGGGCCAGAAGCGCTGCGGTAGAGGGCCACAGCGTCTGGTCCATTCTGGATGGTATTGGGAGGCAGGCGAAGTGATGGAGCTGGCACCAACCTGTCACTGCCCAGCAAAAAGTAACCCTTAGAGGTGGTAAAGTGTCCACTCAGGCTGATCTCTCTGTAGGGCTTGTTGTTGTGTGCACTGAACAGCAGAATCCAGATGCCCTGCAGAGAGACTCGGCGACCTGATGGGTGCCACAGCTCGATGTACTCGCCGTCTTCAGCCGCACCAGGTGTATCAGTATTGAGCTCATTGATCAGAAAGTCACTATTCCCCCACGGTGGAAGGTGAGGGGGTGTGTCTGTACCACCTGGATTCACTAGCATGAGAAGGAATTTATTAGTTGACAAGGCTGATCCACCCATGTATTAAATATAAAAACAGAGACAGCACATGGTTTAACTCAACATTCAATATGGAAAAAAGAAGTGATTTTACAAGAATTTATGGGTCAATATTTTCTTTGTCTATACAGAGATTTTCTAGAGTGGAGATCTAGTAGTGACCTCATGGTGATGACAGGACTAGTCCTGTGTAACCATCCATTTATTCATCCTTTGTAGCTCATCTTGTTAGTGGGCGGCTATAGCTCAGTTGGTAAAGGCAGTTGCTTACACAGGGTGAGTGGTTCGATCCCCAGCCCTGGCTATATGTCGAAGTGTCCCTGGGCAAGACACTGAACCCCTAACAGCCCATCCCCCCTCCCCAGCGATGCAGTGCCGGTCCAAGCCCGGTAGAAATTGGGGAGGGTTGCGTCAGGAAGGGCATCCAGTGTAAAAACTGTGCCAAATCAACATGCGGACAATGATCCGCTGTGGCGACCCTGAACTCACGGGATAAGCCGAAAGGAGAGTAGTAGTAGTAGCTCATCTTGTTAAGGGTCAAAAGGGAGTGTTGGGATGCCAACAGACCGCCAGATTAATCTAACCACAACTGAAATTCTTTGTAACTGGGCTGCTTACTGTAAGAGTATGCAAACATGCTCAGTGAGGTATCGTCAGTTTTCTGTTACCAGTTGATAAGTAACATCCAATCATACTGAACGAGGCAGCTTTTTATTTTTTACCCTTATAACTGCAACCACCTCTCCCACTGTCCCTTACATTACTGCAGGACTGGTATTGATTGCTGAGGATTGTTAGAGAGCTTTGCTGAAAAATCTAGCTGCATACTTTATAATTGCACACCTGCAGTAAATACAATAAAAAAGTAAATATCCTGACTTGTCTGTGCTGCTGATTTAAGTGGAACAAAGAGCTGTTTGTTTTTGGCTGTATCTTCTAGATGTAACCCAGGGCTGACATCTCACATTTAATCCTTAATTGTGATAAATAAATATCAGAATCAGAAATAATTCAGCAAGTCAAAATAAAAAATCTGAGTTAGAGACTATGCTTAAATGCCCATGTTCTATATTTGGGTCTTCTTGCAAATAATCCAAAAAATTTACCATTTAAAGCAATATTTTAAAGAAAAACCTAAGTTGCTTAACTATTAAGATTTTTTCCAGCAATGAAGCTTTGTTTCCCACTTCCTTACCTAACAATGATCTCTAACATTGCTAAGGTCAACATACTGTCTGTGGATGTTTGACAATTGTATGTTATATCTGTTTTTCTCATAGCCTCCCAATGATTCATCCAAGATGAATCATCCAAGATGAATCATTGGGAAACCCTGAAAAAAACCCTGAAAAAATTACTTTAAATGTTTCCAGGTTTGCATGCATATATATGCGGCTCTGTCTGCCACCTGTGCAACTATTCAAAAATGATCATCAGTTTTGGGTTGCAATGTTCCAAAATCATGACAATTCAATTTACTTTTTGTAAGGTGAGCACTTTAAAATTATTTTTTTAACAAATATGAAATAGACTCCAAGATTTATCCTCATTTAAAGAGGTGCGTTGGAAGTCTCCTATGAAATATACTCACTGAACAGCATTAACAGAAGTGCAGACATCTAATAGCATCTGAGGGCGACTCACCCTTCTAACTAATCAGAGAAGAGCAACAATTTCTGCTTAATAACTTTTTTAAATTTTAATTATATTTTGTTATATATGATTGCACAAAGGGCTGTTCAGAGTGTGGTGGAGTGAGGGAAACTGTATCACAGCAGGGAAAGGGAGAGTTGGCAGAGAGGAGAGATATGTCATTAGTTTAGGGATTTGCACTTTTTTTTTAATCACAAACTAAAATATTTGAATTATGCAATGAATATGAGCAGTAATTATTCAAATATGCTGATTATTCCAAATTGCAACTAGTATTTGTTGCTGTGAAATATATCAGTAACAATTAAGTGGGCAAAGATGTGAGACTGAAATCTTATTTTTAATTTCTTCAGTGTTGACTAAAGGCTGAATCAGAAAAATTTATCTTTTTAAATTTATCAATTATAAAACAGACTTTTACACTCACCAATACTGTGAGGGCAGTTCTTTGGCCAGGGGCACTGGTTGGGCTGTTCAGGGGTTTGCGGGGCCTCCCAGAAAACACCAGGATCTCTGGCCCAGGTGGCCACACCACAGCGACTGAGGTAGAAGCCTCCCTCTCTCAAGCTGATAAAACAGTGATAAAGAAATACATATTACAAACTGAGCCATATATCATTTATATATCACAGTTGGTTGATCAGAAAATGCAAAGTTTGTTTACATCAGTTGATGCAAACTTGGATTTTTGCATATAGGATGTTGCTTGAAAGTTTGTGAATCCTTTAAGACTAAATATAAATTAGTGTATATTAAGTGTACCCATTAAAAAATGTTTAATAAAAGCTACAGGTACATTTTAGGCATTTTAGTTAGATTGGATTATTTTCCACAATAAAAAATAATGTCTAACATTTCCTCAAACAATAACAATGACAACTTTTGCCACAGACAAACATGTAAGCTATAACAACTGTAATGTTTTGCCAGATTTGTTTAGTTTGATATCCCTTATCTGATCCTGTTTTAAGTCATATTTATGCAGAAAGAGAAAACTTTCAAGCAGCACAGTGAAATGCATATAATCTTAAGTTGTTCTAACAGTATATTAAACTATAATCATTAAATGCTATTTCAATGTAAAATAGAGATCAGGAATGAACACATGGTATTACCCTAGGTGGTTTTTTAGCTTCTTGTCAGCAAAATTGTTATGTTATTCCTGACTCAGACTGCAGACTACAATGTCAATAAAAATGACTTGCAGTATCTGTCAGATTCCATCTTTTGCCACCACCAGCACTTTATTTTTATCAGGTTACCAATGAGAATTGGTAAAAAACAAAACTGTTATAAAAAATGAATCTACCACTGCTTCCATAATGACGACACACACCAAACAGAGAAAGAAATGCGTTTGCAAAGAGGAACAGTGGTCACAAGCAAACCTTTTTCACCCACCAAATGAAAAACGCCTAACTGCACATTTCACAACACAGAACTTTACTGAAACACTGAAAACACATCATACAGCAGGAATGGAAAACTCTTAACTTTCATAATTTCTTGCCTGTTGCTGAGTTGATGGGGCTGTCTGCCTGGGATGAGAGTCTCTGTAAGATTGGCACTTGGCTTGTTTCCAGGTCCGGCAAACACAAACGCATCTAAAGGCTGTATCTGGCTCAGTGGACTGCCCACGGGGAAGTCTGTGGCTCGACCACTGTAAATGGCCACTGCCCCAGACTCATCTCCTGAAATCATAAGAGGAACAAACATTTTACAATAAAACAAAAGTGTGAAGGAATTGAAAAAAGGAAAAAAACACACTAAATCTCACAATGACTTCCTCATGCAATGGACAGAATGAAACCAGAAAAGATTTGACTAAAGTTTAAGTGAGGATAAGCTGCATTACCTTTCATGTACTTTTTCTCTATAGTCATGGAGATTAACCCGTTCCTGGAGGTGTCCACATTCACGTCTACACTCACACTGACCCTGTCGGTTTTCCCATCCAGCACTACCAGCACCAGAGGACCTGCAGCTGAAGCCTCTGTTAGCTCCACAAACCCATCAACCTGCCCTCCTCCCAGCTTCAGCTCAGTAATCACTGGATTGGTTGCTGGGGAGGCGGGTGGGGTGCAGTTGTTTCGCTGACCTGGGGAGGGTGAGGACACCTGAAAGCCCCAGCGATCTTCAGACAGCAGGCACCTCTCAATTGACTCGTCCCCCTCAAGTGCAGTTTCATCCTCTACAAAGGCCGCTTCTCCAGGGGTCAGAATTTCAGCTAGAAACTCTGCGCCACCTGTACGGCGAGTCATGTACACAACTGCATCCACCAACCCAACAGCTGTGACGTTCATCTTCTCACTGTAGCGAGCAGCAGATGTGTGGTAGAGGACAACAGCGTCTGGGCCATTCTGGACTGTGTTAGGGGGCAGAAGGATGGCCGGTTTGGGCAGCATGTCCACTGAGCCCACCAGGAAGAACCCTCTGTCATCTGTGCTGTAGCCCTTCAGGTCCATCACCTTGTATGCTATGTTTCCATTTCCATTATAAAACACAAGAGTGTAGCCATCCAGAGAAGCCCGTTGTCCACTGGTGTGATAAAGTTCCACGAACTCTGTGGTGTCAAGTCTCGGATTGTCGGCATTGATCTCGCTGATGATGAGGCAAGGGTCACTACAGACCCCCACCACCAGGCAGAGACAGACCACACAGGCCAAACTCAGCACCATGATTGACAGATACTTACAGATACAGCAGGATAGTTTCTGCCAAAAAAAAGAACAAAAATCACCACCACTTCCATTTCTATAAAGCTTCTGCTATCAGCTGATTAAAATGCTGTTATTCCAGCTTCTGAAAAGTGCTTTGTCTGCTTGTTTTTTCTTTTCTCTTTATAAGATTTTTATCTTAATGTCCGTTGCTAAGTGTCAACTTTGGTCTGGCCACTGGCCACATCATGCTTGGCTCTTTTTTACACTTTAATGACATATGCTTCCTCCATTTCCTCCAAAAATAGAAATAGACCAAGAACATCAAGTAATTGCTAAATGTGAAGGGAGGGAGACTAATACGTATTGCAAATGAAAAGAACCACATATTGGAAATTGTGTTCACAACATTGGTCATAAAAGAGAAACCCCACATCATTATGAATGGGGCTTCTATGAAGAGTCTGTTTTTTTTTTTTTTTTGTTCATGGTGACACTGGGATCGCACGTCTTCTGCATGAGTCATAAAATGTTGCGAAACACAACTACTGGCAAGCAGATGGAAACTTTGCATGAAACGGTGAAACGTTTCACTTGGGAATAAATAGGATTAAATAGCCAGATAATCTGAAATAAATTACAACTGTATCATTTTTGGAATTGACTGGAAGGCATAATGCAAACTGCTAATCCGCTTTAATCCCCAAATCACTGAAAATTACGGTTTATGAAAAGTGAAGAAAAGCCCCCTACAGAAGATGAATGCCCCCTTTGGAGTTAAATTCTGCACTGAAACTATCTCCCATCTCACCACACTTATTCCAGTCACGGTCTGGCTGCTGTGCCTGCATCTTTCCGTCGAAAGAAATCGCCGTCAATCTGCTTTCTAGTAGTGCTGCACAAGGTCCTAAAAGGTGCCGCGACTTACCGTATTTTCTTGCTGCTCGTCGGCCAGGTGTCGCCTGTTGCACCGCGAACCTCCCGGCTGAATGTAAAATGGAGAGCCGTCGGAAATAAG
Source organism: Channa argus (assembly GCF_033026475.1). Classification (NCBI taxonomy): domain Eukaryota; kingdom Metazoa; phylum Chordata; class Actinopteri; order Anabantiformes; family Channidae; genus Channa; species Channa argus. Next base: position 12,306,611 of record NC_090216.1, on the reverse strand, counting down.
GTTGGTAAAGTTTGTTTTCTGCCCTCCGCCGCTCCCTTCATTCACAAAGCAGCACTTTCTTCCCCCCGGACTGTGGGCGGTCAGACTGACTGAGGGGGATGATGCCTGCCAGGGAAGCGATTTCTCTCTCTCTCTCTCTCTCTCTCTCTCTCCCTCCCTCCCTCACTCTCTCTTTTTTTTCTTCCTACGGCCCCATTCAGACATCCCCAGCTAAAGGTAAAACATCACCAATGTAATGCTGGGAGAATGAAATGCGCTCTTTATAACGACTAGACAAATGTGTTTAAATTTGAAACCTGTGGGAATTTATATGTTTGTGGAAAAATAATAGGTCACTCTGTCCTTGAGCTCTTTCCAGCACTCTTTGTAGGATCTAAAGGGGGCCCCTGACCCCACTTTGGCAAACAAGGGTTCGGCAATAACACTTTAGTTCACTTTACACAAACTTTAGTTTCTAAAAGTGAATGGTGTTTTTTATTTTTTAAAATGCATTTCTTTTCTAACACATCCCCATGTTAAATAGTTATTTAATTTAACTGGTAAATTTGTTTCAAAGGAGCACCTTGTAAACTTTTAGGATCAGCAAGCGAAAATGGGTGAGGTTTACCTGAAATGGAGTTCCAGACTTTTAGAGGAAACACTCACAACTAAAGTTATAAAGTTTTTATCCACTTACATGATAAAACAAAAAAAGAAATAGAAATGAATAAAGTCAAATAGCTACACTAGAGTGACTATATAGCTTGGAGGCTGAACAGATCACTATTAGCTTCAGCAAACAGGCCATAATATGTGGATGTTACATCGAAAATGAACAGATTTTCGCATTATAAAAACATAACTTTAAGAAATTTAGTTTTTTCATTCTTAGAGCAAATGTCATTATAAAAACTTTCTATAAGAAACTATATTCTATAAAAAAGCCAAGATTCAACTAGTGCAAAAGGTCATTGTAGTGTAAACCCCTGTAAATCCTACAGGAGCTTAACTGCTGGAGAATATTAAAGTCAGTTATCACTTGGGCATGTTCAGTTCAGGTTCTGCAGCTTTTTAACTAGAAATATTAGTTGAATTTGTGTTTTCTTTTTCATTTTTATGGGCTTCTAACACATTTTTTGAAAGATGGTTAATTGTAGTTGCTTTATTGCAAAAATGGGAAACCTGCCTTTTCATCATATGATAAACTTCCTGATCACAGATTTTCCATAAGTTATGTTTTTATTACTGGTTCCACAGGAAACAGAGATGAAGCTATGAGCTATGAGTAAGAAGCTGTACGGAAGAGTCCCTGAAACTGTATTTGTCGTGGTCAATTTTACATTTAATGATTCCAGGGGAAGCTCAAAGGCAGTTTCACACTAGTCTAAGGATCAGCAAGACCGGCTATTACTTCACAGAAAAAGGTTTTCACAATACTACACCGCTTGTAGCATTTTATGCTTGTGTCATTGTGGATTCATACCACTGCACGCAAGAAGCATCAAATGCAGAAAAATGCATTCAATATATTTTATAAAGTTTGTGTAACATGTATTGATTTGTTTTCTTTGTCCATTCAGTTTATTTCAAGCCCAAATATTTAAATTCTAAATACATCTTATTATTTTTCAAACCCTGAACTTAAGGATTAAGTTGAAAGGATTAGGAAAAAAAAAAAAAAAAAAAAAAAAAAAATATATATATATATATATATATATATATATATATATATATATATATTTTAATTTATATAGATTTCAACAATCTGTATAATCTTTTAGGTAAAAATTTATTTGTTTTGTGATTTAAGCTCGCATAAAATATTACAGCTATCTTAGGGCTAAGGTGAGCTTAGCCTACTTGTTAGTTATATGAAATACAAAAATACCTCAACTAATTCTAAATGTTCCTGATCCTGTAGCTTATACAATAAGGAGGATGGATAATAAGAATGGAGGGGATGTTGCACAAGCATAATAATATAACACTGCCTCATATTTATATTTGCCTCTCACACTGATGCTCTAATACTGATCTCCACATAAGATTAGTCACTCGAACAAACTATTTAAGAAGTAAGAAGTGAGTGTGACCATTTAGAGGTGCAACATAAACTTGCAATATGTATGGGCTAAAAGGAAGTGAAAATAGCAGAAGACATTGCTTAATATACATCATGAAATAGGGTTTCATGATGTATAAGGTTGAGCTCCTTTTGAAAAAATCTAACTTGGATATTTAGTTTTTTTATTGTGTTTCTTTAAAACGGTTTGTTTTATTTAAAAGCCTCTTAGTACCACAAGATGGCTCTATAAGCACAAGAGTGGGCTTGAGTTGGTGGACTCAAGGCTGTGGACAGAATGAAATTGTCAGCTGGGGAACATAAGCAAGAATCCTTGTAATAAGTGAAGCTCCCTGAGGTGAGAATGTTTATAGGTGATTCAAATTCAAGTCTGTCATTGAAGATTTTCTGTGATTCTCTGGTGAATGTGTACTGCTGTTTGATAAAACTGGATATCAATTTTTGACACAGAAAAAAATGGCAGATACAATGTTAATGATGTACATATTTTGTTTGTGGAGTGTGCATGAGTTTTGCACCATTTTTGAATGCTTGGATTGGATTTCTGTCAAAACACTGCTCGCCGTTCAGGAGTCAACACTTTTTTGACTAGGTAAATTTAATTGAATTGGCTTGTTTGTTTTGATGACTCACTACTTAGATGTCGTTACATTTGATTCATCACTGGCCCCTGCTTGTGGTAGAAAGTACTCATCCCCACAGATGATATAGAAAGATGGTATTCTCAGTGTAACATAGGAAATTAACTTAATTAGGTAGAAGATTTAATACAGGCTTATCTGTCCACTGGAATCATTAGAAAGTCAGCTGGAGTTTAATTTAAGACTTAGAGGCAACCGAGGAGAAGGTAAACTCAGCCTTAGCTGACAGACCATTAATCAACACTGAAATAGCTGTATTAAGCCAATTTAGTATAATACATAAAAGGAATTTTGTCAAGGTTTATTTCCTATAAAGTATTGAATTTCAAACTGATTAGTTACTGAGGAACTCCTCAGATGTCTCTCACTACAGTTTAAAATACCTGGAATTGTTTTCTTTTATTTAGTATAGAAAAAGACTGAGCCACTTAAAGCAATTCAAATCTTCACAGCAGGGGTGCAAAAATACATCCAACTCAGTATTATACAGTCAGATGCACATTTTATCTCAAACTAATGTGCTGTCATGTCACTTGTTTGATCATAGTGAAGAGCGTGACAGCGATTGGATGTGAGTGCTGAGCCATTTTGTTGGAAGTGAAGACAGCCAGCATCATCTCTGAGTCAATCATCAGGAGTGGTGGGAGCGGGCTTGTGTGGATATTTTCATCCCCGACGAATATGGAGCCCATTTCTAGACAGATTAACTACCAGAGCAGACACAGTCAAATAAAACCACGGCGCATCCTGTCCCAGACTCTTCATGGCAGCTGTAGTAAAGAACTGAAATGGAAACATTATACACAAAAGCATTTCCATAAAAATATTAGAATGTGAATTGAGCAGAAGGAAATGTACAGGGTTGTTCAAAAATAATAGCAGTACAATGTGACTAACCAGAATAATCCAGGTTTTTAGTATATTTTTTATTGTCACATGGAAAACAAGTTACCAGTAGGTGCAGTAGATTCTCAGAAAACAAACAAGACCCAGCATTCATGATATGAATCTCTTAAGGCTGTGCAATTAGGCAATTAGTTGAAAGGGATGTGTTCAAAAAATAGCAGTGTCTGCCGTTGACTGTACAAACTCAAAACTATTTTGTACAAATGTTTTTGTTTGCCATATAAAAATTTGTGACTTAACTTTTGGTGGCTTTTATGTTTAAACATATATAAAGTGAATTAATGACATAAATAAGTTCACAGCCAAACCCTTGGTTTTGGCTACAACACCTTTTCACCAAATAAAGTGCACAGTGTTTAAGCAGTCCAAGCACAGTAAATTTGACATTAGAGAAAGACAAGGATTTTTTTTTTTATTTAATCCTAAATGTAATGGGCACAGTTCATCTTGTCGCGAGTTCCAGCTGTTTATCATCAAATAGTCAAAGATTCAATAAAAGGAAAGCTATCGTAAAATAATGAGAATTATATCAGTGCATATGTTTGAGTTCTTCTTGCTCTATGCAATTACCTTTAATATGTAAACTCAGTGTTGGTGTTGGGTCTTTGGAAAAGACTGTTAACAGCTAACGCGAGTGGCATCAGGTGTGGCAAATTGGACTTGCATTTTAAATGTAATAAAGTGGGTAGATCTCCAGGGGCAGTCTCAAGCAGTTTGCTGAGAGCAACAAGTGCAATAGGATCAGGAAAACAGCTTTTGAATGACCTCATTTTGAAACTGAGCATAGTCTTTGCCTCCACAGTCAGACATAGACTGTATCTCTTTGGAAAAATGTTTTCAGGAAGCCATTTCTTACTTCTAGATACAAGGCAGCATGTGTGGAGTATATAAAGAGCATGTGGACAACTGCAACAAGATTATGTGGTCTGATGAGAACAAAGGTTTGTTTGGAAGGGAAAAACCTCTGCCTATAAGGAGAGGAACACTATTCCCACAGCCAAACATGATGAAGGCCAACTGATGTTTTGGGGTGTTTGTCAGCATCGCACACTGGAGCTTTACATAAATGGAAGGAATAATGAATGCAGCCAAAGGCAGTGTAACTTTCAACAAGACAATGATCCAAAGCACAAAGCAAACTCAGGAAGGGTTTAAAAAAAAAAGTTGTTGGCCTACCCAGTCTCTAGTCTGAAATATCATTAAATATGTGAGGGTAGATTTGAAAAAGACTGCATTAAAATAATGTGATTGAAAAAAAGTCTTTGTTTGACTTTTTTGTAAAAACAAAGACTTTTTTGTTTTTACAAACTGTACATCTGTGCATTGAACATTTTCCAAATGTAGCACACATTTTATTTAAATTCATCAAAGAAAATGGGAATTTGTGTTTGTTTCTGTTTACTTCCATTAGGTGAGAAATTATTTGGTTCAGTGAGATAAACAGCTGACGGTGTTAACTGCCCAGATGGGTGATTTTAAACACTGTAAAAGATGACGAGGGCCAATACTTGATAGAATAAATAACAAAAAAACTATTTAGTAAAAGTGATGCAATCCACAGAGTACAGCCTAAAACATTTACCCTCCCAAATCCACAAAAATGTGTTTGTTTAAAACATCTATAGCACGTGGGAAACATGTTTTAGCAAAGCCTTCCTCAGTGCAATGGAGCAGAAGGCCTTGGTTGCAAGCACCCCTGTTTGATCATTGCACAGGTTCATGATTGCAGTTAAAAGTTATAAAACTTTCAGTTTTCCAAGTCAGCTGGGGCTAAAACTAGTTTGTGATGTCCCTGTTTTTTTATTTTTAACTTTTTGAATGCACACACTCCAACAAAAAGAGGTGGGCAGAAATATGTTTTTGTGCAGTTTCACTATAATCTGAACAACGTTCATGGCAGAAAGGCTTGGTATCACACCAAAACTTACTCAGCATGCTGCTGACCCCAAAAGCTTCCCTGGTGTGCTGCAAGCAAATTTTTTTTTTAACCTCATTAGCTTGGACCAACACAAGAATTGGGACACTGTAAGGCCTAAGCAGGTTTGTGTGTGGGGTAATGCAGGGGAGAGGAAGCCCATGTTCGCTGGTGGGTTTGCACACTACAGTTCTCTGAAGCATAATGCCAATTAATTATTGGATAAGAAAGTGCAGAAATGCATCACAGAGTCACATGTGGGCAGCAATATTTTTAACTTATGTGTGTCAATATGTCAGTGCATCCATACTGCACTGCATATGCATGGTGGTGAGAGCAGGGTTTGACATTAAGGGTCTGTCTCCTCTCTCTTTCTTTTCTCCCTGTTTTACAGGCACAGAGGAAGCTTTCTACCACTTCTTCCTTCTGTCAAGACAGCACCCAAAGAAGCTCATCAGCATTCAACATGCATCAACAGCTCACTGCATCCAATCACGTGCACCATACAGAGTGCATGCCTCTGTATGTATATATATATATATATATATATATATATATATATATATATATATATATATATATATATATGTGTGTGTGTGTGTGTTTGTGTGTTAGAGACAATGTGTGATGAGTGAGACAGGCTGAAACAGGCAGAGAGAATCCCTTTGTGTTTCATGTAAATCCCCAAGGTCATGTACAGACACTCGTGAACAGATCCAAGACAGGCATAAAGTGTGAGGCAGCAATGATATTCTAAAGCAGAGTGCTGGATCTTTTTATTTCTATTTTTTTTTACAGAGCATTCAGGTTAATGTCAGCAAAGGTGTTTGCTGATGTTTCTCAGTTTGAAATAAAGTGATGCGTCATTTTCCTCTTTCATCACCAGCACAATCTCAGAGGAGGTCACATTGACCATGTCACCTTTCACTGGTGAATATTCCCACATAATGGGGACGAGGGGATAAGAGGTGTGAGAGCAAGAGCTTGTCCACAAGTCGATTTCTCCCAGAGATTGCAGTCATGTTAATACCTAGTTCCCATGGCAACCAGTGACGTTGCGTACCTGACCTACATATGTGCTGTATGTACACAAACACGCACTAACCATCTGTTACTGTTGCTTTGTACAGCAGCTCGTGGGGACTTTGAGTGGCTGTTGACTGAGTCTATCAGACACTGCAAGAACAAACAGAGGAGCAAGGATCTGCTTTCACAATTTTTGAGAAGCTGTCAATGAGTTGCATCAACAAAGACTGCAAGTCACATTGAGACAAACAGCCCTTCTCTGTTTACAGTAGCACTGCAAACACATGTGGATACTATTAGAAATATGATGATATGTATTGTGAACTAAGTTGGCAACACGTTAGATTTTAAATGCAACAAAATTAATGATTGTTAAAAAACTACTTTATTGAACTAATTAAAAAAAGTTTCGCTCTCTGTGTTTTTCTGAGGCTTGACATTAAATTGGTTTTCATGACACGATCCATCACTTACAAAGTCCACTGTGGTCTGATGACAGATGGATGAGAATGATGAATGAGACCATGAAGATCCAACTAAAGCTGAGCGAGGTTTAAGTGTCAGGATTTATGACCAAAAATCTAGAATCCACACTTTGCTGCGACACGTCCTGTGTATCAAGTACAGGAGGTGCTGTGTAGTTCGCCTCGTACAGTAACACCCTATCACACGAATTAGATTGAAATCAATCTCACCTGGTTTTTAAAAAATCCCTGCGGTATATTTGAACACCCCACAGATAAGAATGACCTTACCATTGATTTGGAGTTGTACTTGGACTTGATTGATGAAAGTTCAATATTTTCTCTCTTTTTTTTAGCTCAGGTAACATAAAGAGGCTTTAGGACCTGCCTAGTGAGGCAGGGTAAATAATGATCTGAATAAGTCATTTGCTAGTTTTAACAATGTGGTGTGATTGAACATGAAAACAAAAAGTGAGCCAAGTCTAAACAGATACATAAACATCACCACTACATAGATGGATAATCGTGCAGCTGCCAAAGGATTCACTGATGGGAGTCTATTTTCCCTTTACAGCACCTTTCTTCTCCTCAAAATCTTCAGTCTGCTGCTTCATAACACTATCACACTCTGTATCGTTGCAAAGTCTCAAGTGTGTAAGGACTCTCTGACCTATAGAGCCGTAGTTGACAGGCAAAAGGAGAAGTAGTTCCGATCAATAAGATATTATTTAGACTAGGCAGCATAGGTATAGTTGTTTTTCTCACTGTGTCCCCTGTCAATAAATGCACATTTTCCTCAAATTACTGAGCTTACAGTACATACCAAACTTTGAATATGAGCATTGATCCAAGAATAGTAAACATTGGAATTGGAAGTATCGCTATTTCAAGATTGATCCACACATCACCAGTGTTAACAAGTAAATTTGTTTGCTGTTGAAGTAACTAAAACTGAGACATTTGTAGACGCAGCAAATGTGAAATTAGTTGACCTAAGTTAAATGAGCGTTATTTAGAATACAGTACACACTGTCTTACATGAGTACATGTAAAGTAGATTTTTTAGTAACACTGTTTTTTTTTTTTGTTGTGTAGGTATTTGTAAAATACAATTTCTATTCAGTTCTTTTTTTTATTTTGAGGCTATGATTTTCACGCTTTTTTAAATTAAGGGTAACTGATTAGAATTTACAGTGTAAAGCCAGAAAACCCAAACAAGTTGCTAGAGATGCCGACCCTAACACAAGAGGAAGGTTAAGGCTAAGTCGTGGATAGTTGTGGAATGACTAAACCCTTTCACATACAAAACTTATGTTCTATTCTTGATATAAAATATTGATCATAACTGCTTTAAATAAAACAGCCTTTCTTGGTTGAACTCCTCAGCAGTCTGCATGTTCAGCCTGGGAGAGAGGGTTGAGTAGGCGTCACTTTAAGTTCAGGGGTAAACTGGCAGAAGGTCTGAAAACTGCACCTACTGCTTAGATTCATAGCTGTATGTCTAAAACAAGTTGTGAACCTTGTTGCTCACCCCTTTCAATTTTCTTTGCATTTTCTTCTCTTTTCAGGATGTTCTTTCTCTCTCTCTCTCTCTCCTGGGTGCGCTAAAATCCAAAATAGCTATTTCTTCCCATCTTGATCTCGCTCTTTTCCACTCCTCTCCCCTCCACTCTGTGTTCCATCGATTCTACCTAGACAGGGCAGGGGACAGTGTTCCCCTGTGGGGCATTCTGGGTAATAAATCTAATTTCTGTCTACATGTGGAGGCTCTTGGGAAGGTTCTGGCCCACTTTTCACCCAGACAAATATATCCACAAAACGGAGAAAACTGGGCCAGAGAAGCAACATAGAAGTGCACCTGAATATGTGTATTGCTTAAGCCAAAGCTAGGTCTTTGCTCTGGATTGGGACACTGTTACCAATGAACTTTTCAAGGGCAATCATAGCCAAATTTTATTATGTTTAGGATTTAATATATTTCTAACACTATTAAAAGCGGATGTTTACATTTTTGGAAAAAATGGAATCATGTATAATGCAGGGCTTCAATAATGCTTATGAGCAATAAATGCAATGTATGAAACACTGTGTTTGTAACTGTGTGTTCTGTGTACGTTATTGGTCTGTCTTTTACAATCAATTTCCCCTATCAGTTCTACTCACCATTAATAAGTGGAAAACACAAGGCGCGTCTCCTCCGACAAACTACAGGCCTGAGATAATATTGATCTGTTGTGCAGCAGAGGAGTAAAGGACAAGAGTTCAGGCATGTCATAAACAAGCCTTGTCACAAGTTAATGAGAAAAACAGATCTATTTGTGTTGCACTTACATGATCCCACATGGCACATTTACCACCTGGTTCTATCCAAACTGAATTCCACTGATTGGACAGACAGAGTAGAGATAAAAGTGCACTTTTGGTACCGTAAAGTGAAATGGCCTTGTCAGATTCACTTATGCAGAAGTGGAGTGTGTTACGGAGCATTAGCTGTACAAAACAGTGGAAATGCGCATTCTTCTTCTATAGCAGGTTGCTCACAGCTTTTTGTTTTTACAGTATATTGTGCACAACATAGAAAGGTTATTTTAATTACATGGCAAAAAGTACTTAAGTGTAACCTAAGAGAAGAGGAGTCATGCAAATCAACAAAATAAGAGTCATAACAAAGCAGTGACTTGTATGAGGAGTGTGTCATCTATCCCGTGAGTTCAACACAAAAATCAATTAACATTTTTCCTACATTAGTGGTTTAGACATCAGGATCCAGTTCTACATTTAAAACTCTACTCTGTGCACAGATAGTGAGACGTCTTTTTTCCGTAGCCAGAGCAACATTTAATGAGCATCACTGTGGCTTTGGGCCATAATTTCACATCTTCACCTTCGCTATCTCACCTTCCAGGAACTGGTTTTGTTTCTTCTGAGTTCAGCTGCATGCTGAGTCCTGGAAATCTTTCTGCCCGAATGTGTCATAAAAATTAAAAACAGAATTTATAGTCTGGAGAGCAATGATTTCTGAGGGCTCATTCATTTTTTATGGTTTTCCAGAAAGGAAATGGGGGGAAATTATGTAAGATAACGCATCACACTTTGAACGTCACACAGCACAAACAATATTAGGCCACACTTTGTCAGTAAGTCAATTTTTAGGTCTTTTCAATATACACATAAAATGCTTAAAGCTCTTTAACTGATACATTTTCTTACTCTACAGTGTTATTGCTGCGCTCTGACCTCAGGATACAAAAACACTGCGTGACCGAGATGCATTCAAAACTAGAGTGGTTTCTTCCACGTCACATCTGAGAGAAAAGCTGGGTACAAATTCATGCATGTCTTCATTTTAGACACAGCTCATTTCCTCACAGCTGCCCACAGGAGACTGTTTCTTCTGGCATGAAGTACATGGCACCGTGCATGCTGATACACTATGTATGAGAAGCTATCACAATTAGCCTGTAAAGCCTTCTCTCTCCCCGAAGTGCCTTTTTTTCACTCTCATTCATCTCTCCATTTGCAACATGAGTGAGCTATTTTTGACTGCCTCAATGCTGATGAATACCGCTGAAGGAAAAAACTAAACAAATAAAGACAACCTTTTTTTGCTGGGAGCACTTTGAGTTCTTACTCTGAGCTGAAGGTGATCTGGTTTATTTGGCATTTGGAATAATCACATTGGAATGTCTCCTTTTATTTAGCAGAATTTCCTACATGCCGAGTCACATCGTTTTTTCCACAGTTGCATTGTTTTTATGCAGACACACCTTAACAGCCGAGGAGATGTGCTGCCTCACTTGAAAGTACGTTGTGATCAATAAATATCATTGGCTTTGAGTGCGTTTCTGCATGCATAAATTGAGATTTTGTAGAGAAAGAAACACAATATGAAGTCACAATCCTTGTGCCTGCTAACACATAAATATTCTATGGCTGCTATGGAGAGAATATAAAGTAATTTGTTTTTTTACTTGCTTCAGTGTTTGATATGGAAAAATCCTAATGGACCCTTTTCACCTCCTGCCAAAATGATTTTCTGAGAGTGAAGGAGAAGCTTTTGTTTTATGTTTGTGTAGGCATTTTGTATTTACTAAGTGAAAAGTTGCACAAAATGAAAGTATGATTTATGACTAATATACACCACATTGCATTTTTATTTCAGCATTGTCAAAAATGTATTTTTCACACAGAACCTTGAAGGTTATGCCTCTATTTCTTCAGCAGGACTCAAGCCCCAGGCCAGAAATGAACTGATGTTTAAGTCTAACTCTATTGCTCTGATGACAGGAGTCCTGCTTGGTCACCACCTGGGGAATATAGCTCACAGCTGCAGCTAGGATTGGCTGCTGCCGACTGTGCAGAAAATTATCACAGCACATTTAAGAATGTTAAAGGGTGCATTTCCATGTAGAGATTCAGGGTGTGTTCATAGTCTGCAAGGTCACAGGCTCATAAGCCTCACCATTTACATGTCTGCATATTCAATCACTGCTGCCTAATGAGTTGTACAAATTTAATCATGTAGAAGGTTGTTTAGTTCACCGCCAGGTCCTCATTAGAGTCTGAGGGGACCCAGGACTCATTTCTTTGCTGTCAGCCGCACAAGTCTTCCCCATGAAGACACAGAGCTATAACCCAAATTCAAAAACTGATTATTATATGCATGCTCTCAGCGGTGTGTGTGTGTATTGTTGTTAATCTCATGAGCACACACAAGCTTGGGATAATTGTGCATTAGTCACTGAAATCCTTTAACCATATTTGTTGTTTGCTTTCTGTACCCTTTCCACTGCTCTGAGAAACATTGATAAGCTGATTGATATGTTTTCATATCATTGCATGCAGTCAAAGTGTTTTTTCAACATCTATTTTATAAAATGAAATCAGCTAAGTGGAAGACATTACTTTGCTGAATTGCTTTCATGCTGTTCATGTTTTGTTAAACAAAACTCATAATGTCCCAGCCTATTCTAAGATATCTTGTTGCATGGAGGTGCTGTTTATTTATTCAAGGTTTTGCTAAAAAGTTCCAGTGAAGACAAACTGAATGCTGACTGTTTGTCTGTTTGCATTAGCATGTGCATGAGTGCTGATTGTCCAAAGCCAATGCTGACAGTATGTAGACGTATGTTTTTACAATAAATGTATTAACAGTCAGTATTTTGTCCATTGAATTTCATGCATTTTTTTCTTAAGTAAACTTTCCATTTATCCAAATTCACCTGGTATTAGGTTGCCGTAGAAACTGTGTGATCAGAGCAACCCAGGCATTCATTCTCCAGCTGTATTGCTCAGGTCCCAAATAGTAACAGGTCACTTGTAAGATGTAGTCCCCCAGCAAGTCCACAGTGTCCTCAGTGTCCTCTGTTTGCGCCAGTGCCTTTAAACGAAGATACTGTTATCCATCCTTATCAGGTTGTGTCCATAAAGAAAGTACAGACATTAAGATCATTGCCTCGTGGCTCAGTTTTGTGTATTCCACATTATCTCATGGAATGACATAACCTGCAAAGGGTAAAATCATAATGTCAAGATCTGGGTTGCACCTTAAAGTGAGTCATAAATGTTAGAGAATCAAGCCACTTGTCAGAGTTTAAGGTCAGAGGTTTCAAACGTCTGACCTTTCAAACGGAAAAATAATCAAAGAATAGTTTTGAAGAAGGAAGGCTTTGCTACTTTTCTATTTGATCTGGAGCAGATCTCAACAGTGGGTTGTACTGACATATGCGTCACGCAGCAGGATCAAGGATGTGTAACATAAAAGAAAACCACATAACATATATGTATTGCACAGAATGCATACAAATATAAAATAAACAGTAACCACAAATGTCCAATCAACCGCTATGCATATTTACCCATGTTTATCTTAGTGAGGAATTTCCTAATTATCTGAACCAGCTGTAAGCAGCTATTTAAAAGAGGTGGAGAAGTTGACCAGAATATATTCATATATATATATATATATATATATATATAAATAATACAGATGTCAAATGCTTCTGACAAAGCACTTTTACTTTTCTATTGCTGTAATAGGCTCATTGCTGCCCCCTGAAGCTTGAGATGAGAAAACACCGACTCCATCTGTATGAAAAGCAGTTGTAGTAGAAGTTTTCCACTCCACCAATGTACCTATTCGATACTCAAATACAAAGATTTGAATCTTTTCAAAACTGTTTACAAAGTGATGCTTTTAAAAGATTAAAGGATGACAATGTGGTTGGTTTGACAAATACACGCTTCCTCCTACAATAAGTAGGAGGAAACACACACTAGGATTTACTAAGCTTTTCAAAGGAAAGCATCCTGTGGCAAGTGGCCCTTAAGTCCCATCCTTGAGCTTAACATTAAAGCAGGACTGTACATCTGTCTGATTATTACATAACTACTGCTACAGAAGTGTATATGCGTATGATAGATAAATGATCAACTGCTCCTCCTGAATCCTTTATATTGTCATCCTGGTTCTTTCTTTCCATTCATCCACTTCTCTTGTGGATCGTTGGCAGTTAAGAAAAAATGGTCAGACAGGGAAGAGGGACAGAAGCCCTGAAACACCCAGCTGGCCTCAGATGCAGGACACACACACCCATACACTGAGGAAGAAGGCTGTTCAGTGCATCAGGGAACTCAATTCTCCAGAAGAAAAACAGTTCTGATGATCCAGAGGGAAGTGCTGTTATGAAAGTGGAGCTTAGTGATGATTATGTACAGTACATAGAGTCTTTGTGGTGTTATTGTTTGCTCACCCTCTAAGTGATCTCTTAATTATCCTTTTATATTTAAGCTCACAAAATCAATTCATTTCATTCACCCAGTTTTTCAAAATACACAAAACCTGCATTTGCAAATGGACCCCTACATTAAACTGCCAATATTGACTTAACCACATTCGAATGTCACGTGAGCCTATCAAATCACTACAGACGTATGTGTTTCCATCACATATGTCCGATCATATTTATAGTAGCTCATCAAAATCAGCGCCAGGATTGACTCTGCCAATGACAGATGGTACTTCCTCTGTTAGCCACAGCTTTTTAATAACGTGAAAAAACTGAGAGGAGACTCAAAAAAAAAGTATGAGATAAAGTAAATATATTGCGTCTCCCCAGCCAAACCAATCAGAACGCAGATAAGAAGAAGAGAGAAAATATTTCTCTGCAGGTCTGAGTCACCCATTTGAAGCTAACAGGGTCGTATTTTCTGACAAATACACCTCAGTGAGTCCTTTTTTAACCATGGTTTATTCAATTTCCGATTCCCCTGTTTAGATTTCCTGGCAAGTGTGATGGGTAGAGTATTTTTGGTCTTCTTTTAATAACTCGCAGTTTAGATGTGATCCATCTTTAGCGATCCAGACTGGGGCACCTGTGACGTCGACAATGATGCAAGAGTTTCAGTGAGCCCATCATTCTGATCTAATTCCATCCACAGGGATGGAAAAACATCACAAGTACCAGTTTATATTAAATGCCTATAAGACATCTAGAAAAAAAATTTTTTTTAAATTATATATTCAAGTATAGTAATTCTTGTATTTGTATTATAATCACAAGAAATTTGAGAAATACAATTAAAAGAACATTGCTTCCTATAGGTCTGTGCATGAGAACAACTTAAAATATGACAAAATTTAGAGGCTACAGATTCCCTGTCTTCATGCTGAAAATTCCAGTGGCCTTTGAAGATAAGAGAGAGGCGATTAATAAGAGATATGTCTAAAGCAATAATAGCAAACCAGACTTTACTGTCAGGGTTGAGCTTTCCCTTTGCCATTGCCCAGAAAGCTGCTTATTTGACATCCTTCTAATGTCATTGACTTCCAGGATTTCTGCCATGTTTGCCAGCTTATTGAATTAAAGCCCAATGTAGACCTATGAAAAGGATTTGGATGCGATAATATTAAGTTGGAGAGAGAGAAGGAGGATTATCATATAGGAATTCCTGTCAGGGAAAAAAAAAAAAGAAAGTTCTTTCCCTATGACTCGAATATTTGATTTGATGTGGTTCTGTCATAAATAACACACATGTAACTTTAAAAATTCCATAAACAGATTCTACCAACATAAGTCCTGAATATGCGGAAAACAAATGTTTTATTTAGTTATAAAACATAATTAATAAAATTTAATTAGAACTGTGGGATAAAACAGCAAATGTGTTACTTCCAAAATAACATTGCATTAGATTAGGCTAAAATTAAGCTCTTCTAAATGTCTGATCTTCAGAATTAGGACTGTAGCCGAGCCTATGTAGCTTCAACTAAGTATTTTTATTTGGTAGTTTGCAAACAGAAGGCAAAGGTCCCCATCTAGAATTTCTTAATCCTTCATTCTAGTAATATTCTGAATCAGAAGATGCTCGGACCAACAATGTTATGGCTTAGAATTAGATATTTACAACAAACGGCAGAAAACAAAGCCCCGTTTTCAATCTTTTGGTAATTTACTGTGAGTGTGCCGGCTGTCGAAAACAGTGCAGGATGATCTGACCAAAATTGTAAAAACTATTTGGATTAGACTCAAACTGGAATCAAGAGCCAAACATATGATTGGGATATGTAGATTTCATCATGCGGTATATTTCTTCAAAATGCAAACACAAGGATGATGTATCTTTAAGCAAACAGGTCTTTACTTTTTTCTCTTTATCGTTTCCTTTTTGTCTTATGCAGTGTCACCCATCATTCTCTTCTGTCTCAGTTTCTCCTAATACTTTTACCGCATTCATCCCGATTTCTTCTCTCCACACTTCACATACTCATCTTCATGGATGACGGTGCAATATGAAAAACTCTCCCCCCCAGGACGCTTAAGTAGGTCTGACGCAGATGTATTCAGGAGAGTAGGTGGTGTAGTCCTCTGGAGAGAAACTGGGGAGGGAAACAAAGTGAAGGAATATACGAGACTAGGCAAGAAGGGACATGAGAAATGAAGGGAGACGAGGACATTGAAGAGGAGAGGGAGGTGACTGAGTGAGACAGATGAAGAGGGGGAATGTGAGAGGGGACACATTGGTGAATGAAAGTTTGTGCACACCACAGCGAGGCAAATGCCAATTTACTACACCAAGCAAGTGTTTCAAATTGAAGTGATGTTTAGAAAGAGAGACTGGAGGGGGCCCAATCTGATTCAAAACTCTCCCTTGTTTTCATCTTGAAATCCCTCCTAAATGGAGTCTAACAAACACAAATAAACTCAACAAATTATTTAACTATTCCCTATGAGTAAGGGACTAATCACACAAAGCCAAAAAACTGTCTTGCACTGCAGTAAAATAACAGCTACAAACAAGCTTATATTTCAGCAGAGTTCAACCTCAGCAACTGTAGCTGAATCACAAGCTCTTGAGGTTTGCAACAAGGTTTGACCTAACAAGCTCTTTGTAGATTTTTACATTCTTTGCTGTATATAGATACATAACTAAAGTTAAAATACAACAGTGACACATCCTATCACAGCACTTAATACGAGAAAGATGCAACTCACTCTCTTGTCATGATACTATGTACTAAATGCTTCATTTACTTAAACACTATGTTTTGATGGAATATAACCATCCACCATTGCTTTTACTTAAATATAACTGTGAAACATAGGGTTAGATAGTCACATATGCAGTGTGTGTGTCCAGCTCCAAAATATAATATAAAATATCTATGACCCGGATTGTCTTTGAAAATAGCCCCCCATTGTATGACAGGTGTCTCTTGAGATCACAGACCTTTTATTTTTTTGGAACCACAGTTTGAATGTGATGAGGCACTAAAACAATTTGGTTAGCTGTAGACACAAAACTACATGGGTTTAGTTGTTAAGATCAGGACTTAGGGTATAATTCTTGTAGCCATGGTTAAAGTAAAACTGTTCAAGTTGCAGATTAGTCACAGGGGGAAAAAAGAAAAAGAAAAAACCTTTTTGCACTGGAATTTGATGTCTTTTATGGAAAAGTTCTGTTTTTGGATTTATCCACCCTGACCTCTCAAACGCAGACTCTTTACATAATACGTCACTTGGTCCTGTGCTTGTCTTATTATTATGGCTGCTACAGATTGCCTAACTATCACGTGTTACTCTTGCTAGAACAAACAACATATGGACTAAGTTTTGGTTTCTACCAACTGGATATACATCCAGCGAGATATCTTGTCCTGCTAAATGCTCCATTTGCTCCAGTTTGTGTAAATGGTGTATCCAAGGGGAAGCAAATATAGGGAGAGAATGAATAAATGGTTCATTGGAAAATAGCAGAACAAAGTATGTGAACAAACTACAAATCACTCCATAAAAGAGGCCACAAATCATCAACAAACCCAAAAAGAGAAAGTAAACTTGAACAGGGTAGGGGAAAATAACAAGGGCAAGGCTGGAGGAAATCTCTTAAACATGGGTAAGGCTATGTGATATAGAGAAGCTAAATATGAGCAAGAGTGAGAAGAAATATAAACAAACCAAACATTTATCAAGAGCTAACTTACTACAGTACAGAGGAGAGAACAGTCTGTGGTGAAACATGAGGATCATGACATAAGGGAATAAGAAGCTCCTCCAAAAACCTGCCAGTTGAAACCTGGTGACCAACGGCTTAAATAGAGTCTTTAATGAGCAGATACAGAACAGGTGAGTGGGCGGGTAGAGGTGGGTACACATTGGGGGTAAATGAAACAAAGGTGTGGGGAGGGGCTGAGTCAGTAAGTGACAGGGGGCAGGGTGAGGTCTAGTGAATCCAGAAGAAGAGAAGCCAGAGTGAAAATAAGCTAAACCTAGTGAACAGGGGGAACCAGGAACAGGGCTGTGTCACCATTATGTTCACCAGCTACAGTAGTTGCTAGCATTGATTTTCACATTTTGGTGCTGAGCAGTGGTGTACAATGAGCACTGAGAGCTTTGTCACTGATAGCAGCTGCCTGCTGTAACTGAAAAATACACTATAAATGAGTGTGAGTCAAAAGAGTTCTAGACAATGAGCTGAAACTTGTTATAAAGCCCCATAAAAGTGAAAGCAGCTGCAGGCCTGAGAAAGAATACATTCATCACTATGAGTGACCCCTTTCATACTGTCAAATTTAAACAATGTCAATGTAAAATATAAATTGTTGTTTAGCTGTTTTAAATGTGATATACAGTGTGTTAAATTTACAGCGTTAAAAGGTCTCATTAACATGTGATGGCTCCTGCTGAGTGTGTTTAAGAAAGACTAGTGATCAATTCCCATAGTGTGGCAATCAGTGGTGAATTACATTTACCTGTGTTTTTACTGAAATTGTGTGTGTGTGTGTGTGTGTGTGTGTGTGTGAGAGAGAGAGAGAGAGAGAGAGAGAGAGAGACAGAGAGTGCATGACCTAGAATGTGTTTTATTGTATTTACTTATGCTGATTTATGCTGATGCATCAACTTGATCTAACTATTCTGTACCATCCAGTTCCAAACCACAAATCTGTCATTAATTACAGGCTAAACAAACAGCACTAAAAACCATGTAACTTATTTTTTATTTGGAAATTTTAATGATGACAATGGAATAGAGACTTTTGATGAACCAGTGCATTGAAAGCATGAATTATCATGTGTGAACATTTCACCCAAAGCAAACAACATGAAGCATCAAAGAAGAGCTAGCAAATTATACACAGCTTAATTCAGAGTGTAAACTAATGAGCCAAAACACTGTGTCTAATACGTCAAAGTGGAGACTCCACTGACGTGGTATCTGGCACCAAGATTAGATCTTTAATGTCTTGTAAATTATTCCACCACCATATAAATCCTGCCACAAGTGTCAATATTTACCCACCACAGCTGACATGAGCCTGACCAGTCACTGGCCATATGATTTCACCCCTTGTCACTCACACTCATTTGTCTGTCTTTGGCTCTATGGTGTACACTCATGGTGTCTGACACTGTGAAATAATATGTATGCAAACACAGGAAGAGTTGAGACATCTGTTGCTAGGTAATATCTGCATATAGTAATTTGCTCTTTGGTAATAAACACAGTGGTCAAAATCATAGGCATAATGTGCATATCTCACAGCAGCTTGTGTGTATAAACACCATAATACTGTAGCTTAGCTGTGATACCTTATTGACTGTAAGATTTATTAACCAATACTTTTTTGAAGATCAGTTTTTGTGGTGACATTCAAGATAATGTGTTTACAAATGGACTGTTTGCTTTATACAAGCAAAGTTGTATTCATTTTTTTCTTTTTTTAGAAATAATGACTTCATGAATCCTTGAGAAAAATCGAACAACATGCCAAAAAGAGATTTGCTATTTGTTCTTACAACTTGAATTGTAACTCTGACCTGGTATTAATTTGAATTCCCCACATGAAGCTGTTTGTGCCATCTTCACACTGCCAGAGACTGGTTGAGAGAAAATGAATTGTTCATATACGAATGGCCTCAAAGTTGTCAAATGTAACTATCTGCTGTCTGCAAGTACTGAAATTCAGAGTCTATGAAATATCGAACAAGTGTAAATTATTAACGATGGAAAGTTAAAATTCCAACAATAAAACATCAAGGAGCTCCAACGCAGATGCTAACTTTAGTTTGTCACTCTCCTATAAGTATTAAATTGCACGTTCAGTAATGCGTCTGAAACAGGGTACGAGTTAAAAACAAAACCACTGGGTGCAGAGCTGTTTTTGGTGAACACTAACATGTGCAGCTAACGTCTTTAAAAGATTTAGCTGATGAGGAGAAGGATGATTACAACAAAGCACAGCAGTGCTTTGGTCCCTGTTCAACATGAGTGCAGCAGACTCATCAGGGCAGCATGAAAATACAATTATCTTATATTTGAATTGTTCCAACAGTCTGGGGCTAATCAGTTAAATATGAAATAGAAAGAATGTCATATGATAATATGAACTTGCAACTTCAGCCTTTCATCTGTTGAATATTGAGCCCTTTAGAGCCCATATTTATGAGAGAAGGACAGAAACCAACTACATTACCATAAACAGGAGAGTTACTGTTCACTAGGGAGACATTTATTAATGTACAGGTATTGTGATTTAATGCAGTAGAACAAGTAAGACAATACAATGACTAAGACAATATGCTAATTAAATTCACATATGCACAATGGTGATTTGTAACCCTGAGCCTGATTTCATTGGCTGAGTATGAGTAATTGCAGAAATAAAACACAAATTAATCTCATACGGTGTTAGCCAAGACTTCCTTGATGAGTAAGGAAACTTTTTTTCCTTCTACACTAGCAAAGGAAGCACAGAGGAACATCGTCTCTTTGATGATGATGATGAAAGTTATGGGGTGTTTACTGCTGCTATCAGAGTAGAAAATGCTCTCTGGATTATTATTGCCACAATGAAACAAACACATTTGTGCAGGCCAAACAGGAATATGCTTACTGCAGAAAGTACTTGTGATTCCATTCATCACACTCATTTTCCGAAACTGCGACGCTCACAGCAGCATGGAGGGTTTGCTGAGGAGAGCAGAGAGGAAGCGTGGAGACAGCTTTTTGTCTGCTGCTAGGCAACCTCAACTTTAAAGCTGTTTATTGGCAGAGTTTGTGTGTGTGTGTGTGTGTGTGTGTGTGGTCAAAAGCATGTTTATTCCCTTTACTCTAAAGCTACACTTCCTGACTTAGTGTTTATAATGGCAAACATTCACTTGCGCTTTGCCTAAACTGCAAGTGAAGGTAACCTGACCTGCATTGTTCATCCGAGCTGTTTTTAAACGAGAAATGTCACAAATGTCGAGCCTAACTTCCAAATTGCTCCCCTGCATTGCGCCATTTGTTTTGATCTGCTCCAGCGTCGCCAAGGCTCAGCCCATTCAGTCAGACAGGCCAAAGTACTTAAAAAACGATTAAATTTTAAACTCTTCCTGTTGACTCCCATTGTACAGCGTCAGCACCCCAGCTTTCAAGAAAAGCTTACGTAATGTGTCAAAATTTAATCAACCTCTGAGCGTGTTGTGTAACAAGATCACATCAGAGCCGCAGAACATACTGTAATTTTATTTAGCCGACCTGATCCAGATGGATACATAATGGGTCATTCCATTGTCAGTCAGGTGCTTTTAAGGCTTTTATTTTGATTGGGCCTTTTCTCTGGTTTAGTTCATTCTTCGTGACATGTGATTACAAACGCTCGGGTCTGATTGCCACAGATGGAAGTGTACCTTTTTCCAAACTCCTTTTTGCTGTTACTGGCAGGAGTTTCGACAGAGGGTTTCTCGTGTGAAATTTAAAAACGTATCCATGACTTGAGTGCAATGTCACATTTCAAAAGGTTTTCTACTTTTCTTTTGGGTTCTTTGTTTGTGACATGTTTTAACATTTTCTAACCAATCAAAGAACAACAACCATTTCTGCTTCATTAGTGCACTGTGTAGTATTCTTATTTATTATAACTACGAACACCTGAAGGGCTGAAGCAGAGCCATATCAGAGTAAGGACAAGAAGGCCTGGACTGGGCACAGATGACTGATTCTGAGTCTCAAGCTTGTCAAACATACAATAATATTTTTTTTTTTTAAGTTGGCTCATATATAGAAATGTATATATTTATACTTTAACAATTTAGCTTAAAAAACCATAACCTTTCTAGAATAATGATGGTACCAGACATGGCCTTTTTTATTCCTTGATAGCGTCTACCCACACGAGTGCCTACATTACCCACAATGCAACAACTAACACTTTAGTTCTTTAGCTAGAACTATTGTTTCTCTTTTCTGCTATGAAGAGTCAAGTCGAGAGTTGAATTTTATTAACACAGAACAGTGAGATTGGCACTGTCACAGTCAAAAAAACAAAAAACAAAATCGAAGGTTCTTCAAAGCAACTTATCTCTTTTCATGAGGTACTATCAGTTACAGGATCTGGTTGGCTGTCTCAGTAGAGGTCCTCCTTCATAAAAGTCGACTTAAATGTCTAACAACAAGCATCCAGTCATATCCTGTTACCAACCATGATAATGAATTGAAATTACCCTGGCAACTTCAGATTTTGTTTCCACCAGATGCAAAGCAACCACTCTAGGGGTGTGTGTTGTCACCCCAGACGTTGTCTCTACTTCACAGCAAACGCCACAGAGATCACAGGTTGTGACAAATGAGCTAGAGCATCATGAAGCTGTTGGTAGTGAAATCGGTAAGTGTGATTCATATCCTTAGTTCATTCACAGAGGCGTTCGATATGACTCATTCAGATCTGAACCCTTAGCAGATAAACACATCTAACTTTTTTCAGTTCATAGCTATTTTTAGCCAAATACATATCTGAATCTTACTCTATCTTCAATCTACCACTGCAGGAATTCTACTGGACTGTATGTAGTCCTGTTATGCACATTATGTTATATTTTAATATTGTGTAATTACTACTGATACCTTAAGTCAATGAAGCTACTACAAAAAATGTGTTGTATTTTAAAAACAATAAATTGATTTGTATGTATTTGTATCTTAATAAGTATTGTGTCTTTTTCTTAACTAGCATGGAATGAACTATGATAAAAGATCAAATAGAAAAGAAAAATCTGGGTTTATACCATATGCAGTATATTTGTGCCCCCTCCATAAGCGTCGCTTTTTACTTGACTCTTTCCTATGAATACATTAAAATCCTAGATACAGACAACAATGAACCAAGACATGTCAATGTTTGTTTTCAATGTGACTTTTCTGTTAAAAGTAAAATATATAGGAAATTGCCATTAAGTATACGTCAAACTTGATTTTAGAAAATTAAACCTGAAATTGCAGCTAAAACATGAATTTAAGCCTGTGCAGGTCCAGGCCAGTCCAGGCTGTGCTCTATAAAGTGAGATTTAAAATTCATCTTCAGAAATGCCTTTTTCTACATTTTAATCATTCAATATGAGTCAGACAATTTAAAATTTATGAAATTCCAATCTCTCCTGGCCCTAATCCTCTTCCATAAGTGTGCCATGCAGTAACTGAAATAGATTTGTTCTTCTGCTGGCAGCAACCGCAGGCTGTGCTGGGTCACTGCTGGCTGAATTATCTGTTACAGACAGGAGAATGTATTCCCAGAGTGTCTTTGGTGCACACTTTTCCATGGCTGCAATGAGTGTTGAGGTGAGTAAGTCTGGTGTGTGACGTCAAAGCTTAGGCTTCTTCATTAGCTGTCAGTGCAGCAAGGCACCAAGCTTCATCAACTGGCTACTCTTCAAAAACTGCAGGGACAGGATGGTGGAAGTCAGTTATTTAGTACAAGCTAAGAAAAAAGAGGCCAGACAGATAAATGTGTTCATACCGAGAAGACTCCTTTATCAATCCAAATCGCTGCATTTTAGTTCATTAATTTAATGCAGCTTCAGGCAGCACTGATATACACATGATGCAGTTTTGCAGTTTATAAGGAAGTGGTCTGCAAACTCGATAAGTTCCTCT
The DNA here is from genome assembly GCF_033026475.1 of Channa argus. Lineage (NCBI taxonomy): Eukaryota > Metazoa > Chordata > Actinopteri > Anabantiformes > Channidae > Channa > Channa argus. Next base: position 12,283,187 of record NC_090216.1, on the reverse strand, counting down.
AAAATTGAGTCAGCTTTTTCATTTTAGGTAACAAAATTTGTTTGGTATTTCACTGGACTCAGAACAAGCAAAACACATTTGATTGGCACTTGGATTAATAAAACAATATAAAGGTGATTGTAAACTCAGCTTTAAGCAAAGGGGAGAAAAGCTTATTGTAATTCTCCCGGGCAGATGTCTGCAGTTTGCTTGTGATGTCTGGTCCGCCCAGAAGGCAAAGATGTTTACTTTTATACATGAGCAAGAAAAGCACAAACTCCTTTAGTTGTGAGAAGTCAATTGGCATTTCGGACACTTACAGTATTAATCAGTGTCACCTCATCACTAACAGCTGTTTGAGCCACATTGACCAAATCCTATCCCCAGTAATTTTGTGAGGAGCTGTGCATTTTGTCATTGTTAGCAGAAAGTAGTTTACAAGCCATCTACACTACTTTCAGTGTTGCATTATTTACACATTCATTTTGGCACAAAATGACAAACACTCCATAGAGTGCACTATATGTTGGTACGGTAATTTCAGACACAGCCTATATCTATGCTATAAGTAATTATTTATTAATGAATTAGATTTTGTATTAAGAAAATGAATCTGAAAAACGAACCAGTAACTAAACTTGTTAAATAAACGTAGTTGAGTAAAATCTACTTACCACCTCTGCAAGTTAACTTACTTAAAAGTAGGTGCACTAAGTCATACTGTAATTACAAAAGACCTTCATTAAAAGACAGAAAATGTGTGAAATTTGATTTCCTGTATTCTGACAACAAACAAAGAACTAGAAGAGATGCTGCAGCCTAATTGTGGTGATGCAGCCAACGCTGCTGTGGTGAAATCATTCCAGCGCTCTTTAACCACAGCATGTAACAAGTCGACCTCACCAAGGGGGACAGTCCTCCCCAACAGTTTTAATACAAAATCCATGCCCCAGCGGGCATCTGAATTGCACCCCATGGTAACTGATAGACAGAGTGGATTGTAGTCACTGAACAAAGCTGCAAATTAAAGCACTGATGGGAAATGTTTCCTACCATATAGTTTGTTGTTAAATGTCACAGCTATTGAGCTGTGCAATATACATATTGGTTTCCTAAAAGGAAGTACATCTTGCTCAGGACTGTTTGTAATCAGGGGAAATGATTAATGTCTGCTTGTCTTTGCCTAATAAGAAGTTATTTAAATTACCCAAGCAAGACAAGGCAGAGCACCAGCTCCCATGTCCAGCTCAATATTGAGGGTGGCTTCCCTGCTTTTTGGGAATTGTGGTGAACATGAATCATTTCTGCCAAGCTGCTAGCTGTAATTCTTCTATCACAGCTGCATTTCTGGTTTCCCCACTTGTTACCGAAACTCATTAGCAGATAATTGAAAGTAACGACACTGATTATGAAAAGTGCTTGAGCAGCATCCCAGGGGTCTTTGCAATTTACAAGCTACAATGACATGCGAACAACGCTATTGTCTACCACAATCCAAAAGGGAGCTGTGCTGTTTACAGGCAAGAAAAATGGTTTATGAATAATAATTATGTTGTGTCTCAGCATGTCTGCCTTCATATCACCAGAGCTGACCCCCAAAATCAGCTATGGAGTTTGCTTTCTCCCTCGTTTGTGACAAACTATTTCGGTTAGAAGAGACAGGATTTCTTTTGAGTCAATTCCCTCTGTAGTCCATGTTGTCCACAACATTCAGAATCTCACTATAAATCTGTGCTTTGTTTGTGTCTCTTCCTTAATGCTCTGTAAAAAGCACAAGCTGCTGGTTGCCATGTTTGCTAAATGTGTTACTCAGTCATCAGCTGTGTGTTTCCAGACTAGTACATGCACATACATATACTCCTCCTCCCTCAGCAGTCTGAAAAAGGTGCAGGCTGAAGCTATAGCTTATAATGGCTAACTTTTAAAAAGGCTACACTAAATAACATGAAAAAGCTAACTGCATACTATATGATATCATACTAATTCAAATGTATCTGTCTGTTCAATGTGTTATGATTGAACATTTTTATATGATCAAAATTTGCTGTTTACACTACTCCTATCCCATAATCTCACCCCTTCACTAAGAGAGTTTTTTTAAAATATCTTGACTTTTGATTCTTTAAATCTATACAGTACCTTTTTTTTTTTTACCTATTTTAAAATCAATCAAAAAAACATAATTAAGAAGCGTCAAAAAAATTTGTGTTTGTTCTGTTATTCTTACACAGATTATTGATATTTTATACAGTATTACAATTGACTTAGAAATTCTTGCCTTCACCAATTTCACATAGTTTCCAATATAGTTTTTTATCTATTATATGTCTCCTGCAATAAAATTTGTGAGCCTCTGTAGATTTAAACACCATTAAAAAGAATTTTCCTTTGTTCTGGTTACCTCACAAATATGATTTATGTACATAACGAAGAAATTCTTCGTTATGTACCTTTCACTGAGACTGACAACAACCGACATGCTTGTAGAGTGTTCTACACTTGTGTGGGAGGAAGGTAATGTTGCAAACTTTGAACAACTGTACTGAAGTTATTAATACCTTTTCATGCACTGAACTCCCAAGATAAACAACCAGTCCAAGTTGTCGTTTTCACCAATGCCAACCAATTCAATCTGCGAGGGGGTGGGACTGATGATGTGCTTCCTGAGAACTTGATGCTGGCCATTGGACGACAGTCGGCTTGGTGTGTCCCGGCTTATAGAGATAAAACTCATGAGCAGGTACTGTAGCTGAGTGTAGCTCAGTGTTGGTTTTGGTTTCAGCCCCCAGAGTCAAGAAGTAAGAAGCACCTTTAACAATCATTCAGTGAGAGATCCATCCCAGAAACAGGTACATTATTTTTCCTTTAGCTTCAGTGGATATAATGCAATGCAGCAACATGTTTCTACATTTTGTTAAAGAGCTATCATTTTTAGTATTTCAGTTATTGGTATATTTACAGCTCACTGACAAATTCTCTTTACCTAATAAGGGCAGTTTCACTGTGATGAAGCATCTTTTTTGCACATCCTAATCACATTCACACACAGTCACAAAAGCAGATCCACAGTCTGTCCTGCTGGAGCGGTCGGGGTTGAGGTGATGGTGTAGATGACATTGTCTTTCCACTTGTCCCTTCCAGGCACAAGCTTCTGTAGCCTTTGAATCACCACTGCAATAATGAATGTGCTGTATTATTTCAGGATATATCTGTATCAGTATGACAGTGACATATCCACTTTCCTTTAGGTTTCTTTCTTTTCAGCTCAAAGTTTCACTCACATATTCAAATATTCAGGTCAAATAAATAGAACCAAATTACTGCCCTTCCCTAGTGGAAACACAACCTCACTTATTGTTAGAAGGCAGCAATGTGGTGGATGTCATTTAGGCTGGGGTGAAGAGCTGGAAGAAATGAAGCATGCAAGATGACAGATGTTGGTGGGTTGCACACGCAACTCTTGTGGCAGCCAACAGTAGACATTCAGGCCTCAAAATGCAGAAAGAAAATCTGTGCTGGGGGGCGATAGTGTGATTATGAATGAAAATGTGAAGGGTTTGTTTGGAGTGTGGCAGGAGTAACAGGTTTCCTCACGATTCACAGAACTCTACTGTGACCTCTAAATCCAAGCAGTACAACAGGTTTCATAGTTTTATGGCCATCTGAGCCCTAATCAGAACATCTCATGTTTGAATTATTCAGGAATTAATTAAATTGACATTTTGGCTTCAAAGTGGCAGAGGAGGTATATTACTGTAATAGACGATGTTGTGAATATTTCCTTCAGCACAGAAAAAAGTTACCTGTAAATTTTATCTTAATATTCTGTGCTATTTGGTTGAACTGTTGGGACGACTGATGCTGTCTAACAAGTGGCTTTAGGAAACATTCTGTGCAATGCACAGATACTATTGTACCATGTACCCTGTTGTACTGTCTAATACTCAGCAAGTGTTCAAATAATATTTCCACAGCAAGGAATGTAGTGCTGGTTTCTAAAACAAGAAGAAATTTTCTAAACTTGGATCATCTCAGTTGCTATAGCAATGGTGGCAGACGACCACACACTGTCTGAGAGTTTATGTCTGGCACTGACAGAATTTAGTGGCATACCTCAGGCAACAAATACAGTACAGTACACATAAATAGGTTTATGATGGAGACCAGGTTTGCAGCGCACTAAAAACGGCACAAATGGAGGAAAACAAGGTTGTTTTCTAACGACTCCAAGGCACTAAATTATTTGGTGTTTACTCACTTTATCCTTGTGCAACTCCTTCTTTAGCATTCACAGATACATTTTTGCCACTTGACACATCCCTTTCTGTTGGTACCCCTTTCTTTTTTCTCTCCTCTGACATTCTTTTCCTTTTTCTTCCCAGCTCCACAGCTGTGATCAGACTCTATTTCACATGACACATGACTCTAGATTTGAGGGAGCGGAGAACCCTTCACAGTGAACCCCTGCTGAGATCATTGTATCTAGTTTCTAACTTTCAAATCTTTGGCTGCATTTTCAGTGTCATGCCTACAGCTGTTTCACAAAATACATCAGGGACAGGATGGTGCATCTATTGGTTTCAGAGTGAGTCATCTGTAGGTGCAGATTCAAGAAATGGAGGTATAATACTGTACAAGATGGTCCCTGTGGTGTTAAGATGAGCAGAAAATGGCACCAATCTGCAGTCTGCAACTGAGAAATCTTAAAAAGACCTCCCACTTTTGTTCACTATGTATACAACCTTCAGAAGAATTACTTGTTTGCCCACAGCTGAATGTCCACTGAAGAAAACCACAGAGGGTGATTTATGTAAAGACAGCTGCAAAATTTTATTGTTCAACAGCATGATTGGAATGTTAGTAATTTCATGCCTGTGACCTCTATTTGGTCAAATCTGTTCTCATTTGAAAGAACTCTGAAAACTAAATATCTATTTATATCCAGTAAACATCCATCCATTTTCAAGTATTTACAGACAGAATGTTAAAGTAATGTGCAGCCAGATGTTTGAGCACTTTCTACCATTTGCCTACAACTTCTAACATTAACTTTACTACGGATTTCTTTAAAGCATTAAACCATTCAGCTACCCATGGAGTACATGCTGCAAGAACACCTGAATTATTTATTTTCCTTCAAGTTCACTTTCATTCATACTCCCTGGCAAAGCTACAAGGTTTTGACAGCCTCTTTTTTCTGTCAAACATTTTGTGCTATGATAATATCAAGCTGAGACTATGAAAGGGAGTGTTTTGGCTTCTTCTGGCACTTACTTGAAATATTGTCATATATGCCCAAACAATACATGGCAGAGATCACTGTGAAATCTGGCAACTTACAACTGATACATACTCACAGTCACCTCATGCTACTGGCATTAGTCCTTGCTGATAGACCACAACTAAAGAGGATTTAACACTTGGACTGAAATCATAAAGACAGCTGCATCCAGGGAGCTCATTTTCCTACCCGTCCACACTCCTGGACCACCTACTGAAGGCTTAACCAGCTTCCTCCAGACCTGGGAATCAATTTGGTTTAGCGCACGGTCTTTTTAGAAGCTGCAGCTGAAGAATAATCCTGCATTGCTGGATCTTAACAGGGTCAGTTCAGCCCAACAGGAAGAAAAAGATTTTCCTTCTTGACCTGCAGATAGCTGGGGGAACAACACATCTATGAATTTCCTAATTCTCTTGAATAAAATGTCCTTTTTTATGCTTAAAAAAATAATAGATATCATGAGGATTAAAAGCAGAAATGTGTTTTTGAGAAATTCAAATAAACATTAATTAAATGCTTCCAATTAAAGTTATTTAGCATATTGCATTCTTACAGTGTCGGAGCTAACACATGCTGCTACTAGGTTGCTGTAGCCCTTGAAGGGCAGGAAACAGGCTATCACAAAGAACAAGCTTCCACTCACTGCACATGCCCTGTGTGTCATGGTTGACCTTTCCTTTCTCTTGTACTGTCTGAGCTGATTAGCTTTTCTCAGTGGAAGATACACCACAGCTTACCGCCAGTGTCTAAACTCAGTCCGCTAAAAAAATAATAAAAAGAAGCACCTATACTGAGACACAACAGCTGAGATGCAGTAAGAAGGGGCAGTGGATAACTTTTCTCCTCTGCAGTGCCGCCTTTGAACTCACTTACTCTTTGAGGACAGCAGATAACTCCTATCTACAGATGTGTTAATTGGGCTTTCAGAAGGAAGTCACCATAATAAAGTGGTCTGGGAGCTCGCTGGCAAAGCAGACCAAAGCCTCTGGAAATCACATGTGATTCAAGTTGACCTTCATTTAATGGGCACTATGAGGATCATATAAACCTGGGTTGAATTAGCTTTGCATATGTTGTCAGGGAAAAAAAAAAACACCCTCGTATTTCTAATTACCCAAAAAAATAACCAGGAGTCAAAGGATGTGGTGCATAAATTTATTTTAACATATATTAACATTTTGCTCCTTTTTTAAAATTTTGTTAAAGATGCAATATGTGTGGTATTTACATTAGATTCTACAACAACAACAATAACAACAACACTTGCTGGCAGAAAACAGTTTCATCATTGAGTCAGCATTAAGGGGAAGGCTACTCTCTAGAGCTAAAATAAAACTTTATATATTTTGACTTCATCTTTAAAGTTGACAGTTCTTGTCATAACAGTCCACGAGAAACAGCAGTGCAAATTGCAACAATTAAAAGAAGTCTAATGATGCTAATGGCCGTGATGAATAACTCACGTCAGATTCATATCAAATTGGGGAGCATATGTATACATATGTCATGTAGCATTGCGTCACATGATGTAGGGTCACGAAATGTAGTGTTACATAATGTTGTGTTATGTTATGTTGCATTAAGTTATGCTTAGTTGTGTTAACTTATTCAGACTTTGCATGTCATTTTCAGCACGACAATCTGAAGATCAATTTAATCCTCTTTCGTTTTCTCTGTAGAATCTGTATGATCATACAGACTAACAACTCGTAAGGCAGGGCTGAATCACATTCCACTACAATCTAGCAAAGGAATTATTTTCACAGTAATTGCATTGACAAGGGTTCAGCCTCAATTATGTCACCTTTGAACAATCAAAAGTATGGATAGAAAGAGACAAGCAAAATGATGGGGAACATCGACGGCAATAAATATGGCTGATACATGGATAAAGGCTTTTGTTTGTGAATTGGCTTTTTAAATACAGCAAAAAAACAAAACAAAACGTCATCCTGTTTAAAAAGCTAAGCAACTATCATGAGGAGCTGGGGCTGACTGGGGGTTTGGTGACCGCTTGTTTCACTTGGGCTCAATTAGATTTGACGTCACTATAGTGACAGAGCTGATGGGCTGTCATGGGAGGAGTAGGGAAACAAGAAAAAAGAAGACAAGTGCACACAGACGCACACACACACACACACACACACCCCTGATTGACACAACAGTAATGAAATTGAAGCTAGAAAAATACCAGTAATGACTGCCCACTGAAGCGTTCACATAGAACATACTGTGCTTTTAGATGCTTTCATGTTTAGCATCGCTTTGGAAGCTGAAGCTGATCTGCACCATCCAATAGCTCCCTGAACGTCAACAGCTGACAGAGAGGTCATCCCTTAGTAAACACCTGGGCACTGCTTTTTGAGTGACACTTTTGGATGAATGCCCAGAGAGAAGGAGGAAGATTCATTTAAAGGTGAGCACAGGGGGTGAAACAACATATGCTGAACAGTCCAGATTGTGTGTTTATTCTTGCATACTGACAATCAAATATTGGAACACCTTTTGTGATGGTGGGCAATTAATTTGTGGGCTCGAGGCTTGCAAAGTAGCTCTTACTTCTAACTGACTAAATAAAGACAGAATCGACTGTACTCACTCACAATCGGGAAGCATATTGATGGCATACTGATAATAATGGATGGAATGAGTGATGTCATATCCATTAATTTCTGTGTTCTACTTGCATTAACAAAGCCTGGTCCAGTTCACATAAAACTCAAAACGAAGAAAGGAAAAAAACTGCAGATGCTACGGTACCATGATATACACTGTGATGAGCTCTAGATAATATATTTATATATTTAGTTCATTGTTGACTTTACATTCTGTTATATTTTGTTGCTACATACAGTGTGTTGCCCCAGCAGTAAATGTAAAACCCTAAACCCCTGTAGTAGAAAACTGGTGTAGCTACATAGCTGAACTACCTGATATTACGGTTCACTCCTAGAAATAACAAATTATTTACAATATGTAGTCATAGTTGTCTTTAAGAGTTCTCCTCCTTTACAAAAATCTTGTGCTTTATCATTTGAAATGCACACATACACATCCAAACAACACACAACAGGTACAAAAAACAAAAAAACAAAACCCCAAAACAATAAAAAGTAATCTCTTCTCTTCTTTGCTCGCCACCTTTTTCATCCAGAAAATGTACAGTCCCTGTATTATTTCATGTTTCACTGGAAATGAGTCTCATTGAGTGCACTTCAGAAGTGGCGGATGTGTCTTCTAGACAGTCAATGGATTTCCATTAATAATAAAACAGGAAGTGACCCACTGAAGTGTCCTGAGGTGATACCTAACACTGAGAATTTGTCTCTCAGTCATGACACCTACATGAAAAGACGCTTCATATAAACTGCTACATTAAGATTTCTTTTTTCTTCTACTTTTTCTCTTTATAACACTTTCTCTTGATAAAATCTATAATTTTATGCATTGGAAGTTGGAAGGAATTCTAAGTTATGGCAGTCGAATGTACTTGCGTAGATCGCACCCAGATCACCGGCCTTTTGACTGAAGAGCATCACCTGATCAGATGAAATTTGGCCTCCCTGGAGCTTCTTTTCAGAGTTAAATAAACACTAAATTAAAGACACAGAGTGATGAGAATCATGGAGTATCTAATTATAGACTTGTTAGCACCACCACAGTGTATGGGCAGAGAACACAAATGTTTGGATGGTAGAATGAGCTGCTAAGAGGAGGAGCATCATCAGCGGATTTTTAAACCTCCGCCTGATAGCTACTCAAATCGGGAAGCAGTCTTTGGTCACAAATCAAAATCTAAACGCCATGTGCCGGTGATGACCTGTCCAAGTGTGTACCGCTGATTGATGATGTCCATTTCCACAGCCGAGGATGTGATCCTGAGATTCTCTTTCCTGGTTGAAGTACTTTGCCTTTTTCACTAGAGTCTCTGTGATAGTCATTAACACCTCTTCACAGCTTGTTATTACTGTGAAAGCTATCTAGTCTCCAGTGCTAACATTAGTGCGGTCACACACAGATTTCGATGGCAGTTGCCATCACCATCTGGCTTTTGTTCTTGTCTCGGCCTGGAGATGGGTGCTGTCCAGACTCTTCTCTGGGAGACAAAGGGTCGGAGAGGACACTGCGCTTGAGTGGTGCCGGGCGCAGACAGGATGTTCCTGGAGGGGTGGAGGGCTCAGGGTGTCTGTGGGAGGAACGTGTTGAAGTGGAGGATGAAGAGGAAATACAACTGCCGGTGCACACCCCTGAACTTGACCTTTCACCTCTCTTGGCTCGACAAGATGCTCTTCGCCTAAGCTCGCTAACCAGCTCATACTTGACAAAGCAGAAGACATCTTTGACCCCGCAGCGTTTTTCTGGCTCAGCAGCAAGCAGCCTCTGAAACATGCGCAGGGCATCATCAGTGAAGCGGCGCCACTGAGATGGATATGTCCCCACAGGACACCCTGCTTTTTGCCAGCGCCGAAACTCCTCATAGAAGGCATCGGCCGGCAGCGCTGCCTCCCACGGGAAATTTCCTGTCAGCATACAGAAAACCAGCACACCGAAAGCCCACACATCCAAACTGGTGGTCACAAGGAAACCTTCCGTACGACTGGCACGACACACCTCTGGGGCTGTGTAGGGAATTGTACCACTCACCCGTTTTACACGGCAGCCCACGCGTCGGGTCATACCAAAGTCCGCGAGCTTGATGCGACGGCACTCACGGTCAAACAAGAGCACATTTTCAGGTTTGACATCTCGATGCACCAGGTTTTTACTGTGCATAAAGTCCAGTGCCAAGCCCAGTTGCTGCATGCAGCGTTTGACCATTTCCTCTGGCAGACCCACCTAAGGAAGAAGAAAGATGGGAAGAAAGGAGAAAGTGTTGTAAGACAAAAAGAAAGTAACATACCAAATACTCTGATTAATACAATCTAGTAGATACAGCACACTGTGTAGGAGGTGAGACTATGGGAGGTGATAGAAAAAAGCTTTGTGCATGTAGGTTACAGTATTGCTAAAGAGAAGCAGTGAAGGGAACATTGGAACGATGGCACAGAGTGAAAAGCGATACACAGTACATGGGAAAACTGAAATATTCCAATGCAACAACTTGTAATGAGTCTTTAGAAAACTTTTGAAGTCAAACACTTCTAGCACATTGGCTAGAGTAGCACTAAAGCAAAGTGAAAGCTCTGCACAGAGAAAAAAATCGGGACAAAGACGAGGCTCCAATCCCTGGAGAGGTTGTTAAAGCTGCCATGTCGGAACATGGCAGCTGATTGGAGCAGCTCCAACTGAATGAGGACGGTGATTGGTTATTGGTTGGGAGGGAAGTATAACGGCGTTACCTGTGGGGGGATGATGTCAAAAAGGTCCCCAGCTGGGGCATATTCTTGTCCAAACACATAGCTCTCCTCTGTCTCAAACAGCACATCCAGGACTTTGATGATGAAAGGGCTGCAGCTAAGTGAGCCTGTTAGACTGTATTCTCGCAGAAAACTCTTCAGCTTTGTCTTGTTCTTGGTAACAAACTTAAGCGCCATTTTGGTGCCTGCAAAAATCCGGAATAACAAAAAAAATCTGTTCTTTTCATATAAACACTCACAGAGAATGAATGTTGTGCAAATTACACGCATGCAACCAGCTGTTCTGAACCAGCTGATCACAGCTACAGAAATACAGCGCCTCTTTAGTTCACACACAGACCCTTTAATCTCAGATGCATCCTTATTCTCTCAGGCTCACGCTTCACTACTTTACAATTGCACTGCTTTTTAGACAGAGCAGGCTCTCTAACCTTGAATCAAATGGTACACCAAAAAGACCCTTAACAAATCCTTTCAACTGCAGTAAAAGTAATTTTTTCGGCGTTGGGACCTAAAGATTTGCATATTTGCCTTAACTAGTCATTCTTAGCTGGGAGGCATGGTGGCACAATGTAGATATAAATATTAATCATACTTTGTCAGGCAGATGACCGCCTAGACATAAAACGGATAGAAAACAGAAAGGGATAGAAAATTCTGAACCCCCGATGTCTTAACCAACTTACCTTGTGTTCGATGTGCTACCAGGTCCACCTTGCCATACGTGCCCTTCCCCAGCTCACGGATGTGCTCATACTGTTTGGATACATCTGCTGCTGACAAAGAGGTGATGGCCAAGGCCTGCATGTCCTCAACAGGCACCCCTCCACAGTAGCCCATCTTGGAGGTAGGGGAGCCCCCACCACTGCCCACCCGTCCCGGCCCAGATGGAGAAAGGGACAGGCTCGCCTTGACACTGTGGGGCAGACTAAGAGGAAGAGGAGAGAAAACTGCTTTAGAGTCAGGTTTTATTCTGCTTTGATGATGGCGGGCGATAGGAATTTCATGCTTTGATGTATTTATGACACAATGCTTTTCAGCACCTATATGTTTGCTGGCGCATATCCATATATTTCTGTCTGTACACTGTGTTCAAGAAGCTGGTTATATCAGACCTTCATTTTCATACAATCAATTCAGGGAAGGCATCAACAGGGGAAGTGCTTTCAGTAAATGTATTGGACTTCCTGCTGTCCCTCTAGATCACTCAGGCCAGCTTTTACATATGGCTGGTCTCAGACAGCACTTACTGGCAGACAGCTATGGAAAAATCAATATGACCAGGTAGAAGGACTGACAAATGGAAACAAATGAAAAGAGCTGACAGCTTCAAGGTGTATACATGCTAGAGGAACATGGCTCAGACCATCTGTGACCCTTCAGAAGTAATTATTCATAATCATTTTATACAGTACAGTAAAAACAATCAGTCCGTGTCTGGAAAAAAGATTTGGTTTGCATTGAGGTTGCACTGAATGTTTCGGTCAAATTGCTGAAGCTGAGGAAAAAATTACTGCAACTGAAAGTCTTTGCTTGTTTTTACCTAGTTCCAAGCTTGAAATAGGTCAGAGTGATCATAATGGGGAAAAATATTATTGTTTTAATTGCTGCCTGGATAGATGGAGTCAGCAGCACTGAACCTACTAACTGAGAACATACTGGATATCAGAGATGAGTGACTTGCAATGATTGAGCAAACGGTGAGTAAAAGAGTAAAAGAAGCGAAAACCATTCATCAAACTGCACAAAATGAACCTTTTGATGAAATGAAGCCGATCGCACTAATGATCTTACCCAGTGACTGTCCCTCATCAAATCCCCCTCCCTCCCTACACACACACAATAGCATTTAATCATGCAATCATGCACAGCATGCTTACACACATACACTAATAAGCACCAATTTTGCTGATTCTCTTTTTCATCCATCATTCAAAGGCACCTGCTTTGCTCTTTGTTCTTATTTCCCTTCAGCTTGTTTCTCAGCACCACCTATTTGACCCAAGTTGAAAACACCTAAACCATGTGTCTGCATTGAATGTTAAATACATTTTGGAACAAAAAAAAACTTAAATAATGTGAAGTTCCTTAATGTACAAAACATAGCACAGGATGTTTTCTTCAGATATTCTGAAGGTGTTGAGGTTCCTCAGCTATCTTGTGGGAAGAGTGTGATAAATATAGCTATTAGACAGTGAACACTAAAATAGGATGTGACCATTTGCAGCCTTGTGTTCTTGGCCCAGGATTATATGTTGAAGAAAAACCTACACTGCAAATAGAAAATTTAATCGCTGTAGTTTACGGTTAATTCGTCTTTTTATCATAAGCATGGCGATAGTTAGACAGTATGAACACTGTAGCCTACAAATGATGCATGCCAACTGTATAGCCTTCATCGAGTCACCACAGAAGTTGATAACTATCCAGAATAATCTCTGGTCCACATTTAAACATTCAAACAGAACAGACAGACAGACTGGAAGCACATTTCCTCTGACTGCCCACCCCGCATGGCCCCACAACCTCTATCAGAACAATGCAGAGTGAAAGGAAGGCTTGTTTACTGGCACTGGATTCCACTCATCTCCACAGGCAGAATGTCCAGCACTCCAGCATGGATCTTAATCACATTACTCAGCTCCCACAAAGACAAAAGCACCCCCCCACCCTCCCAACTGCGCAGGATGCTTTGCGCTCATTTCCTTTGCAGAACTGGATTAAGGGTCCTAAAATGCGATGAGTAGTTGGAAGACGGAGCTTTTTGCAGCTGCAATAATGCTGTAAAAATGGACCAGAAACTGCAGTGTAGCACCTTGGAGCTGTGGGGATGAAGTTATCTGTTCGGAGGGGTTGCTTTATCAGTCGCTTTGTGACACTCCATGAAAGGTCTTTTGTGTTCCTACCTCTGAGAGGGAGCAGCTGTGGGCCTCTGCACTACTCAGCATCTGTGCTCAAGCACAGCCACATGCCCCACTGATCTCCCATGCTGCCCTCTGCTCCTCTCCTGTCCTCTCAAGACAAGGTAACAACTGCATGATCCACATACAGATGAGGATTTGGCTTTAAGACACATTTCAATGTAGATCAACGGCCTTTGGCTTGTCCCTTCAAGGGTTGTCACAGCAAAACATGTTCTGTACGTTAATTTGGTATTTTTTTAATGCCGGGTGGCCTCCCCTTTTATTCGGGCTCGGGACCTGCACCAAGGTGGCCCTTGGTGGCTGGGTGTGGCTACTTTCAATGTATGTGGGGTGTTAAGCCAATCCCACTCATCATTTAGGCATTTTAAAACAGATCCTTTAGTCGCTTGTTTATCTTTGTACTTTTGGTGTCACTGTTGTTGTGGTAAACCTTGGAACTTCAATAATTGTGACTTTTCAGTTTAATTGTGACCAAATTAAAATAAATATCTCAGTAGCCATACAAGCCAGAAAACAGGCTTGTTTTCTTAATTCCTAGAAAGGGGAAATGTTTTTGCTCAGCAGCTCTCTTTTCTAGCCACTAATTTCCACTCAAATACACGTTTCCATTCTCGCTCCATTTAGCAATTACTCAAACAGAGATGAGTGTATTCCCAGGATTACCCTCTTAAAAAAACAGAAAAAAATCCAAACACCCAATTTTATGTTCAAAAATCAGCGCAATGTTTGGAAGCCAGTTAAAGTTGACTCCATGTGTCTCCACATGAGAATTATCTGCAGAAGCAGTTGACTTCTTCTATAAACACTGGAAATGAGATTAACCCTGCGATGCCACTGGCAACCAGTTGTCTTGGTTCTTTCTGTCTCTTTATAGCGCAGGGTTTGCTGCTTCTATGTCCCTTGTCCGGTGTGTTCCTAGCCTCTAATCTCTAAGGGTTTGACTTGAGAGTTTTAATGAACATCAGATGGCCCTTTTTTAGTAAAGTAAACTCAATTTTAGCCATGCTAGAAAAGTAGCTCTGGGGTTTGTAATGTCTGCCAGTTTGCCCACCACTGTGACTGAGACAGTAATATCTGATGTCTTAACTTTTCTCATAAAGACTTAGACTTAGACATAGCGGTGAGATTCAAACATGACTACAGAATCACATTAGTTATGAGCAAAAAAAAAAAAAATCACAATATAGGTATAAGAGTCAATTACAAATGTGTTTTAAGAGCATATAATACAGAGTGAGCACACATGTGTCCTCGTTCTATCTTCTAAACTTGAAAATGTAAACAAGGGACTAATGAAACAAATGGATTGCGGAGCCTGCCTTGTGTCTCTACCTCTCTCCATTACTAATGGACTAGTTGCTTTGCTCTCGGCAGAAGAGTCATTATGGGTCGGATCTGTCCAATTTACTGTCAAAATGCCCAACGAGCCTTGCCTCTGGGTCAAAGTAAAACCAGTTAATGAAATTCAATGTGACTGATGTGGTTTCTCTCACTGTCTGTCACAAAATAAACCAGCTGTATCATGGTGTCAGTGTGGACAGGCAGAATAAAAACAAATCTGTCCTCCTAAACAACCTATCATTCGATCAAAAACTAAATGGACTTTTTTTGTGACAGCCAGTTGCAAACAGGACACTCTGTTCCCAGCTCAGAAATAAAAACCAATCACCTTCCTCAGCGTCACAGAACAACAGAGCTGGAAAGTTGGTGGTTTTTACCTCTTTCAACACGAAGAAACTGAAGAAACCTCCCGCTGTGCTATGATAGTTGAACCAGTGGCCAAGGCCACGGACACTCACTTTGTCAAATCACCCGCTTTCAGCTGTGCCCAGCGGCCCATATGAAGGATCCCTGCTGGGACCGAAAGCTGTAACCCATCCCTGATTTATCTTGCCTCCACTCTCCTTCCCATTGCCCCCCTTTCTCTACTGTATTTGCTACCCCCTGCTGAAAGTCGCAGGCAGAAGTGATGCCAGCTACTGGCCTCCTGCTGGGTTGACCTAAGACCCAGGAAAGGATAACCCAAGGTGAAATTGATCCAAACAGTGACTGAGAGCAGCTCTGCTCAGTGATACTTCAAAGCCATCAGGCTCAATGGTAATGAAAAATGACTATCGATTTGAACATGGACACAATGCTGAACCATCATAAACGAAGCACAATCCATCAATTTGTATAGGTTTATGGCTGTGAAGAATGCCATCATCACCCTCACTGTTACAATGTCCTGCAAAAATATACTCATCAAACATATTGCATTAGGAAGTCTCAAGTTCCAAATTTAAGGCTTCATGTAACGAGAGGGACAGAGAGAGAGAGAGAGAGAGAGAGAGAGAGAGAGAGAGAAAGTGAGCAGGACTTGGTAAATCCAGTAAGATGAAAATGAACGCCTCCACCCCCACCCCCCACTTTATACCAAATGCTATATAGTGCATCCCTTTGATGTCAAACACATGGGGAAATGTGGCTCTAATATTAGCTCAGTAAAATAGGGTCTAAACGGGATGTAGCTAAATGATGTAACAGTGCTGCTAAGGAGGACATTGCTTTTTCTTTTCCAGACCATCTCCCTCTCCCACTTTAAGGCAAACCACTTTGTAAACCTGTTTAGACACACCCACCCACACACACACACACACCTGTCTCTCTTTCAACTTCAAATGAAACTTTTTTGCAATAAGTTTAAAACAAGTTTAAGCCAGTGTAAAAATGAGTTGTATTTCAGAGTAGAACAGTCTCTACAGGCCAAATGGAAAAATGTAATTAAAAGAAATGCTGAAATGAATGTGAATTGCATGCTCTATGCACTAATACTGTATTTATGTATTCAGTAATGGTTTTTCTCTATACTTAGCACAGAGTTTTGAACATGACAGAACAAAAATGTTTTTTGTCGCTTTTTGTCTCTTACTGGAAAGGTTTTTTTTCTTCTGGTTTCTGGCAGCTCTGGCCAACTGTGTCTGCTGAATCCCACTGTAAAACTATATATCAGCAACGGTCATTTCTTTGAGTGTTTTGGCATTATGAGGTGAAAATTAGATGCTGATGTTTCTGTGCCAGCTGTTAAAGTGGGACACATCAAACCTTTATATTGCACCTGTCATATGTGTTTTCAGTTGCAGCAGACATGCTGGCTGATACTTTGGGACATTTTACTAGTTCCACAGTGTTTTTGGTAAATTCAATGTGAATAATTGCAAGTATCCATTTTCCCTCTAGGATGATTGATTGTTGTTTGATAACTATGTGTTGTTGATTACCAGCTTTTATGTGAGGAACATGTCAATATACGAGATCACCTGTTCCAACATAGACAACTTTCAATCTAAAGAAGTATCCATTCCTCGTTATGAAAACAGAGCAAGAAAAAAATATCCTACATCACTTCAGCCTCTCTTGACCAGTACAATGTTTCTGACAAAAACCAAATCCATACTGTTGTGTTTAATTTAGAGTCCATTACCAGACTTTGCTTTTACAGGGTTTCCTCCGTCGAGCTGCATATTTAAATGCATTAGACGACGTTAACGATGAGATATCACCTGTCTGCCCTGGACAAAGCATAAAAGAGCCATTAAAAGTGAAGTGCCCCGGAAGCACTCGCATCCATCTAGCAGCGACTGAATCACAAAAGCAGAGTGGGAAACAAATATATGCGGAGATGACGAATAATGCGGATAAAAAATACAAATTAAGTCCCAGCTCAAGCTTTAACACTGGTTAGAGTTTATCACGGCTTAATGTGAAAAAAGTGACATCAAGTCACTGCCTGTGTGTACAAATGTATTATTTATAATGAGAATAATGTCCACTGAGGGCGGACCGAGATTCAGAGCAGACAAAGGTGTTAATGTTGTATCATTGCATCTAAATGAAGTGTAAACGCGTTTAATGAAACACCATGTTCTTTAAACTAAAGGCAACAAGATCCAAACAAGATTGAAATTAAATTAAAAGTATATTATCCTTTTATGAAACATTTTAGCCCTTCTTGGCCTTTTTCTCTCTTTCTTTGCAGGTTACAGAATCGTACATTCTGACCCGGTTTCAGGTACATCGGGCTGCATAGGTGAACACTCACCTACTGGCGACCTGTCTCTCTCCTCCATGGTCCTGCATCCGCTCGGCGAGCAGAGCTGCTGCGCTCCGCTCAACGCTGATCCGCTGGGCTCTGCAGGGAACTGGTGGCCGGCTCTCTCCGTCTGTTATCAGTCAGTTACAGTTGCTGAGATAAACATGCATGTCCTTCATAAAGACAAAAGCAAAAAACAAAACCTTTGAGTTTCACGGCTGACAAATCGCAGATGATTCCTGTCCTGTTTCTGGAGATGCTTTTCAGTTTGTGACTTTCTTTGGAGGCGGATTAAATCAGAGCATCATCTGCTGGGTGCTGAGATGAGGACAGAGGCTGGGATCCCTCCTCTGAGCGCCCACCATCTCAACCTGCCAAGCCGCGGGAGGAGGGTGCCTGTTTATCTTTCGTTTTTTCAGTGGTCTACATGACCCAGTTCAGCACCACACACACACACTCGGTGACCAACTCATTCATTCACATCTATACCGGAGGCTCGGCAAAGCTCTGCTTTGTGCACCATGCATGGACAAATCTGCAGGTTCGCGCTCCTCTGAACTCAGCTCAGCGTCCTGTCGTCTCTGTCCAGCGGTCAGTCTGTTTTATCCGTCGGTCCAGCGGGGCTCTGTGGTTGAGAGGAGGTTGGTCTCAGATGTTGCTTCTCTGCTTGTCCTGCCAGTCAGCTCCTTCATTGTTCACCGTCTCCACCCTCTGGCAAACTAATTCGCTCACGTGTCCTGGGTCCTAGCGCCTGGACGTCCTCGTCAAGCACCATCCGGCGCCAATGCGCCCGTGAGTTTGTGCTTTTGATTCATGATTTGAAGGAACATGGTGCTCCGCTCTTGCATAATTCAGCTTATGGCATCAAGTCCTTCACTTTGCCAACTGTTCTTATTAGGTAACAGCGATGAAAGACCTTCATATACCTGGTTGTACTGAGAGCTTCCCTTTACTGTACAAGTTTAAGGGCTGCTGTCAGACACATCTGCCAGCAAGAACAGACTGGTCCGTGAAGGAAGCATGGACATAAAGGGGGAATCTACATGCATCACTTCTCTGATCAGATGTTTGGGTGGTGAAATGATAAGAAGCTGCGTATAAAAAATGAATAAACAAAGATTGTAATTCCCTAAATGTTTATGTCACTTCTTTTTATTTCTATCATTAATTGAACTTTTACTTTTTCAAATGTTCCTTTCCACCATCTTTAGAAGATGCACAATTTCGGGCCATACCCGTGTATGAAATCTGGAGTGAAAGGACCGTATTGTAAGCAGTCATGGATAAAATGCCAATAAATGTCAAGGCATATATGATCCTTCTGTTTCCTGAAACAAAAATCACTTGACCTGGGGTGTGTGTTTTTTTTAATCCTCATTTAGGATATGGGTGGGAGATTAGTTGCATCTTCAGCACAAATGTTGAGACGTCTTGCCAGGAGAGACAGTTTCCTCATAGTCATGGTGGGAACACTGTCATAAATCAAAGAGAAGGGCAAACACTTTGGGCTGACAGCAGAGACCAACAAGGGTCAAACACACCAGGGAGACACACCTCTGAGCTGTGA
This sequence comes from Channa argus, assembly GCF_033026475.1. Classification (NCBI taxonomy): domain Eukaryota; kingdom Metazoa; phylum Chordata; class Actinopteri; order Anabantiformes; family Channidae; genus Channa; species Channa argus. The sequence continues at coordinate 12,264,007 of NC_090216.1, read as the reverse complement.
ACAAATAGAGCAGGACTGTTCCTCCTGTTCCTCCTCTCTCCTGTTAGAGACACCAGACCCACATCCAAGTTTTTACTTTTTATGTGTGACCTCAAGTTTTCCAGCCCAAAGGCTGCCCTTGTTTTTTGTCTGTTTTTAAATTTATCTACATGCAGAGTGTTTGTCCTAGTTTCTCAATAAAATGCATTGTCACAGTGCAGGTGGCAGGTTTTATGTTCACTGGTTAGACCTTAAACTGTCAGGGCATGCCATTAAAGTGATGGTAAACTGATGAGTGAATCAGTTATATTAGCTAAAATTGTGTCATCATCATCAAGGGGAACGGGGTCAAAATCATATTGCAGATGAACAATATACAGCAATTCTCAGCTAGATTTTTGTATAATAATGAAAGTGAACACGTTGATTAATTAATAAATTTAAAAAACGTGTTCAAACATTTGCTTTGAACAGCGCACACTTTATTATTATTATTTATTTTAGCATATTGGATTGCATTTTGCCTAACTTTAAATAACACGAATAGTATCATTTAAGCAGAAAAAAGTTAGGTATTGAATTCATGCTGCCCATGTACAAAGCTCTGCCTCACAGCTCCAGGCATTGGTCCTCAGCAGCTCCTTTCTCCAGCAATCACTGTCACTTCCACTTTTTCAGTGTCAACTGGCTCCCTAAGTGAATTACTTTGTAACTCCAGTCAGAAAGCGGAGAATTTTCACATCTTTTTCATTGCCCAGAAACAATTTTTCACAATGCCAAAATAGAAAAAGCAACTCATCCTCTCCCACTGAATCACAACCCTCCCTTCTCTGCTAAACCTATATTTGTCTTTTATTTTGTTATGGTATTTTTGTGTTCAATTGATTCTTATAAACACAATTGTCACAAATGTACATAACGTTAAATTTGGTTTAATGTTATAGGCTCAAATGATGCCATATTATTGATTCAGAGTATTAACCAGTACTAAGAACAGTTTCACATACAAGGTAGTCAAAGTCCAGTAAAAGGAAATATTATCATAAAAATGTTTTTCACACAGTGGCACGTCTGACACTAAAAGTAGCTCTGAGATTCCTCCGGTAGCCTACTTTACCGTAATACTTGTAAGCAATGTTACAAAAAAATCGTTTATTGCTAATTGTTTGTTTTGATGTGACATTTCAGTGGAGGTCCGACTCACCTTCCGAGTAACCACACCTGGATCACTGACAAACCTTTACAGACTTGTGACTACCTTTCCCACAATGCCATTGTCCTTTGGTTATGACGTTAAAATTACGCGCGCGTAACCTTGCTACTGCACAAGTGTTGTCAAATCCATTTCGATGGAAAATCAGCATTTAAAACATTTCTGTATTTTTAGGTGACTTTTTTTTCCCGAGTCATGAGCAAATATATTTTACCAGCTTCCTTTTTTGGAACAGTGTTTGGATGCGCTGTTTTATTGAAGTGAGTAACTCAAGTCACGATGACATAATGTTACTTTCATCATTACGTGGATTTTATAGTGTAACGTTAATCTATCATATTAGTTGTGGATATGCTATCAAAGATAAGGTTTATTAATTAGTGTAGCTCATAAATGTACAACATACTACATAAAACAACAGATTTGACACAGGGGTCTTCTTAAAGACTATGAAAGCAGGGCCACTGTTTGCAGCTTCACTAAACCTGACTAATCAGTTAAGAGTTATTTAATAACTAACTATATTAGTTCTGTATTAGCTTTAGTATATGAGACTGACAGAATCTGTAATACCTGACTTTGATGCTCAAAGAGGAGGTCTTACATTCTCAAGTGTTTATAAATGCATCGGAGTATGTTTTAATTCCTCTCATAGGAACCATGTGACTGGAGGCCGGTGTCCTAGTAAAGCTACCATTCATGGAAAGACTGTGGTTATAACAGGAGCCAACACAGGCATTGGGAAAGAGACTGCCCGAGAACTGGCCAAGAGAGGTTTGGAGAAAATCTGTTATTGTTATTGTTTAAAGATTGTTTGAAAATTTGAAAATCATAAGCCGTTTCTTCGCTCTGCTTGTCTTTTGTTCCTTTTCTACCACTGTCAGGTGGTCGGATCATTATGGGATGTCGGGACATGGAGAAATGTGAGGCAGCTGCATTGGAAATCCGAGGGAAGACCCTGAATCCTCAGGTTTATGCCTGTCACCTAGACCTGGCCTCCATGAAATCTATCCGAGAGTTTGCAAAGAGACTCAAACAAGGTTAGGAAACAATGTGTAACAGAAATAGAAACAAAGCCCAGCTGGTAACCGTTATTATCCTTGAATATTATGAAGGACAGTCAGTCTAAATATGATCTTTATTTCCCTTGTAGATGAGCAGCATGTGGATATACTTATAAACAATGCAGGGGTCATGAGATGTCCAGCATGGAAGACCGAAGATGGCTTTGACATGCAGTTTGGAGTTAATCACCTAGGTACTTTATTGATTGATTGAATAAACAGCCAAACTCTTTTCTTAATGCTCTGTAAGAAATTAAATTGAAATTGTCATTCCATTCAAATCAAATATTACACTACCTTTACCTTATTTTGATTTGTTCGATGAGATTCTGTTCTCCTCCAGGCCACTTCTTGTTGACAAATCTTCTGCTGGATAAGTTGAAAGAGTCCGCCCCCAGCAGAGTGATCAACCTGGCCTCACTCGCCCACATCATTGGAAAGATTGACTTCGAAGACTTGAACTGGGAGAAGAAGAAGTTTGATACCAAGCAGGCGTACTGTCAGAGCAAGCTTGCCAATGTTCTGTTCACCAGAGAGCTTGCCAAGCGATTACAAGGCAAGTCTAATGGCTGTTGCATATGTGGGCATGTGTGGGAGGGAGCACAGCCTATGTTTTTGTTTGTAATTGCCCATTGGATATATATTCTTAAACAATGCATTGTGTGTGTGTATATGTGTGTACATGCATGTGTGCTTGTATGTAACAGGCACAGGAGTCACAGTGAATGCTGTGCACCCAGGCGTTGTTGCCACGGAGCTGGGGAGGCACACCGGCCTGCACCAATCACAGTTCTCGAGCTCTTTGCTCAGTGAGTATACTGTATTCTTATTGGACTCTAAATTTAGAGAAATCAATAACTCTAGCCAATTTTTGTGAACTTTCTATTTTTATTGTCATGTTCTATATAAATAAGTAGAAATTCAAAAATAGCAGGACACATTTCTGTTACAAACGTTTCCTGTCCACAAACGTTCATCATAATAATTTTAACTCTACAGCCAAAAAACAAACTTTAAAAAACATTGCTGTGAACAGCAAATTCTGATTGAAAAATATGCCTTAATTGAAAGTAGATGATTACGATGATACAATGATTTCCATTACCCTAAAAAGCTTTTTAAAAATTCTATATCATATATATCATATAGTTTATATAAAGTCTAAACACAACTAAATGTACGTGTACACCAGTGTACTACCACTGTTGTTTCTGCTGCAGACTGACTTTATCTGTTCTGGGATGGATTTAATTTTTTTTATAATGAGTATTTTTTTAATTATATGTACTCTGGGGTAATAAACAGCCTCCACTGTGGCTAGAGAAGTGTTTGGACTGACAATCAGTGAAGATAATAATGCTCCAGAATGTTACATGTGCCAGTTTTGGATATGAACAAATGCAACATACTCACATATATGATGCAAGTGTTTCATTTCATTATATATATATATATATATATATATATATATAGATATATAGATAGATAGATAGATAGATAGATAGATAGATAGATAGATAGATAGATATAGATAGATAGATAGATATAGATAGATAGATAGATATAGATAGATAGATAGATATAGATATATATTAGTGACAACAACATAAATCTAGTTAGTACTTAGGTTTGTATTTTACACTGTCAAACTCATTTAATGTGCTTGTATTTGATTGGAGTTTTACACCATCTAAGGTCTCTGCGGTCTCCAACGATTATGTATACAGGTCCCTTTTTCTCCCTGTTGGTGAAGAGTCCAGAGCTGGGGGCCCAGCCCGTTGTCTTCCTGGCTGTATCTGAGGAGTTGGAGGGGGTGACAGGACAATACTACGATGTGATGACAGAAAAGGAACCAGCAACTCAGGCCCTGGATGAGGAGGCAGCTCGCAGGTTGTGGGAGGTCAGCAGCAAGCTGGTGGGTCTTGAGGAGGAAGGACAGTACGGAAAGTCAAACTCGTCTGAAAAAGATCAAAGCAAAGCTGCGCAGACACACAGACCAAGCACAGGACCGGCTGTCAGTGCTGTGGGGCTATAGGTCTACTCTGGTTTCTGGATTCATGGAACTTTACAGATTCTGCTTGGCTGTGTAATGGACATGTCTTATACATGCATTTTATATTTACTGCATCAGGATGTATGCCAAGCAGCCATTTACAGTGGACTCATCTGTCTTTGAATGTGTAACTATCCAACTTTTTGAAGAAAAATTATAATTTTTATTTCTTTGGAAATAAAACATTTAATTGAGAAACAACCAAACAACATATTGCTTGCCTCAATACAATCTGTCTTTTCTATTTATATAAACTAACTGCCTAATGTTAGTTAAATTCAAATAGATATTGGAGATTGCTAATTATGTCTTTCCTTATTTGTTTTTTGACATCGTATTTCTTCAATTAATATTATTTGTATCCTTAAAAAAATACTGAAATACCATGCGAAGACAGTCATTTATTGAAATGGGTTTATGATCTTAGAGAAATGTTTCGTATGAAAAAAAGCAACATGGAAATGAGGAGAGGGACATAAAGTGCCAATAAAATGCTAAATGTTGCTGTTATGCTTTTGAAGCAACATTATTGAGCCTGCTTTTTCTAACACTAGTGTAACCAAGAAGATGTGTGAACCTAGTGAACCCAGTATTGTTTTGACAGTAGGAGGCAAAATACTGATTGTTGATCCAAGTAGATAGTGCTATATGACATATAGTGCCATCTGGCTGCCAAGCATTTAAGTACAGGTACCTAGGAGCCACATTACAGTAGTGTTTTACTTTTATATGAAGTGTACAAGTGTTTTTCAGTTGCATTCTAAATCTGATTTCCATTTTGGAAGCTTTTTAAACAGTTTATTTAAAATATAAAAGCTTGCATTGTCTTTGTTGGTATGAGTTATGCTATGGTTGCAGGCAGTGTGATGCAGATTGCACTCCAAGTCAATCTGCCTATGAAATCTTGACAATAATTAAAACACATATGACACATACAAATGATTTCCTAACAAAACTGGGATGTAGTATTCAAACTAATGGAAGTAATTAGAAAGTCAAATCATAAAATGCTTCTGGATGCTTCAAAATATTGTCAGCAGTGATTGTGTAGTTCTGGCTGAAGTGAAAACATCATTGGCAGGGCCCTTTTATCCTAAACCTATTTTGGTAAAACCATCTGCGTTTGAAGGAGCCTAAGTATGCACCATCACCTATGTTAATGCACATTTGGAAGTACGGGTCAGATTTTTTTTGTGTTTGCTCAAACTAAAAATCAAGTTACAAAAGCACTCATTTTCGATATCTGATCCTCTCAGGAGTGTATCTGCAGACATGCAGCCTGAGTGAGGAAAATATCCATCCCAAATGTATTTGAATGATCTATTGCATAGGGCTTTTTCCAACAGTAAATCCCAAATTACAGATCAATATGGACCACTCTCTGCACTAATGCGGACTAATCAGCCTCAAACCTGAAACTAGATACCGTCGATCCTTTATTACAGTGTTAGTTTACCAGCTGAGACCCTTGTTGTTGAAACCCTAGAAGATGATGGGTTTTGGAGATGAGCTGTTGAATGACTGGGTTTCCCTTTGTTCTCTGGACTAAAATGACATTTGCAGTCCCTACAGTATGGTGCTGTCTGATGTGGTTTCTCTTTCCAACTTAGAACAAGCTTCTTCTGACTTCCAAAGTTTAGTATGCAATATTTTCTGAATTTTAACCCTATATTCGTATAGATCTCCCATCTTTAACAATCAAGAACAAGTTTGCGCACTGAGATAGTTGTGCTCTTGAACACACCCCGGGTGGACTTCATTGCCCATAATGCATCACCTTAAGACTGCAAAAAAAAAGCAGGAGTCCGAGGTGCAAACAGTTCAAACTGACAAAACAAACTAAAAGAGTGATATTAACGTTACAAAAAGAGTAAAAGCGGTTTAGACATTTCCTTTGAGTGAGGCTCGGGTTTCACCGCAGGAGTTGGACGATTTTTCTTTCGGCGCTGCAAAAAAACTAGTTTTCTTCAGCAGGTAAAAACCACAGCAGCTGGTGATCAGCTCAACCCTGATAGTTGTGCCCCGTTTAAAACTGTATGCTATCTCCTAATATGTTTACAACGAGAGACAAAATCACAAAAACAACACACGTTAGTCTAGAGTATTGGAGGCTTTTGTGTTTAGGCCCTTAAGTGCCGGGTTTAAGGGCATATGCATTCAGGCTAGGCTAATTTCTGGCAATGTGATTTACTTTAAAAGGACTGAGCATTTTTAAATCCTCAATTTACCTGCATGTCTTTGGACTGTGGAAGGAAACATATGCACCCAGAGCCTTCAAATGAAAATATTCACAATCGAAACTAGCATGCTCAAAATTCTTTTCCTAACAACTTAAAAGTAAAAAGAACCCTTTAGTTGGATTTAAATATCTAACAAAGTGCAGCTTAACCAAACTGCTGCAAAAGGCAGCTGAATTATATGGTGCTTCTGGTAGCATGCAGAAAAGGCGACTTGTCTTTTACTGCACGTTGACTGTGTTAGTTGCATATGTGATTGCATCTTTTTTATATGCAATTTTTATTAGAATGGCCATGTCGCAAGGAAAAGAAGAGCTGCTGCCTGAAGATGTTGGTACAGATGACTGCCTGACTTTATACACACACATATACAGTCCAGATCTACTAAAGTAAGTATGAAAACATATGTTTATTTTCTATCACCAGCATATTTTCTATCACCATATGTGATCTTTTTGCTCTTGCCACTGTATTGGATTGCATTAAATTGCACAGGTGGTCATAATGTTACCCCTGATCAGTATATAACTCCATGAAGTAAGCTTTAAGGATTTGCAATTTATTTTCCAGGGATCGGGTTGCTTTTATCACAGGTGGTGGATCTGGAATTGGATTCAGGATAGCTGAAATCTTCATGAGGTCAGCTGGTTGTTTCTTCATAATGTCCACATCTTTCAGAAATATCAACATTTGGGCACTTTCCACACCCATTTCACAGTAAATCTAAAATATATACACATGTATAGTCAGCATAATTATTGCTGGTAGTCTGAAACTGTCAAAATCATGAGGAGATAGTAGGAAGTGAACTTTAAACCTACTGGCTGTGTTATCTGACTGACAGTTCACCATTTTGCTTGTATTACAGAGGTAAAATTGTTAAATCATTTACTATTAATTATCAAAATTCTGCACCACAGCTTGTAGTTGTATCGACCGGTTTTCTGGCTGTTAAACCTGCTGACAGGCACAGTTATGGATCTGATGCTAAAGCTAGTTTTCTTTGCTCTAACATATATTCTGTGTACCTCTTATCATGCGTTTTATCATAATTTGGACCTGGGTCCAACTGCCTACTCTCTCGCCTTCAGCTCTACTTGTTATGCCATGGGTTGGCCACTTTTCTCTTCCATTTAGCCTCACTGGTAAGCTCTTTACTGTCATTTCTTTGTCTTCCTACACAGCTTTATTTTGTTGTTTTCTCTCTTTCAGACATGGGTGTGACACAGTGATTGCTAGCAGAAATTTTGACAAGCTCAAAGAGGTTAATTGTCTTATATTATCTTGTCTTATTATATTCCACCATCCTTAAACCACGACTAAATGTGAATTTGCTGGCATCATATCATAAGATTGTGTGTTTTCCTAGGCAGCTAAAAAACTGTCTGTTGCATCAGGACGCCGCTGTCTCCCTTTGTGTATAGATGTGAGGAAGCCTGAGAGCATTGCAGCAGCCGTGGATGAGACGCTGAAAGAGTTGGGCCGTATCGACATCCTTATCAATAGTATGTGGCCTCTTAGAAACAGTTGTAAATTATATGTTTTGTGCTAATGATTACTGAGTTTGTGATGGTGCTGTGCCATACACAGCCACTCATTCATTTACTCTCTGTCATACTGATGCCAAATGCATTCTGCCACCATTGGTGTCTTTAGCGTGAATAACAGCAAATGTAGATTTGAACAAAGACTAGGAGTGAAAGGTTTTGGTTTTAAACATCAACTTTCTGATGCTTGATCTATTTTATCTTTTATTTCTGCACCATAGTTCCAACTACCATCTGTTACCTCACTAAACAAAATTAACTCAGATGCTAACAGCCTCTGGATTCATTAGTGTGCTGCTGTACCTAATGAATGAGCTTTAATGAAAAACTTATCTTGTGTAATGTTTTGTTTAACATCTATTCTGGCCTTGTTTGGAGTCATTATGCTCCTTGTTTTTTTTGACAGATGCTGCTGGAAACTTCCTCTGCCCGGCTATCTCCCTCTCCTTTAATGCCTTTAAGACAGTTATGGAGATAGACACTATGGGTACATTCAACACCAGCAAAGTGGTTTATGAGAAGTGGCTCAAGGTACACAACTTTTTCTGTCCATATAAACAGTCCATGTGCAGAAGCATATGCTAGTTAATAATTAATCACTTTTGAGAGTGACATTTTCTCCTTATCACCAGGCAAAATAATACATATGTAAGTGCTATATGAAGCTGATTTTATTGATGCATCAGTTACATTAATTGGTGTGCAGGATCATGGTGGAAATATAGTAAACATCTCTGCAACACTTGGATACAAGGGGCAGGCCCTCCAGGTCCATGCTGGATCTGCCAAAGCTGCAAATGGTAACAGCACCTGGTGTCATGTAATTGTGGCAAAATGAGAATCTGTGTTCATAATGTCATCTGTGAATGGACTCAGTGTTGTGTCTCCTGTCACCAGATGCTATGACCAGGCACCTGGCCGTAGAGTGGGGACCCAGTGGGGTGAGAGTCAATGCTGTGGCTCCAGGCCCTATTTCTGGCACAGAGGGCTTTAACAGGCTTGGTAAATATTGAACACAATTTAATATTCATACCGCAGAATGAGAAGTTGTCCAGAAACTGACCTTTTTAGAGCTACTGGCATAAAATCATATTCACATTTAAACTACAGTGGACAGTTCTAGTATTGTGTGTTGCAGTGATATGACAGTAGGGCATTGTGCAGTTCTAAGGGGACATATGGAAAGATCAACTAATCAATTTAATAAACAGAATATATGTCCTATTTTTGTTAAGGTGGATAATGGTATGGTGTATTTTTGTTTCTACTGTAGCTTTATCACTGGTTGCTGCCCATAAATTAATCAGTTATAACAAAAACACTATTTGAAAAATATATACATAAATCACATATATTAATACCCACTGTATAGTGTAATTACTAGTATTCCATGATATGCTTCAAATATCCAATTTACAGTTTGTTCAATGTATTTGTAACATGGCACAATGGGGCACCTTAGAGAGAAAAGTTGGGAACCACTGATGTGCATCCTAGTCTGAGCATGGATTTTCTTTTTCTTTTTCTTTTTTTTTTTTTGCTCCCTCAGGTGGTGTCAGAGCTGAGGCCACTGGTGCCTTCCAGTCCATTCCTTTGCAGCGAGCAGGCAACAAGACAGAGATGGCCCACTGTGCTCTTTTCTTGGCCAGCCCGGCATCCTCCTATGTAACTGGAGCCATCCTGGTGGCAGACGGTGGGGCGTGGTTGACCTCAGCCAATGATGTCTCTATGCTGTTGGGTATATCCTCCTCTAAATCTGCTAAACTCTGAACAGAACCTCTCCTCTCCTCCTCCTGTCCCAGGTGTGTAGGAGGAGGTGGAGCTTGAGGTCAAATGGAAGTTTAAGAGTTTTGTTTTAATGGGAGCAACAGAGTATAACCTATGTTCATCCATATGTTTCTCTTGTGTTTTAGGTTATTGGTCATCTGAAAAAAAGAGAGAGAAGTAAATCCTGAAAACAGAAGATTGATTTAGGAGGTATCTGTAGTACTGACATGCTTAATGTACAGTGTAAATGGTTTATTCCATCCACTCTTGCCTTGGTGTTTAGTGAAGTGTGACACTAACATAACTGATGTATAATTGATGCCGCCATTGATTAACATATGTATGTTTGTTTTGCAGCCCTAAAAACAGACTTAATGCATCAGTAACGGTATAAAAACTGTGTTACTATCCTTTTCCCTACCAGCCTGTTCTACCAAAACTGTAACAAGGACAGAGTCAATTCTCTCACAGTTAAATATGTCTTTGTCCTCAGAAAATGAGAAACTGCAATCTCCATGAGTGGACGATATGAGTTATGACAAAGGCAGTGATTTAGCTGGTATTTATAGACAGTACTTTGTAGTATATTCTACCACAATACTTATGGATTTATACGTCTATACACTCAGGGATCTTTCACCCATACAGTGTATTTTAACTTTGCATTTCATGTACAATCTTGATAATTAAAAAAATGATTTTCTAAGTGTGTGTTTTTTTTCAGACCCTTTCACGCATTAATAAACTTTTAGTTTTAGTTAATTAGCATTACCAGAATTACTGTTTGCAAGTAATAAAGGATTGTTAAAGAAGTGTTAGAGAATGACAACCTCTGGATGAAGTAGGATTAAGTACAACGTGCAGCTGCAAATCTGAAGAAAATCAATACTGCTATAAATCAGATGGGGGCGCCAAAACATTACAAATGCCCCATCAAACAATTTTTAATGGTCAAATGACAAATCTCTTCCACGAGTTGTCAGACAATACCATTACGGGTTGCGTTATAGCAAGTTATGAATATTTATTATTTTAACCGCGAGTTTTGTGCGCAAACACAAATCATAAGCTCCCATGGCTCGCTCGTAGCCAGTGATACTGCGGGGTGTTTTGTACGCTTGCGTGAAACGTCAGTAGTGTGTCTGCGGCTGGAGGAGGAGGAGGAGGAGGAGGAGGAGGAGGATGGGACACTGCTGATGCTGATGCGAGAGCTTTCAGTGTCTGTGATCAACATCGGTGGACTGGCTGCTAAATAGTGGCGCTCATTGAGTTTATTTAATCTCCGTTTGGTTCCATTATATGTCTCGACGAGGGACACTGATACTGATGTGTATTTGAGACGAGAATAAAAGAGGAGGATTGTGAAGAGGAGAGGACGGTTTCGTCTCGTCACTCGCCTGGCCTGTTTTGACACTGACACAGGTGGATTGCAGCTGGAAAACGGCCTCTGAATGAAGACATAATTTTGGACTACTACAGAAAGGCGACCATTTTAGTTATTACCACTTAAAGTGTGGGTTTGAAAAGCTAATATTTGGCTTAATGAAAATGAGAGGGACTAACGTTAGCTAGAAAGGGGGGTATGTTCGGCGTGTTAGCTAGCTAATAGGCTAATTTCGCTAGCTTCCCTGACCAATGGCACGAACGAAGTGGGATGCTCGAAGGAGGAGTTAACGCTAGTTGCTAGCATAAATTCATTTGGGAAAACACATACGGCGATATATTTAGCAAATTACATTGTCTAGAGTTAACACTAGCTCGACGTTAATTCAGGTTTAAGCAATGTTGGTCACATGGTTTCCTCGTTTCACTGTTGTCTTTTCTGCAAATTAGCTTGCGATCGATCCAATTAGATAATCGGCTAAGAGAGCTAATGTTGACGGACTTAAAACGCCTTAACTTGTATTGTTTCACACGGGCTTGTTGGCAGAGACGTCGTCCCCTGTGTTCGTCAGTGCTGGTTGTAGAATCTATTTCGAAGCTTTGCCAGTTTTCAAGCCGAAGTAAAGCATGTTGGCGTCGGATGAACCGAAGGCGAAACATTTGGGAACAACCAGAAGTGGACCTTCCGTGACAGAAAATGAACTAGTGAGTCAAAATACATCAGTACGTCATTCACTAATGTGAAGGGATTACTATGAATTTTGAATTTATGTAACGTTGTCAGTAACTTCTATATATTAAAATTAAATTATATTAAAGTTAAAATATTTTGGTAATCGGTTACTTGTTTGACATCACTTTTAAGTCTGCACGCCTTCTGTTAGATTTAGTGGTTTAATTACAAAATCCCAGCGTTTGCCAGCACTTTTAAATCTCAAAGGTAGGTCATTCTTGAACGAATTCCTCTATTATTTTAACATTTTCTTGAAAACGTGTAGTGCCATTTAAAAAGATGGCATTAAAATTGACGAACTGGATTTTGACGACCGCAGTGAGATAAGATAGAACATCAGCTTTCACAAGTTTAGTAAAGTGGAATAACACATTTCAATGGAACCGACGGTTCTGTCTGGCCCTTTGGGGCACACACAGTGGGAGTCAGACCAGTCATTTCCTGTTGGATTTCATACATTGGATACAGACAATGGAGTCGTCCTCGGTCAAAACAAGAGTGACCAGACAGGTTTGGATTTCAGAAATGGGGACTTTAATCAAGCATCCCAGCTAAAAAAAGACGAAGATGTTTTCCCGGACAAGCTAGTCCAGTTGGACAACCTTATAAACCTCTCTGATTTTTCATCTGGAGATTTGAAGTTTGAGAGAGATCACTCTTGTATTTCCCAACCTTCTATCCATGGTAGTCATAAAGAGAAATTGTCTTACACAGAAAAAACCGAGGGACCTGATGAAAACAGTGACTTTACTTTGTCATGGCTGTTTTCTTCTAACTTCACTGATGCAGTTGTGAAAAATTCTGCCTGTGAGGAACTGAGTATGACACGAGAGGCCCCTCCTGAGATTGAAAATGCCTTTAGTACCGAAGTGGAGTTAATAAGCCTCAGTGTACCGGTCTCCCCATTAAAGATTTCAAAATGGAATTCTGAGACCAACACAGGAGATTCATTTTTGATGGTAGATCTCCTCTCAAATGAACCTTCTTGTGCACCCTTGAAGCCTTCAGGTGAGTTGAACCCACAGGGTGTAAGTGTGGAGCTGGTAGATCTGCAACAAGAGGAGCAGGCAGGTCTCCCTCCCGCACAGATCAGGGAGACTTTGTCACCTGAGACTAGTGACAAAGGTTTATTCCCCGATCAAGTGACTGATCTGCTTGTAACCTGTAGCACTACCCTGCAAGAATTTCCTGATAACGGCTTCCCACAAGACCACATCAGCACGCCACTGGAGTGTTTCAACGGATCATTCCCTTTGTTGGATTTAGAAGTTCCAGATTGTGACAGCAGCCTGAGCCTGTGCCCTGCCAGTCCTGCCTCTGTTATCTGCACAGGTGCACCAATGAATTTTCCCACAGAGGAGGCAGAGCAGGAACACGCAGGAGCTACTGTGATCAGAAATCCGACATCAGAGCAACAAGGCGAGAATGACTCATTACTTCTGGGCTTGTCAACTACAACTACATCACTGTCAGTTGCTCTGGCTGAAGATGCCTACATCAAAGGTGATTTCACCAGTGACCGTAATGGTTTGGACAAGGTGCCAAATGATTTAATGGAAGACAGACTTCTGTCTGTGGCCAAAAATCCCAGGAATGAGACAATGGCTTTGGATGTGTGTTTTACTGCTGATGAAGTCCATGACAAGGAACCTGGGGACTTGAATCCACTGGACGGCGTTCAGAATGGTGTTTTTGACCTGATAAGCATACAGAGGGAAGAGGACAGGCTGGGGCACACTAACCAGCTTGAGGAATTAGATTGTCATGAAGTGGCCTCTTTTGATTTTTCGCTTCAGGACTTAAACTCTTCTTCTCCTGAGGCTGTATGGACTAATGAGCAAACTATTGAAACAGTTTCCCTATCTAAGATGGTGGTAGATGACTCACTGCCACTGGTTTCAGCTGTGAATATGAGGGAGGAAGATGTCTCCCCACTAAAAGCTGTGTTTGACGCTTTAGACCAAGATGGAGATGGCTTTGTTCGTATTGAGGAGTTTATGGAGTTTGCTGCTGCCTATGGTGCCGATCAGGTGAGATGCTTTGTTTTTCTCTCTTTTCGAGATTCAAATAACTATTATTGAGCAGACAGCAACGGATAATGCATGCTGAGTGAAGTACTATGTAAAAACGTATAATGCTCCACAGGTAAATTATTTATGAATGATTTCTCACCGAACCTCAGAGCTTCCTGTAGACGGCCTACTTAATTAGTTGAAATCCATCTGACTCATGTCGCTTAGCTATCATTATTTCAAGTTGCTTACGATCCTAATCTATTTCAAACTCACTATTGTTGTATGTATAGTGAGGAAGGTATTTAAGATTAGTAATTTTGACTTATCGGCTGCCTAAAATGATATTGTAGATATAAATTGTGTGCTATGGGAACAGTTCATATAAATTTTGGATCTAAAACTGATAGATGATAAAGCAGAGGTAACATGACCCCTGTTTGGATGCTGCTGTGTTTTAACCTGTATGTGTCATTATATGGTGTAATTGTGACTTTAAATGTGGTGTTAAAACAATGCCAGACTAACTTTTATTCTGTATTTGGTAAATTGTCAAGATGGAGGATTTGCATTATAGATTGTCAAGAATATTGACTATAATACATTTTGTCATGCCTGAAACATCTCCTTATGTAAAATGACAAACACTCATCATTTGATTCACATATCTTGTGATTTGGGGATAATCTTTTGTGAAGGGGTTGATGCATCTCACTCCATCCATTACACTCAGCCAATTGTCGTATACCAACCTCTGCATTAGCCTCATAACTTTATATTGCAGGATAACTTTTTGGTTACTTGCAACAAACGATTCCTAAAACTATTACCATCGAGCATTGTAAGTTTAAATTGAAAGCATAAACAGAGACATAGTTCAAAGCACTCTGTCATTTCCCCCCCCCCCCCTGACATTCTTGTCAGGGTGCCTATCGAAATGTTTACAAGAGTTTTGCTTTTGGTTATTTGATTATTGCCAAATAAGAGTAGAAGGATTCACACAACTGACATAGGCTAATTGATAACTAAATTGTCACTTACAATATTTATATTACATTTTCAGGTATGCCTCTTCTGTTTTGAAATGCTGTGTAAAGTAGATTCAGCCAGTAGAACTCATTTGTAAAATATTAACCCGATTTGATTAACTTTGAGGGAAGCATTTTGGTTGGCCCCGCTAATTTGTGGTCTCTGCACATAGTGTGGTACACGCTCACTAAACCCTTTTAATCCCTGCTTTCCAAGTTCAGAGCTCCTCTGTTGCCCCTGTCTGTCCCCTGTCTAGCTTTAGGTATATGTGGTTACCCAGGCAGAGAATAGTAAAGGATTAAGAGTAAAATGTGTTTTCCTGAGTCAGAGGGACTTCATGGTTTTGGTGCTGTCCACAACCTTGTTTTGAGGGACAAAGCAGAGCTTTTGTCATGGTACAGTAATGTAAATCAATTCCACCTATTGTTTGGCTGGGCAGAACAGACGGTGATACATTTACACAACATTGGAAGGTGACTTTGTTTCGAAGGTGTGGTCACTTTTACTGTTATCCCACACAGTTTGATATCTGAAGAATTTTCTCCCAAGTATCAAGATTGTGGTAGTTTACCTTGGATCTTCATAAAGGTTTTCCTTGTTCTGCTAATCAGATTGGGCAGATTGATTGATTGCTTATGAAAGTCTTTTTGTGCATTAGCTATTGGATACATGGTCTCTAAGAGCAATATTATCTAATTTCTGCCCTCCTCAGATTTCTTTCTTTTTGTTGTCAGGGCATGTTTGCCTTTTTCATTTACCACAAGTAAGCAAGCAAGAAACTCGTGAGACTCGTGTCTTTAGGATTTGTGGAATGTTATATAATGCATTTAACCTTTTTGTGGATTTGACCTTCATTAGCTGATTTCAAGTTTAGAAAGTCTGGTCTAAACTATCATTCCTATACAAACATTATGATTGTTTCCTACTGACGGCAGTGTGTGGTGCATTCTTTTGATATCAGTTTGGAATACATCTGAATGTACTTGTCATATTTGAATAAGCTTTTGCTATGTCCTTGTGTTCCACTCATCTAGAGATAAGTGGTTTGAATAACCTCCATGCCTGAGTGGCTCCAATTAGTGAAATTTTATTTTGACCCATGGCAGTAATACAAGGCTTTTAGCAGTGCGGTTAAGAAAAACACAGTTTGATGAGTTAAACTGATTCACAAGGATGTGCAGAAATAAAACTTAGGTTAAATGACAGTAGTGGTAATAAGTGGAGTTTGAGTTGAAGGCTTAACTGAAGTTATAATTGGGAGTTTTATTAGCTGGAATTATTTCTGAGTGCTATAAATAATATTTGTTTTGTCGCACTTCAGGCAAGTAGCAGGTGTTGCATGTGTATTATACGACAGATCTTTGCAAATATATCAGGAACCTGTCAGAGGCAACAAGAATGTGTTCTTTTGGTATTTGCATGCATGTTCAGGTGCTGCTATTATGCTAAGCATGCAAATGCTTCACTTAGAATTATTCCAGGATATGAAAGTAACTTTATACATACACAAATGCTGCATTGTGTATAGTTTGAATAAGAGCTTGTTTTTTGTAAGCAGAAAACAAAATTCAAAGTGTCAACTTTCCAACATATGTAGGCCTAAAAGGACAGACATACTGCTTGTAGGTGAAACAAGACACATCTTCACCCATTTGAAATCCCAACCACCCTATCATTGCTATATTAAGAAAACCCAATGCTGACCTGCTGTTTGTGAGCAGGTAATGGTATTTTGATGAATTACAAACGAAATTGCTCTCAAATGTGGAATGTCCTGCAGGCGTCAACTGCTGGAATCCAGTTATTGAAAAGATTCTTCTAACTAACAATCACTGACTAAGCTCTCTAGCTGATTCTACACAAAAGCTATCATAAAATGCATTGTGGAGGAGGCTCTCTCGTCAGTTGACACTCCTAGCCCTACTTTAGCCCCCCCACCCCACCCCACCTGCTGCTTTTATGTACTGGCCCTTTAATCCACAATGGAATGTCCCATGCCCTGAACATCCCTCAGAGTTCACTTCAGTGTGCATGCTTGTTAATGTCTTATAACCAGAGATCATTAAGACTTTTTTTAAAAATATATAATTTTTTATTTTATTTATTTTTTTTGTAAACCCACTAAAACCTATGACCATGGTTACCCAGATTGTGTTTAGGAGCTATTGTGAAAACCCCTCAAGGAAAGAATCTCGTCAAAGGGTATTCTTCTGCATGGGGTTATGCACAACAGTGGTCTGTGTGGAGGCGGTGAGGCGTGCCCCTGCACTGATTAAACACAAATAGAAGAAACAGAAAGCCACAGTGACTTCATTGCTCCACCAAGCAGTGGAACTGACAGGAGTTGCATTTGAGTTTAGTTTTTCATCTTGTTTCCATCAGTGTCTCTCAGGGTCGGGCTTGTTAAGTGTAACCATGCATACGGTTTTCTGTATAAGTTCAGTATTGATAATTATACAGTGAATTACACTTAAAAAATACAAAACAAATGCGAACCTTTTAAACGACGCAATAACTGATTACAAAAAACCAAGCAGTTCAGAAAAGGACAAGTGCCAGTAAGTACGGGTTTAGTTTGCCTCTAGACAATAAAGTTTATTCAAGTAAACTTTACAATGACATGTTGTAAGACCGTATGCAGCCCAACAGTAGATGCAGTCAGCAGGCCGTGCAGAGTACACAAAGTACACACCCTATCAAAACAAGGAAGAGTACATAAATGAATAACATGTGCTTGCCTCCAAAAACACAAAATTAAGTAAACGTTTAACAGAAGACACAGGTTGTTGTGATTGGGGGGGAAAAATTGGGACAGGTTGTCAGTTAACAGCTGTGTACAGCCTTTATACGGGGTCTTGGGGTCCAAATGAGTGAACTGGAGTCACCACTAATATTTAGGTTCAAAAATCACTGGCTTTTGCTTTTTGCCTTAGGGGTTGCCAAAGTGTTCTGCATCTTGATTTGGCTTGAGTTTTTACTGCGGAGGCCCTTCCTGCCACAACCCTCACATTTTTATCCGGGCTCTTTACCAGCACTGGGGTGGCCCTTGGTGGCTTGGCGGGGCCACACCTGGTGGGATGGGATTCGAACCCGTGGCCTTCTGCATCCCGACCCAATGCTCTACCATTGAACAATCAGCCCCTCCACCTCTAATATTTACCTTAGGCCTAGAAATAACCAATAGGCCCTGCTCACAAGAACTGAGGGGCTTGATATAGCTGTGCAGACTTAACTTGGAAGTAGGCCATTGATGGCTTCAACAGTATAGTAGGCTCAAACAGCTCTGGTTGCTTTGGGTGCCATTTTTTATCGAGTTATTATACTTTACTCTCTCACTGTATAAGCATGTAAATGATTCTCTCACATTTGTAACAGTTCTTTAAGAATGCCACCAAGACTAGAGACCCTCAGTTAATGTCCCCACTCACATCTTGGTTCTCTCACCTCACGCAGTAGAGGTGTTTCTGAATAGCTGCATGGAAAACATTTATTTTCCATAAAATGTGATGCTTCATTGTAAAACAAAAAAAGTAAAAGCTGTATTAAAATGCCTGTTGCTCAAATTGCTTCTAATAAGAAAATTTATAAAGACTTTGCTACTTTACTAGAGTTTCTTCAGCCTACAGCATATAACTAATCTACTTTAAGCAGAGGTTCATCACAGCAGTGATGGGAGTGATGCCACATTAACATTGTAGTGTTAACCACTGTTCAGTGAGAAAAGCTGCTTCTCTCCTCTCAAAATCACAAAATATTGCTGGGTTTATTTCACTAAACCCACACAGTAAGCAATTGGGTGTCAGATTCAGTTATTTAAGAATTTCAGCCTTCTCAGCATTGGAGCTCAGCATTGATAAGCAGATTAGTTAGATTTTCGGTGTAACTTGTATAAGAAGCGTAGTAGAGGGAAGCCAAATACTGAATGAAAGTCTCAGTGAAAAGACCATGTGCATAGGTTCTTAAGGATTAAATGACAACAGGAACCTTCTCCAACATACACCCAGGCACACTCCTAGTTAACTTTGTCAATGAACTTATCCTGTAATAATGGCTTACTCTTATTTTGGACATTTGACTTATTTGTGTAAATAGATTTGTGTCCCTGTGTTGTTGAAAGTTCAACAGATACAGTTATAAATCTAGTTCCCAGCTAACAAGATGGTTAGTATTAAATGGAGAAATGTGCCAAAGGATCTGTACAGATGAAGGTTCTGTCTCAGATTATATTAGACTGAATTTAACAGTAGGAATTAAGTTTCAGCAAAAAAAAAGTCATTTAAGTCTACAATGTTTTTATTTATGCTGAGCGGTCTTGTGGTTGCTCAGGCACACATCTTCTCGTTGCCAGGTTACCTACTTTGGGAATATACAGTAGTCTATCTATAGGTGCTCTTATGTAACCTATTGAGTGCAACAGAGTTTCTCTACAGAATGGTCTGCATTTCTTTATATTATAATCTCATGCATGCATTTTAGATAAGAGTATCTTAATAGGTTTTTTTGAAAGTGTCAATAAGGGTGTTATTTTCTTGTTTATAGTCCTGTTTTTTTTTATAGAAAGTATCAAGGCAGTGCCCTTTGTACACTTTAAAACAATAGAAAAGGCTGTATTGCATTTGACTCACTAAAGTCAGAACACTTGACATCTGCAAAAGAGGTTTTTTTTCTTCTTGAGTTCAGAGTTGTTTTATTGGTGACTTTTTGCTCATGTAATTAAAATATTCATATCACATATCTAACGTTTAACTAATTCTGCATGAAGAACTGTCATGTGAGTGAAATGACTAACAATTAGTCATTAGTAGATTTATGTATCTTTGACTCAGAAAAAAAATACTGCTTTGTTTTTCTGCATTTTGTATGCTTTACCCTTGATGTCTGTATGAAAACATAGCGCCTTCTCGTTGTTGTGCAGCAAAGTTCCCCTTACATCGTTATTTCATCATCTAGATAAATTCTGCCAAGGCTACGGTAGAGGAATTTGACATCCTGACAGGTTTTAATGTTCTGTTCCTTTTATCCTTCAGGTGAAGGATCTGACCAAGTTTTTGGACCCTAGTGGCTTGGGAGTAATCAGTTTTGAAGACTTCCACCGTGGGATCTCTGCAATTAGCAATGGAGGTGAGTCACCAGGTGCATTTATTTTATCAGAAATCCACAGTTGGTGAAATAATCCAAAAAATCTTTCAGTAACTATTACTTGTGTGCTACAAGTGTTAAGCTTGTTTTTCCTTTAAGCTCAACTTAGCTTTCCTTTTTTTTGTGGACTCAATTGGCTTTATGTCTAGGACTCTGAAGAATCCACATGGAATGATGACTGAAAGCTACCTATAAAAATATTTTAAACATATTAGGTAGTTCAATACACTGTAAAGTACATGTTGTAAATGTTGATATTTTTGTCATTTCAATTGGCTGTTAACCTAAATCTGCTGTAAAGGGGACCTCAGCCGCAGATTCTTTGCACATACATTTAGTCTCCAGCACCTGGCTCCATCTCCCTGCATTCCCCATGGTGCCAAATATTATTCTCAACACAGTATGTTCACAGCTTTCATTCAAGGAAAGTGACCTAAATTCTTTTTAACTGGATTCAATGTGATATTATCCTTTCTTAATAATTTTGACGTTTTCTGTCCTACTTTATGAGCTATGGAGATGTACTGTATTGCCCTGATTAAGTGTGCACATTTTACAAGCCTATCTTGGTAGCTGTGAATGCCACCAAGGTTTCCCAGGCCTAACCTTGACTAAAAATCTAATCTACGCTTTTAGTACTGTTTGTACTAAAATTCATGATGAGTGTTTTTTGACATGTATGTGACACAGGTTTCAGCTCTTCTTCAGTTTACAAAGACAAAAATGCTGTACAAATTGTGGTGGTGTCATCACAACAGTGCACTGTTTGCCTCAGTCGAATTGGTGAATTGATTTAATTGATTTATAAAGCTCTTTCCCAAGGCTTTTTCTATGTTGCACAGCTACGGTTACTTGGACCATTAATAAGTCATGTATTGGAAAGCATGAAATGCACAGACACATGGGCTGATTGGTGAGACAGAGTGGGAGAGTCCTATTCACATAAATTATTTACTGTCCTCTTTCTCTCATCGATCTATCTATTACTGCATTATACCTTTATTCTGTTTGTTTTTATGTCTGCATCATTTTTAATAGAAATGCGACAAGCTTTAGAAATGCTTTGTCCCTTGTAGTTGCTTTGGATGTGTTTTGGAAACGGAATACGTTTTCTACAAAATAAATGTATACTCTGATATTTCCTCAAGAGAATGTAGGTATGTCGTTTCATTTGAATGACCTGTAATGTGTACAAGTTTCAAAGAATAGGACACAGGACTGGGGGGCACAAAATACCTTTATACTTTCAGCTTTGAAAATACTGTTTGTGTTCTTTTCCCTCAGTAAGCTGCAATTCACAACTCTGTTTACTAGATACAGGATATGTGGTGGCTGATGGGTCTCCATTTTGTCGGTCAGTCTCAGGTTACACTGCTTGTTTGCAGGTGCTTTCAGCAGAAACCTGTACTCACAAAATGTAAAATTCAATATGGTTTGCGTTTATTCCCATTTTATTGCTTTGTTTTGCACATACCTTTTATTCTGTTAAAATCTACAACCATTTAGTTTGTATGTATAAAAAGTTACATAACATAATGTTTGCCACATCACGCATAAATTGTTGACTGTAAATATGCCAAAGTTGGGCAGCTTGGATACAAACAAATGTGGGGACAAGCATATTAAGAGTCAGTGTTTCAATGGTGAAGTCAGTTTTCTTTTATTTGGACATAAAAAAGAAAAATGCGCTTTAAAAAAATCTAATGTACCTATAATTAAAAGGCTATTGCAAAAATGATTCTCTTTTTATTAATGTTATTAAATGCAGTTTCTCAGACATTTGTTTAACTTTATTATAGAAACTATTTAGACTACCTGTAACTGGTACATTTGGGAAATCTGATTTTAGCGGGGCAGGCACATTATCATTGAAATCATATGGGACATGAATAAAGTTGTATCAAAAATTGCTATCTCATTGTGATTTGTGTATATTGTTGCCTGTTCTTTTCTTGTAGCTAATATAAATGCATATTTTAATTCATTTAGAAAATGTTGCAGGGTTGATTGAGAGTGATTAACTAAGTGATGCATTTTTTTAATTAATCATATTATTCGAAAGAATTGAAAATAAATCATTTGCAGGATGTGAATAATAAAATGTAGTGTATCAGTTTCTCCTATGAACTTTATTGTTTTTATATGTTGTTCCTGCTGTCATAGCTTTCCTCTATTTTTCTCTGCATCATGGCTGTTTGTTCATTTTCATAGATACTATACACACAAGTCTAATGTTTCTAATGGAGTCTTTTGCTGATTCACTTAAATAATAAAACAGTTTATTTCCTCTGTCTGCAGGTCCAGAGCCACAGCTCTACAACGTAAACTACAGTCCAGGGGATGGAGCTGTGAGCTGTCCAGAGGAGTACGATGAGGTGAGGCACCACACAAGAGGCTTAGCCTCATTTTAATTGTGTACGTGGCCCAGTTGTTGTGCCTTCAGTTCCCACTGGTGCACAGAGCTGTGTGAAGGTCAAAGGCTGAACTCCACGTGCACTCTAACTCTTCCCACTGCAATTTACGGAGTGGCTTGCAGACCTATCATTACCACTCTATGAATGTTCCACAGACTGAAAACCCTGGTTTGGCTGACACTAAATGGCATCTAGCAGGCTGGGCGTTTGAGTATTCTTTGACAAATATTGAATTAGCGGGAATGTGCTGGAGTTGTTACATGTGTGTTTTTACAGTTGTGGTTAGCATATCTGGAATTCATGTCTCCTTCCCATGAACTTGTATATTTAACCTTCATTGTTGCTGGTCTCTACAAAATGTGAACATTTCTGCTGTTGTGTGCATTTTATAGCATTGGAGGACCTTGGCGTGTGTGTGTGTGTGTGTGGATTTTTTTGTTTGTTTTTTGTTTTGCTGTGTATATAGCACAGTGGTGCCCCCTCTTGTTATTGTTTAGAATTGCAGGCCTGTGTACAAATGGATTACCTCTAATTAGTTGATGAAAGTAGAAAGCAGGCACAGTTTGTTTAATATAGACAGTAAATAACTAACTTTTGTATGTTTACAATTGAGCAAAGTATCACCAATTTGAGAGTGAAAGCTAAAGAAAGACTTATGTAAAATAAAGTACATCTTCCAATGGAGGGGAAAGAGAGGAGAGGTCCCTCTTTTCAGATGGACTGATGCAAAATATCATATGAACATAAATTCAGAGGAGAATCTGGGAGGACACCTCTGGACAACATAGACTATCCAGTATTTATTTGATTTAATAGCAATTTCCAACAACAGAAAAGGTATCAGAGAATAAGTCACAAAAATAATATTTTATAAATAAATGTACGGGTAAATGCCTGGGGCACTTACTATATCACATCAGAAAATATTGAAAACAAAACATACAATGTTCTTTCAGATATGTAAAAGCCAGTTACAAAATATCGAATTTGTTTTTCCATTTGGTGCAAGTCTAAAGTAAACAAATGACCATTAGATCAATGTCAGGGGAGTGAAAGGCTGATACAGTTTATTACTTTGAAGTTTATTTCTACCCTAAATAGTCTAGGTGCTGTAGCTCCTGTTTATTGGAACCTGTAAGCAGAGTTTTGGGGGAAGTTTGTGCCTGTTTGAAGTAGTCACCACACCTGTGTCCATGGCTCGCTTTTCCTTGAGTTTTTTTTGGCAGAAAAGGGTTCCTCTCTCAATGACTGTGCTGTTCTAGCCCTGTTTGCTTTCAAAACAGGCAAGGTGAGGCTGTTCAACTGGGGCCTGGCATAAGAGAAAAATAACACCCAATCCGCCCCGTTTTTCCTTTACTAAAATACTAAATACTGTTGCTGACTTTCATATTTCTATCTCACACGTTATTTAAAAAAAAAGTAGTAGTAGTCGTCTTCCCAGAGTTATTGTTCTTCCAAAACCGTGTCAGCGACATTGCCTGTTAGTGTCACAGTTTAGCACCATGTTAGTTGTGTACTGAAGCAGACAGACAGCTGTTGTGATCTACAATATAGTCGTCCCATTGACTGTGCAACACAAGATGTGTAAAACATGGCTTAGTGATTTACACTGTAACACTGGGCCAGGATAGGAAGCTCCCAGGAGCCAGGCAACATTTAACACTTTTTCAGCTGGTTTAACTCGGGGCTAAAAGCTAGTAGTAGCAGATTGAACACTACAGATGACGTTAATTAGTCTGTGGACTTTGTCTGGCTCCACCCCGTTGACCACCCAGTGGAGCTGAACGAGGTATGACAGTATTTTTTTCATTTTGAAACTGACTCTCACTGTCTTGGAGAGTAGGGGTGAGGGAGCATTATTTGGAATTATTAGAAGGCTCTCATGGCATAACGACTTTCCTGGTATTGAGGCTGGCCAGAGGCAAAGGTTTGGGGCATGGTGGACTGCCCAGTGCATTTTGACACTCCTGATAATTCTTTAATGGTATGTTATGGTTTACAACATGACTCACCTGTCTTCATTATTACTTTAAAGTTCTAATACCTGATAATGTGTATCTAGTTGCTAATGGCTTCAGATGTTTTGATCCTTTTTTGGTATATATCAGCCTGTGGGACCCATGTTGAGCATTTAGGTTTGAACTTGTTCCTTAGAGGTGTAAATACAGCCAGGTTTTGCTTGTAAACAGCCATGTGAACACAGCAGATCATCTCTGAAGTCTGTCTGTGCTTTATGTTTTGTTTGTTAGTTATTGTAATTGGCATCAGTAAGACCTGGCAATACTTGAACAATCATTATGGACTAGCTTTTAAAATAGCTGCTTTTTTGGAGCACATGCTTTGATTAACCTGTGGGTTTGTTGTTTGCATTTTGCTGAACATTATTTCAAATGCTTTTAATTTCACATTCTAGTGTCTTTAAATTGTTGGAGAAATGGATACAAATTGTAGAGAATTAATCACAAAACATTGTTTTCTTTAAAATGTTAGTAGCAACTTGTTGAACACTTTTATGTTTGTGCAATATTCCTCTAGTTTTTGATCCCAATGTTTTAATTAACCCGCTTTAGTTTGTTTACATACATGGTTGTTTAAGTCTCAATTATATGCTTGGACAATGTGATTACTTGATTTCTATGTGAAATATTCCGATAACTGGATTTGTATAGTGGTTGATGTACAGTTTGTAATGTTTATTGCTGTCCTGTTTTTGTTAATGCAGCAAAATGAGGTGACTGACAGTGCGTACCTGGGTTCAGAGAGTACTTACAGTGAGTGTGAGACCTTCACTGATGAGGACACAGGGGCCCTCGTACCTCCGGAGATGCATGAGGATGTGGAAACAGACAGTGGTATCGAGGCCACACTGCACGACCCTGAAGATGGCAGCAGCAACAGGTTTATCCCACTTTTTACCATCAGACATTTACACATTGTAAATATTAGCCAGTATGCTCAAATGCACAAGGATTTATTTTGTTCGGGCAAATGCATTTATACTTTTTAGGTGCAAAACAGCAAGAATATGAAAAAGGGTGTCAGTGTATATTGACTATTAAATTTGAATGCTAACCCACAGAGCTGATATTGCGGCCAAGAACACAAATCCAGCTTCACTTTGAGCACAAATCCAGAACACTTTGAGCACATACAGGGCAGAAAGTGAAAGTCTTCTCATTAGTTCTTCTGTATTTTTTGCAGATGAACACATCAAAATTGCTAATAATGGCAAGAGATAATACCTCTTCTCTTCACTTTTTTTTTTTTTTATCTTTTAGGTATTTTCAGTGTATAGATTTAAGCTGACACTTTAGGTAGCATCAACCGTATGTAACTTATTAAAATATTTTTAGTAATATAAAATTTATCCTATTTTGGATTGGTGCTGTCAACACTTATTGAGAAGTCTGACATACAGCAGCACAAGTTGCAGTGCAGAGACTTTCTTAAAGTTCTGTCTCACCCTTTCAGCCAATCAGTCTTTTGATGATTTCTGCTTGATAAATATGATTTGCAGCATTATTTACCTTATTTATTATAACTTTCTAATGAGTAATGCCTAACCTGCAGAGATTATTTGAATGTAGCAGAGGGTGAACTAGCATACTGGAGCAGGGAGACGGTGAGCTTGGTGGAGCAGAGTGCATTGGTTTTGAGTCTCCAGACAACACTAGCTTAGGTTGCATACTCTAGGTTTAAAATAAACCAATTTTTACAAAGTAGGTATTTTACACATTATGCAGTGATAATAGTGTAACAAATCATCTCTGTCTACATATAAAATTGAGTGCAGATATCCATGTTTAATGAGGCGACGCAAAATAATTCGTATAACAATGTTTGATTGTAATAAAGTAACATAATCATTGTAGTGTTTATAGGTGCTGGTTACAGAATTTACCGTAAATGTGTGTCTGATCTCCGGTAGCATTTAGCCTCCGCTTATCTTTTCATGTGGTTTATGAGTCTTGCATGCCCAATGCTAGATCGCTTGGGTTCTATTTGGGTCAGCAGGCACGCAGATTAACGGCGGCAGTGAACAGCTACCACTTTACTGACCTTACACCTTAAACTCCCCTGGATACACCAGGGCAGACAGTTCGTTAAAAAGCACGGCCCTTTTTTTCTCTTTGGTTTCCTTACCAATTCTTAATTGTTCATTAAATGGAGCTCATAGAGCATGTGTCCTCAGTGGCAGTGTGAGGCAACATTTCACATTGTTAGCAGGGACATTCACTGTTGATGTTTTCTGTATAACTTGAGAAGATCACTTGAAAATGTGCACACCGTAAGCACCCGAGACCTTGAACACAAAGTCTTTCAACAATTCTTTACCCTTATCAGGATGCATCTAAATGTGTCATTTGTATTGGCTGAAAATGAGACCTGCTAATAAGCTGTTAATGCTCACAGTGGATGCTTTTATTTATTTTAAGTAAAATGAATGCCTTCTTATACAGCTTTAAAAAGTGTATGTTAAATGAATACGTTCTTGCTGTACAAGCATTGATCATATCAAGTCGCAGTTGCTTTGTGCTGAGGTTGTAAGACACAGTTGTACGATATTAAACTACATGTGTAATGTTGATATTGATTAACACATTGGTGAGAGACCTTATTTAACAATAACTAAGCTTTTGTGTTTCTGTGATTGATTAATCGAGTAGACCAATTATCAGTAGAACATTTAATTTATGTTTGGGTGTAGTTCAAACCTTGTTCATGAATCCAACATTTCTTAATCCGATTAGTTAATGAAGTTTTCGAATTTGACCCATTTTGTGGATATAAATAGACGACATCTGCAGTTTACAATGACACAAGTGTTACTGATATACTAGTAGAACAGTGAACCCTTGTCTGCTGACGGTGTGACCTGTCTCTCCAGCCGATGACTGATTGGAGTGGTCTGCCTGACATGGATGTGTTTGGACTTCCCATTTCATGACTGAGCCTTGAATTCCAGGAAGTGCTGAGCTAGCTATTCTTTTGTTGTTTTCCCTTTTTTGTCTTTCTTTGGAGGGTAGAGAACCAGATTAGTCCATGGCACTGATTCATGCCATCACCCCCACTAAGTCTACTGACTGGAAGCTAACACTAAGTCAATATGAAAAATATGGACATGTCATAACTTTCAAGGCTGTGTCCAAGTACAAAAACGTTTACTCCTTACAGTAATTACATTTTTACTGTGAAAAGCAAACAGCCCAGTAATGGAACTACAGGTTTGCAATGTACCCTGGTTAGCCCTGCTAACTCTAGCTAAAGCCTTCAGCCATTTAACACATACTCGGGGTAGGCGTATATACACTGGACTAGGAATTAAGAGTCTAACAGGATTAGTCTCTTACCCCCCCCCCCCCCCCCCCCCCCATCCTCCTCTATCCTACCCCTGTGTTCCCACACACATTTGGTCCTTGGATGGTCAGCAGGACTGTCAGTTGGTCATTGCTTAGCTTCAAATCTGATTAACCCACTCACAGACAACCCATTCTGGTATAGGCTCAAGTCTTGCAAGTGGCACAGAAGATGCACTGTGTCTTGTGTTGCTCTGTAGATTGGCAACTCATTAGTGCAATAGAATTGTTATTTTTCAAAGGCTAGAGTGTTAATTTTATTTTTAATTGGTGTAACCCTTGAAACTTCAGGATTCCACTCTGGTTGTCCGGGGTTTTAACGCCAGTTGCTCCACGGCTTTTACGCCAGAGCACCGAAGGGCGTTTAAAGATGCGTTCTCTCTCATCACCGTCTCTCTGTGTGAGAGAACTCAATATGGGGCGAACTAGTAAGAACTTGAGTAAAGGGTAAGTTACTTAAATTATAGAGTAACAACTAATTAACTTAAAACTGTTTGTTCAGGGCCTTCCTACCCCTGAAACTGCATAGTTGTCTGGTTAGTGTTGTTGTAGTGTGACTATTTTGCATTTAAAAGGATATTTGTTTTGTTTTTCACCTCGTAAATCAAGTTGTTTGTTTTGTTTTTTTTAATTTTTTTTTTTTAAGCTTTCAACTACATGAACAATTGTTTTACTTGTTAAAAGGGAAAAACTTTGCTTTGTCTTGATGTGCTGAGAAAATTAGCTTTTCTGCTGATTTAGACATCCTTGTCCTGTGTGCTTAAGACATCAGACATATCCTGTTGAACAACAGAAGTATCTAGTGTTCCAGCTTTCCTGTTAAATGAAGATTAATGAGTTGAAACTCTTATAAAAGATGTCCCATTAAATTTCTGTTCAGTTGTTTTGATAACAAGCCGCTTGTTAAAAGCCACACGGTTAAGCATATAATTAAGATTGACCCACATGAAATTCTACAAAGGCTCCACTCACATGTCTCAAGTGTTGCCATCCTGGTTTTTGCATTACCAGCTGGGGGCAAGACATTTAGTTTCAGCCAATGCAGTCTTTGGGATTAATGTGAATTAACAGATTGCCTTTGAACACAAGTGAACTTGTCCAGATTGCTGCTCTTCCTGGGAGAAGATTAATTGTTGTTTGGCATTTACTGAAGGCTCCATGCATTTCCAGGCTTTAGTGTCCAAGATAAGAACTTGTACTAAGCTTTAGAATATGTTGCCCACATACTGTTGCCCAAATTCTGGTGTCTATAACCTTTGAACGGAGTCAGAAGATGAACCTTGTTTGGTCTGGATGAGATTGCGGTCTCTTAAACAGACAATTGCATTACTGTGCAAGACACTGAACCCCAACTTAGTTTCTCCTGGTGAGTGTTGGTCAGCTGCATAGCAGCTCCCCCATCATTGTGTGAGTGTGTGTATGACTGTAAGTGCAAAAGGGGGGAATAAGAAGCAGTGTAAATAGGTGCATTTGAGTGCCAATAGGTAGAGCGCTATAAGTGCAGACCATTTACCATTTATATGCCCACTCTGATGTCCAATTGTATTTGGTTAAAACCAGATATATTTAGCTTTACTTTTGGCCAAGACCTAAGCTTACCACTGCTGTTGTTATGTACATGTCTGAGCACACACATAACAGTTATCCATTCTCATGTGTCCCTCAGGTTTTCTCTAAACTCTGAGCTTCATAAACACTCCATGGTGACTGTCATTGGTGGAGAGGAGGAGCACTTTGAGGACTTTGGGGAAAGTAACACCTCAGAGTTGCTGCTGGAGAGCAGTGTGGAGGGGATGGAGGGGGAGGGTGACTCCCCTGCTGAGCAGCCACCTGACCATGTCAATGGCTCCTCGCTTCTCTCTCCCAGGTATGAGCCTTTTTTCCCTACACTGTGTCTTGCATAAATTTGACAATGAAAATATTAAATGATGTCCAATGTTCTCATAAGAGGACAATGTGGTTTGAAATATTAATGTCCCAAAGATTTTCAATGTTATATGAAAATTGAATGGACACCAGGCTGTCAAATCACAACTCTTTCTTCCTGAAAGAGATGTGGAACTGTTACATTTTCCATAGATACAGTCCAGGCCTAAAGGCCACTATTTATGTTCTTCAGAGAAAATGTTTCTCTTTCAACGTGACACTGAGGTCAAATGCTGTGAGAGCTATCTTGAGACAACCTTCCTACCTCTACTTGCCTCCTTTGGTTTGTGAGGGGCAAGATAATTTGAGTGAATACAAAGTTCATCCTTCCATGCTTTTGCAAGGTTGTTGAAAATGTGGAAATTGGGCTTGCATTTCCCTTTTATTAGGTGGATGAGCCTGAGTAGCTTGAGTAAATGTTTTACAGTCACACCGCCAATGGCTTAAGGTTGGCGTATGTTGCCAAGTGTTTTGTAATAGACAGAAGGTGGATTTATGTTGCACAGCTCAAACATCTTGGGTGTCAATTTAAATGTTTGCATGAGCTGCAGTTCTACATGAACAGTATTTATTTTAGCAGTGTAATGTGTCAAAATACAGCCAACATAATAATGCCTCTTTATTGCACAATTTATTAGTATTAAAACCCTCACTGTAGTCTTTTCCCACTCATCTTTTTCCTCTCCCCCCTCTCTGCTTCATGACATGTACTCAGCCAGAAATGCGTAAATCCGTTTTGAGTAATATTTCTGTGATTAGCATTACTTGGAAGCTCTTACTCACTGCCCAGCCTTTGCAGCCCATTGACTCTGAGAATTAATTATATTGGCACCAATAGTACAGTACCCTAACTTCACTATCACTAATAAATTCTTCACTGAAGTCAAGTCTCAGTTTATTAATAGTCTTTATGAATCATTATTGTGAATAAATGACTAATGCAGATGAAGCTAGTTTGGAAATTACCATGAATATTTCTCACAAGTAAATTGTCTTTTTTTAGCATGAAGTATGAAAAGGGTACATGTAAGTCAAATAGTGCATTTTAAAAATGATCCCAAGTGAAAGTCCCTCTCAATTAGAAATTAAATTGTAATGAAATAAATTATGTAAAATGACTTAATAAAGCAAGACTCATCATGTTACATCATGTATGAGTTAAACTAAAATCTACCGAGTTGTGCTGCAAAAAAATACTGCATCCCACAAACTTCTCCCACTCACTGTGAATGCGTCACTATGTTTTGAGGCAGTCATGCTCATTGTTGGTGCATGTGGCAGCGCTGCCTACACACACCTCCTCATCACAGCACTTTGACTACAGAAACACACACGATTGCTTTCCATCCGTTCTACATAGATACACATCAATGTAGTTACTATTGACCAAAGACGCCGTTCAAGCTGTCAATGGCCATATGTGCTCTTGTTTGGAGCCATTTTCAAGGGAAAAATATTGCCAGTTTGTTGCATAATTCAGACCTCACTTGCTCTCAGATGGAAGAGAGAGAGAGAGAGAGAGAGAGAGAGAGAGATTCTAATTTACAGTAATGTTAACCTGAGCTTGACGCACGGGTGAAATCATAACCATTCTGTAGAAATGAACATTTGTTTTCTGACACTGTCTGGAAAACAAATCACAACCACACTGTGCGTTTCATGTCTCCCTACCATTATAGCGCTCACACTTTACTCTTTCAGACTCTACAACTTCTACGTATTTCACTAACACCCACTGCACCTTCAGAGGTGTCCTGTCCGACCTCAGTGCACCCCTCTTTGTTGTTTGTCACTCACTACTTCCTCCTCTTCTTCCTCCCCGTTTCCTCTTTCCAGTGCTCCTGCTCCTCTCCCTGACTGCTTTCAGAGCTTTCTCAGGGAGGAGGCTCTGGACTTTTTCTGTAGCCAATGTCACAAACAAATAAGTCGTCTCGAGGACCTCTCCACTCGTCTCAATTTCCTAGAGATGACTAGGTAACACATCATTCACACACCTCTTTGATTATTGGCTGTGTGAATGCATTTGCGGTGCTGTTTCGATACAGTGTCATGCATGTTGTCTTAATGTGTGCAAACTATGTTGGGTAGCTACAACATAGTGTGTGTTTTGTTATGGATCGTTGAAGCTTTTTTCCTCACTTCTCCATGGATTCCTTTTTCCCTATTTAAACCATCTTTGAGTTACATATAGTGTTAGCATTTATTAATAGAAAACTAATTTAAGGCCTTTTCATCTGTACGAAATATAACTTGTGATACATAAAGTTTTCTCTTGTTAAAATGAAATTAATAGAATGATAGTAAATGTTAAGATAATTAAAAAATAATAATTGTAGGTGCCACAGGTAAGTGGTGTCAGTTATCATCATGCTTTGAGTTTGTTGCAAAACGACTGCTAGCAGTGGGGCAAAGCTTTTAAAAGAATCTGTATCTATTTGAGAAGCTTTTGGATCCAGGATTAAAGTCTGGTAGCTGTATTACAGAAAGCTAATGCCTCTAAAACCCTTTTGGATCGGTTTACCAAACATGTAAACTTGAGACCAGGCTCAGTTTAGAGCCTTATTATCCACTAACATAAGAATAATATCATAGAGATTTTATTTTGAAAGTCTTCTGTATTGCCTTCAGAGGTCCATTTAAGTCTGTCAAGCAATAGTGAATCTAGATTCTTAGACAATAGTTGTATATGTTGCTTTGCTTGTTAAATTGCTGTGATGTGTGAATTTGTTGCAGCCTTCATGTAGATATAAATCTAACTGCATATTTCTAAAACATTACCTTTTTGATTTATTTTATTTTGTATACATTTTTTGGAGCTCCTCTGCTGATAGAGAGCGGGACTAAAGAGTTAGGACTGCCAGGAGATAGTTTCTGTTTCCGCTATACTTTTTCTCTTCCTGACCATTTTCCTGTTGTTCTGTCTCCCCATCCAGTGCTGGCAAGAGGCTGTCAAGCAAGAAAGTAGCGAGGTAAACTAAATATTTGTTCTCATTTCAATAACCAAACACTTGTATTTCCAGTATTATTGTAATAGATAGTTGTGTTCTGTTATTTGAAAGTGGGACTTTATGAAATATGAACTAGTTCCAGAGAGTTAAGTTTTTCTTGTCGTTTTCCTCTCTAGACATCTCCTTCAGAACAGCTCAATGACACTGGACACCATGAGCGACCTAACGCGGGACATACTAGAGCTTGCTGACAATGATATCACAGACAAGGTGAAATAGTCGATTGACCATTTTAAGAATCACCTGCTTTTACACCTCTTTTGTTACATTCATACCTGTAAGGTGGTAGAGTATTCACCTGTTAGAATAGTTGTTAAAAGAAAATAGAAAGTTTTAAATTGGCATTTAGACACA
This sequence comes from Channa argus, assembly GCF_033026475.1. Lineage (NCBI taxonomy): Eukaryota > Metazoa > Chordata > Actinopteri > Anabantiformes > Channidae > Channa > Channa argus. The sequence goes on along the minus strand of NC_090216.1, from coordinate 12,230,792 downwards.
TTAGTTTATTACTGGGACATTTTTTCCATAAAAAATATCCCATATATATATATTGATATATATTGATATTCCATATCAAATTATAAAACATTTACCTTTCCAGGTGCTCCTCCTTGAGCGCCGCGTGGCAGAACTGGAAAAGGAATCAGAGGCCTCAGGGGAGCAGCATGCGCGGCTGCGGCAAGAGAACCTTCAGCTGGTGCACCGAGCCAATGCCCTGGAGGAGCAACTTAAGGAACAGGAGCTCCACGCTGATGAGCAACTGCAGCAGGAGACTCGCCGACACAAGGAGGCTCTGAACAAGCTAGAGAGAGAGAGGGGGCTGGACTTGGAAAACCTACAGTCCAGGTGAGCAGTTGCAGAAGGAACTGACTATTTGTCTCACGTCTTTAGTGGCAGCAGGCAACTTCTAACATATTTATTTGTTGAAAACAATTAGATTTCTCTATTATTTTCATTTATAAAATTATTATGTATTGATTATTATTCATATGTGAAATTAAGACAGACATTGGCTCAGTTCGTAGACCAAAGGGTCAGACGTTTGCCCCCGTCTATCCTGGGCAAGACACTGAACCCCCAAACGGCACAGCCCATTTACCAGCTCAGTAAAATCAGTGAGGGTTGTGTCAGGAAGGGCATGTGGCATAAAGAAATATGCCAAATTGACATGCGGGCGACTGATTTGCTGTGGCGACCACTTAACTTTTGGGATAAGTCAAAAGACCAAAATTAGAGTGCTGGACATTCTCTTTGTTAGCGGTTTTATGGTGCCACCCTCTGGTTTCTATCTGCTATTAAAAATAATGTGTCTTCATGTAGTACATCACTGTTAACCATTAACCAGTCCCTCTAGCAATTGGGAATTTTGTGATCACAAAAACTAATTCAACCAATTCCTCATGAATTCTATGCATAATTGCTGTTTAAAAACATCATTTAAAAAATGCAACATTTATTGCAGGTTTTCTTTCTTTTTTTTTTCTTTTTTTTTTCTTTTTTTTTTTTAGCTGATACAAAATCAGTCATTTTAGACTACAAGAACCACAAAAACATCAGCAAATTCCTGGAGGCACTACTTAATGAAAAGATCAGATACAATATATTTGGTGTTGTGGTGGTGCTGTTGTTTTTTATTGCAAATATCTAAAAGACTTGATTGTTTTTTAGGCTTCAGCAAATGGATGAGGAGAACAGTGAGCTGAGGTCCTGTGTTCCTTGTCTACGAGCAAACATCGAGAGACTTGAAGAGGTTCGTGCAATATTATGATACTTTTTGGTCTTTCTATACTTGTACTATTATGGCAATTTCAGTTTCTCATCGCTGTTGGACTTTGTTATTTCCAGGAAAAGATAAAACTGCAGGATGAGACAGAAGCTCTATCTGACAGGCTAACGGATGAAATGGAGTCCCGCAGAAAGTTGGCTGACAAACTGAGCCATGAGCGCCACCAGAACCACAAGGAGAAGGAGTGCACTCAGGAGGTAGGAGTGTCTTTTCTGTGTCATGACATCATGTGAAAGCATTTGATTGCCCTTCAGTTTTTATGATTCCAACTGATTTTACTATGTATTGTCTCTTGATCTATTTGTGCCATAGCTCATTGAAGACTTGCGTAAACAGCTGGAGCACCTACAACTCTACAAGTTAGAGGCTGAAGCAAAGCGAGGGCGATCACCTGGGGCAGGGTTGCAGGAATATCAGACCCGCACCCGTGAGGCTGAGCTGGAGCAAGAGATTAAACGACTCAAACAGGTACAACACATATTGAAATTTCTTTGGTTTTTCATTTGTTTGTTTTTTTGCCTTTTCATTGAATATTTGTAAAGTTTTAACATTCTAACCAGGCTGTTCTGATATGAAAGAATGATTTATCATCTGGCCAGCAATGTGTGATGTGTTCCATTTGCCTTAACCTTTCCAGGACAATCGCAGCCTGAAGGAGCAGAATGATGAGTTAAATGGCCAGATTATCAACCTGAGCATCCAGGGAGCGAAGAACCTGATGTCGGCCTCTTTCTCTGACTCGCTGGCAGCTGAGATAAACTCTGTTTCCCGTGCAGAGGTAGGTTTGGAAGACAGTGGAAAAAGATATTAATTATCAGTTTATCTATTAGTTGTTTCTTTTTGGTTTGTTTGTTTTTATTTCTCAACTGATATCATTCTGTTTCTAGTTGATGGAGGCTATCCACAAACAGGAAGAGATCAACTACAGACTCCAGGACTACATTGACAAAATCATTGTGGCCATCATGGAGTCAAACCCCTCCATCCTAGAGGTCAAATAGAGGCAATGACGCAGCCAGAGGGCCACATACAGTGACTCCATGGAATTGACTTGGCTAAAAGAAACCAAGAGGACATAAATATTCAGACATTATTTTGGTAGAAAAAAACAGTGATGCACTCAACTCATTGAACCCCACCCCCTCAAGATGTTCATGGCTGTCAGCGAAAAATAAGCTATTTTTGTTAGATATCCCTGAAATCTGTGCTTATTTGTGAATGTATGTGGTACCCCCTCTGACAACACTTGGGTTCTGGTGACTTCAGTGTATTTGGCTAGAGGGACCCAAGTCTCCCTTATTGTGTGAATGAATATGTGCCAGACGCCAGTATTATTTAGAGTAAAAAATCTCCTCATCCCTTTTCAAAAACACAGTGTCTGTGTTTGAGCTCAAAATCATGACAATTCAACCTAAGGGCCTTAAATTGAAGGTGATCCACACAATAGTAAAACATATCATACATGCCTCAGTTCAGTCAGTGAAGTCTGTTCTGCTGATTTTTGGTACGTGTGTTGTGATCTCCTGAACCAGGCTGAGTAGTGTTTTATCTCAGTGACAAAGTTGTATGAAGCACTGGCCAGGATATGATTACAGTTTATTAGTAGGTTTAAAGATTGCTGTGCTGCCTACCAAGTCCAGCTCCAGTGTGTTTATACCCTTTTAACCAAGTAACCTAGTCTTTCCAGCAAACCCAAGTGAAGGACATAATGAAAAATGCCCGGAGGGTTTTGTGTGTGTGTGTGTGTGTGAGAGAGTGAGGGGTGATTTTGTTCTGTAATATTTTGGGAAAGCTCTGTCACACTAGAAGAGTAATAAGATTGTCAGTTGTTCTTAAAAGCTTCGGTGTCCTAAATTATGGATGAGTGCAGTTTATATAGTAATTAGCTTCATCACACGTCATTTTACAATGAAACAGGGTCTTGGAGCTCAGGTGGGCTGGAAGCCTCAAGTGGAAAAGCAATACATTTTCCATCACTCCCTGGCACAAATGTTACATCACACATCTTATCTCATTAAGTATAAACTTACTAATAAAATATACCCTGGTCCAAATCTTTAAACACTTGATGGGAAGCATGAAGGTGACTAATGAGTGATTCTGGGAATAGTAGTTTTTGTTTTTGTAAGAACAGGTCACCTGACCCCATTGTTCTCTTGCTGAGTGAAAGTGATTTTGAGAAGTTGACATGTGACCGTATGTATGAAGAATCAAATGCCTGTACTTTGCACTTAGCAGTGTTTTGATTTCTGTTTTGTTGATAGAAAAACTATTGTCAAGGGATCAAATGTGAAACTGAATGTTTATAATACCACATTGATTTGGAAATACTGAAGAAGTCACAAATCTGCAGCCAAGTCTCAACATTAACTTTCATTTAACAGAATGTTTTTCCACTGTAAGGATGTCCTATTTGTTTGGCTTGCTACTGGCCCGGTTAATGTTTTTCAATATCGAATCTGCAGATTTAGTATTGAAAAAACATCACAAGCGTTGGACTGATGCCGAGCTCATTGGTACTGTGGAGCCATCGATACATTGGGACACTTTTTTTCTTGCTCAGAAACTGGATATGTCCGACTTGTGTATCGCATATTTTGATGGATTTTTGGGTGAAGTCTGGGAGGTTGTTTATGTCCAAACAGCATGAAATTCTCCACCAATATGCTAAGAAGAAATACTGTTTATCACTCTCTTCACCGCTGTGTCACCCATTCAAAACTCTTCTTCACTTGCCACTCCATGGAAAAATTGCCTTGGTTGTAAATGACTTGTAAATGTAAACTTTTTTCTACACTCATTCTAGATTCTAGGTATTTTTATAGCCCAAAAAGAAACATTTCTTCTTCTTGTCTTATGCTGAGAGCTGCCTGTACTCCTCTCAAGCATGTAGCGTGTACAGCGTTTGTTTTCTGTTTTTGTTCTTTTTCAGAAACATTCAGATATTTATTCATCATTTGACACTAATGACAACTCACACTGATCTGTTCTGCTGATAATATGTTTGTACATTTTTGTTTGAATTCACAAGGGAGATTAATTCACAATGAATGGGTCTTTGGGAGAATATAATGAAGATAGACATGCTTAAAGTAAAGTTATATTGTCTTTGGGCAAGTCAGCATTGCGTGCTGCACAAGCTTGAATGTGACCTGCTTAGAATGGTTGGTTGTTGAGGTCTTTGCACTCTTCCATAATACTGGAGTGGCTTTGACATCTTCAGGGCTTGAATTTATGGCAGTATATTGGCAGAGTTAGCTGTTTCTACCAATGTCTTCCCAGATGGAGTAAGGTACTGCATGGTAACCTATATATTTTTTTTAAATATATATTTGTGATTCAGCTGTTTGACCTAGGTTTTGACTGACAGAACATATGCTTTCAATCAGTTAGTGGAGTCGTAGAGATTGTGAGGTCTTCTAATGTTAACACATCTAAAACCTCATACCCAGGCTTGCTAAATTCAACTTCCTGCCTTTTAGTGTGACTGGAGGCTTGTACCAACAGATTGAATACATAATGCTCCAGAGCAGGGAACCCCTTATGCTTTAGAAAGACAAAACAAGATGACATCTTAACACAGCAGGTTACATTATGGTTAATTATGTCTTTGCTTCATATTTTTGTGTGTGCTTTTGACAGATAGTTTGACTAACAAGAATGGCAACAGAATAACTACGAAGCAGGAGACTGCAGAGCTTATGAAACATTCCCTTATATCATAGATGAAGGTGATTGCACTTTAACCAGATCCAATTTCTTCACTTAAACCCCTGATTTCAAATTCACCAAAGACCCGTTGGAACTCAAACAGATCATTTTAACTATAAGGGTCCTAAGTCACATATTGTAACATTTTGAGGTCCTATTAAATAATAAATCTAACAACTCTGCTTTCCCTGAACGACTACATAAACTGGCCTGCTAGCCTAAACATTGTGTCTGTATCTCAAACTTTACCTCTACACTAACCTGATGATGTGCACTGGGAAAAGCACTGACCATGTGACTGTCAGTTTGTTAAATTATCATAAAATCTAAACTGTAAATATGAATTGTCATTTTTGTGAACTTTTTCTCATTCACACAAACTCACTTCCAGTGTCCAAAGAAAGTTTGCTTAAGGCACAAACATCACTACTGGAGTAGTGCATGGCTTGCCATTCTGTGACATCGGAAGATGAAAAGAGAATATTGTAGAACAGAGAAATTGTAAAAGGTAAATTTATTCCTATTTTCAAAGATAAATGTATAAATTATAACAGTATTGGTTACAGCTGTATATTATTTTTGATGGTCCCCAAATGATCTAATCTTTATTGTTACTGGGGAAACATACTTTCAATCATTGTAAAAAAAAAAAACTGTTAAGGTAAGAAGTGAAAGATTAGAAAAATAAATGGAATAAAAATATCGTGTGTTGTCTTGTTTTTAACATGTTAGCATGTTCTGTACATGTACTGCATAGAATATTGAACAGTACCATGTTCAATTCATTTGGCAAATCCGTAACTACATTAAATATAAAAACAATCCTACACGTTAGTCCTAGATATCTTATAAAAACCAAGCTTTTGACTTTTCTTGGGTATAAAGTGGTCATAATATATTTGAATAGTGCAAAATAATTGCACCAACAGCAATAAGAAAACTGAATTTAGGCGCAATAACAAAGAAATGAGCTGAGCACTGATGTGTTACATAAACCGTTCGCTTCTTGAATGCTACGCAAGGCGTACCGGAACCTTTCTTTTCATTCTTTGCTTAGGACGAACCTATTTTGACGGAGCACTTAAGAAACCAAGCAGTCTCGAGAAGGATGGATTTCTTGTCAATGGGGTGAGCTGACAGTGGCATGTGTAAATTACACCAAATAAATAAATGCTTTATTTAATATTGAACACAGGCGCCAAACAGTTTGGGCAGGTTAATATTAAGCTAGCGTTAGCTAACTTAGATGGCTCGACTCAAGTAGAGGGTTATTTCTTTAATTGCAGTGGACGTCTTCTGTATAAATCCTTGTTAGGGTGAGGCCAGCGTTAGCTACAGCAGAAAAGGGATTGTTCATCTAAAACAAAGCAAACTTGCACGAGTGAAGCCTAGACATTTAGGAAGGTTTAGAGCAATATGCCAATAAGAGTCGTAACTTAATTCCATTAACGGAAAGATACAATGGAAACTTCACACATAGTGTAAACTGTGCCTATCTTTTGGTATAGGGGGTAACACTAGCAGTTATTTTCCAAAATGGAGACATCTACCCCTCATGCTGAGATGCGTCTGATGTTGGCCCAGAGTTTCCGGAAACTTGGTACATCCTCTGACAAGAAAGACATTGTTGCTGCTCTTCAGATGTTCCACTCTTACTTGGATGAAGGACCAGAGAGTACAACCACCCCAGTGCAGCGAGCTGAGTACAGGAGAGCTCACTACACTCGCACACTTCAGTTCCTTGTCAACAACACCCAGGCTGACTGGTTGCACAGTCTCACAGCTGCCCAGCGCACCGAGTTATGGGACAATCTGTTTCTCCAAGGCCCTCCGGAGCAGGCGCTGCTGGTGCTGATGGAGGAAATAGAAAAGCTAAGGTGAGGTATGCTCAAGAGGGTATGGTTGGTGTAGTAGCAGAGGTGAGAGGCATGTTTGTCTTTTTATTGACAACTATTGTCTCCCTTCTGCAGACCCAGTTCAAATCTTGACCACTTGGTCAGCATCACTGAGAAATTTCTTCAGATTGGAAGACTGGCTGACCTGTTGTGTTTATACTGTCTGGAGGCAGCTCCCTCTGACTCCCCCCTGGTCAGAGAGACTCTCCTGGGGCGTATAGTGGCACTGCCAGACATCATGGCTAACAGGTTACATCCCAACAACAAGCCCCTTTTTCTCCCCCAACAGTACTACCCATTAATGGCCATGGAAATGCTCAGTGCCTTGGAGCGGACCTGCCAGGCTCTCAGAGGTGAGGGAACATGAGCATTTAGCAATAGTGATTTTTATTTTATATTTTTATTTTAGTTTAATAAATTTCCCCATGAACAACTCCAATCAACTCAACAATCTTACCAAGTATTCAGTCACACAACCCCCAGCCTTTTTTCTATTTTATTTAGTTTCTTTTGGGTTTTGTAGACTTTATATTTGTTTATGTATTTTTCTTCGCCAACTGTGCAAATGCTCACTGTAAATAGGTCACATGTCTTGTTCTTTTGTCTTATCTTGCACTAGCTATGTTTTGTATTGTGTTAATTGTACTGTTTTTTGTTGTGAATTTTAAAAAAAAAAGCTCAAAGTACTACACATCAGGATAAAAAGTCGTTTCACTGTTGTTTGTGTGTAACAGATGGCACAGACTGTTCCGTAACGTTTGTGGCTCAGACACTAGGGAAAACATGTATCCAGGGCCATAGCGGTAAGTTTTATCTACAAATTTCAAACCATTTTTCTGAATCGTTTCCCCTTATACATTGACACTCTTATGTTTCCACTACATGCAGAAAATATTTTCCCTAAAATTATTCAGATTTAATGTATTTGTCATATGCAACACAAATGCTTATAGAAAGGAAGAAAAAAACAAAAAACAGTATATACAACCCTTAAGAAAAATTGTACATAAAAATTTATAACAACAAACAAATTGGGCTATATACATGTGCAAGTCCAAAGTGTAAGGGCATCAAAATATAAAGTGTATGTGAGTGATCCAAATGTTACTCAGAAATTACACAAATGTTTTGACAGTGGATTAATAATCACATAGCTGTCAAATCATTTATTATACATACATTGTAGCTTTGGTGTATTTTATTTGATGTATTTACTATACATTATTCAGAGGTGGTCAAATTGGTGTGATAGTATTATTTGATTATTATATGACATTTTATTAAGCAAACAAAACTTAAAAAGCAAAACATTCACCAGAATACCTAATTATGAATACGTAATTCTTGGCCTTCAATTTTTTTTCATTCTCGCATGTTTTTTTTGTTTTTTTTTTTTTTTAACTTTCTATAGATTTGCTCATGGCGGTGATGGTTCCCCGGCTCTCTACCTGCACACGTTCAGACATGGTGTGGCAGAGGGTTTGCCAGAAGCTGCTGGAGAATGTTCCACAGCGATGCATGGAGGCTGTACTCACTGGGCTGGTGCAAGCCGTCAGTGGGTAAGATGGTTACAGCTTCAGTCAATCTATACATCAATCATGGACAATTTAATAGCGCTTTATCTGTACGTTTGCTCTCAGTTTTCAGTCTACCTACAGTAAAATAATGATAATAAAAGAATCTCTTCTCTTTGTTTAGGCCTGAGGCCTTGGGAAGGATTATTGGGAATCTAGTGTTAACATGTAAAAAGGCCCAGTTTGTCATCACTCATAAACTCCTCTTACTGCAGTACAAGTATGAGGTAAAAAAATAAAAAAACATGCCGAACTTGCTATGTGATAATAAATAATATGTGTATCTTAAAAAAATATAAAGCACAGAAATGTACATATATTTTTTTTTAAATTGTTTTTGTACCAGACCCAATTATTGAGAACGGTCCTGGGTTACCTCGCTGCAGACAAAGAGCGAAGGCCACTGCTCATACATGTGAGTGTATGGTTTTTTTCAGCACATTCATATCATTGTTAAATGTACTGATAATTCTCTGGCTATTTGTGTGTGTTCACAGGCATTACGGTCTGTGTCCCAGGCCTGGGCTAACCCCAGTGCAGTGAAACACACACCTCTAGAGCAGCAATTGTATGTTAGCAAGGCCTTACTTCTGAGTGTGAACCTGCTGAGAGACTGTGAACTACAGGAACTACGCTCAGGTATGATTCTCCCAACACTCATTCCTTCTTAAACATGAGTTAGTACATATTCATTATATAACCATATCTACAGCTGTAATGTGGTCATACACTATGAAGTGTGTCTTTTTTTTTAAAACCTCAGAGTTACTTCAGTGTATGTTAGGCGGCATGCAGAGCCACCTGGAGAGCAGTGTGGTACGTATCAGGCGTATGGGCATGGTGGTGGGGGAGTGCCTGAGCGCTCGCATGGATATCAATGGAACCAAGCTCAAATTTGAGGTACGGCAATGTTAAAAATGTAATATCCAGTACAGTGCTGTCAGATATGACAGCTTAGCTCACCTCTTCACCTGTGTAAGTATTTATGTATTTTAGTATGATCAAGATGAAGAGACTCGAGAGCTGCTGTCTCTTATGACTCCAGTCTCTGATAATGAGCCAGAGCCTGAGCCTGTAAAAAGGTAAGTCTTTTAAAACCATTTTGTTTAGGATTTACACTATGCTATTGTTCATTAACAGTCTTATGGTTGTTGGCAGTGTGTAGAGCTAAACTTTTTTTTTTAACATTTTGGCAAATAACATTTTGGAAAATAAATACTTTCAAATCACATAAAACCTAGTCATTGTTTATCTGTAGGTAATGATTTTAATTAATATAATCTATAATCTGCAGAGTCGACTTTCCTCAAGAGATGAATAGAGTAACTCCATCCACTGTGTCATCACAAAATAACTCAGGACCTCAGCCTTCAAAAGCAGATTCGTACTCGGACCTGGATAGGTAAGATTTAGCTCTTTCTAAGCAACTTATTGTGTGGGGAAGGGATTAGAGAAGTCTGTTTTTAACCTCAATTTTTTATAATAATGCAGTGATGATGATCTCACTCCATACGATATGTCTGGAGATCAGGAGACCAGTCAGTCATCCCCACCATGCTACCTACGAGACTGTCTGGAAAGTATGATTAATCTAGCTCTAACCTGTTGAAGTGACCACCTAATGCAGGGGTTTTGAAAATTGATGGTTGCTTTTTTTATCTTGAAACCAATCTAGCTTTAATTTCCTCTGAGGACGCAGCACGTGTCGAGCTCAGTTTGAGAGTTGCAGAGAGTTTGGTGAGGAAGAATGTCTTTGCAACAAGAGAGGTATGACGGCAACATCAGAATTCATCCAGAGGGGAAAGGACTGTGATTTCACATCACTCTTGAGATCATAATTTATATTTTTGTTTTTGTTATGCCATTTTCAGATCAGTGTCCAGCTGACAAAAGTACTTCTTCACATGGAGGATAAATACAGCATAAATGGCTTCCTAAGTCTCAGACAGGCGACTATGGTAGCTCTCACTGTGACCGACTGTATCCCTGTATGTACTTTCACTTCAGTTTCAGAACTGTTTATATTCCCTCACGAAATGTTTTGTTTTTAACTAGTTTACATTACCTTATACATCTCATTATGTTATGGAATAGGTAACTCAGTATTTGACCACAGAATTTTACGCCTTGAACTACAGTCTTCGCCAGCGGCTTGATATCTTGGAGGTGAAAACAACAACTTCTGCACTTTTGATAATGGTTGCGTGTCGTCATAAAACAAAATTTTGTTTCCTTTGATCTGTTTTTAGTTATGTGCCACAAGTGTATCGACTGAGGCTTTTATTCTTTGGTTTAACAGGTCCTTGCTTTGGCAGCTCAGGAACTCTCTAAGCCTATTACTGAAAAGTCAGCTCCCAGCAGACATTTGACCCCATTCCCTGAGGACAATCTTGTTCACTGGCAACAAGTAGTAAAAAAGCGAATCCAAAGCAAAACTAAACGCCTCAGTAAGGTATGTGGATGCACATTTTGATCTGCCTTATCCTTATTTGAGTGAAGGCCCACTTTCAGATCTCTACTGATTTTTTTGATGTTACAGGGTGCAATTCCTCCAGCTGAGGCAGCCCCTAACCGTTACGCCCCAGTTGCTGGACACTTCTTTTTTCCACTTCTTACGAATTACGACAAGTATGTAGGATCTTTTATGAAAAATGTAAAGCTTCAGACTTACAGTGGCTTGTGCTAAAGTCAAAATATATTTTTAAAATGAAATGCACATTTCTCTCTGCTAGGCCTCAGGTGACATTTGACCTGTTGGGCAGCGACCACCTGGTACTGGGCAGGTTGATCCACACATTGGGCCTCTTCATGCACCTGGCAGTGAACACACCGGTATTATTCATGTGTCTGTGCTAGACTGACCTATTTAAAATACCCGAATGTTAAGTTTGAGATATCCAAGGAGTTAAAGACATTCAGCTTCGTAGTTTAGATATTGTAGGTTTAAGACCAGAAATACTATATCACATTAATACAATAATTTAATAAGATGTACATAACTTTTTTTGTTTTGTTTTGTTTTGCAGGTAGCTGCACAGATGGGTTGTGCTTTGCTGGACTTTGTGTGGGCAGTACGATACCATGTGGACCGGTAAGTATGATGCATACAAGTATTTTTCACACATTGAACTGACGAAACCTGAAGAAGACATTTGTGGTTATTAATACCATTATATGTGTAGTATTATAGGGAATTAAACAATGAAGTAATTAGCAGTAATGATAACAGTTCCCTGCTCAGGATATGTTCTCAATGTGGTGTTTGACTGCATCTTATTTGAGTCAGAGGTGTAACCTAAAATATGTCTGTGTTAAAGGATGGTGAGACGGGGTGTCCTCTTTGCTGTCTGCTCTGTGTTTTTAAGCATGCCCAGTCAAAACCTGCTGGTGGACCTCAGTGATCAGGTTTTTGAGACTAGAACTTGGCTGGCAGGTAAAAACACTTAGGGTGACAAAGGTTCAATAAGAATATTTTTTTCCTTTACAGAACCTTGATATATAACTTATTATATTATTATATTTTTAGGACAACGGATAGATTTCATTGAAGTTTATTATATGGTGGAAGTCAGGCTGTTATTTTAATCCATTAGCTTATTTTTTATATACAAATACACGAATGAATTGCTTTTATGTAATATAGAAGGAACCTAAAACACATGATTCTTGTAAATAGACTTGCACCTGCATAATGTATTTCTGTCTGAGGTTTCACCTCAGTTACACATTTCCATAGACACACAAACTAATGCAGCACATTTCTGGGAAGTCGGAGTGGAACCAGGATGTCCTGTAGTACACAGCGTCTGTGACGTGATTGCTTCATCATCAACAGCTGCAGTTATTTTATTTTTTCCTTCTAAGCATAACATTTTATTCACATTGCAATTAATGACCTGGGGCTAAAGTGTAAAGGACACAATTTGTTTCCCTTCTATGTAGCATTGTTATTGGTGCAAATAAATTGAAATGTGAATGAAAGTTTTGATATTATATTTTACTTTAGTACATATACTATGAGATGTAGACTTTTATGCAGCTTCTTAATATATTTTTTTGTTGTATTGATGCTTATGTACAGATGTGGCGGAATCTGACCCAGATGAAGATTGCCGGAGTTTAGCTGTACAAAGTCTAGTCCTGCTGGATAAAAGCCTGAAGAAACAGCTACAAGATCCACAAGCACTTAGTCTACAGTCATGACCACTGTATTAAGAGCAAACAGTGTAATTCTATATCATATATATATCATGGAACACACAGAAAACCAAAGGAAAAGGAAGCAGTATGTCCTGACACATGTTTCTGAATGTCTTTCAGCAAACTAAATAAAATACACACATTTAAGTAAACTGTATCCACTTGTACAGTATATTTGTGAGCCGGAAAGAATGTTGACTAAGTTGAGAAGAGTGTGCTATTTTGGTCTCATAATAAAATTAATAAGGATATCCTTTAAACCTCTTTCCTGTACTGACACATCGCTGTTCTGTGGTTTGCTTGCAAAGGACATCCTGTGGAAATTCACATGCCTGATCACATTCACAAATAATGGAAATACTACTACTTCCTTTCATGACAAAAAATGTGTGTTATCTGTATACTCCTAAAACATTGAAACATTTAAATGAAAAGTTTTGTATGTCCATATTAGTTTCCATTTTTTATTAGTGACCTTGACATTAACCATTTTGTGCTTTTCACTACCGTCTCAATGTTAATAATGTAATCAATACACCTGAGTCTGTAAGAATATAACTAGTACAATAGATAACCTTATAAAAAAATTACAAAATAAATTACATTAGAATAAAGCTTCTGAAATTGTTGGCCTTGATAAAGCTTGAAAAAAACGATTTGACATAAGTGGAATTTTCTGACAGATGTAAATTTGGTTAATCAGGTTAAATCCTTAAATGACACTGAATCAAATCTAGTAATTTACATTGTGTGCTGGACCATTGGGTTGTTTTATATTAGTACAAGTCAGGGATATTTTAATCCTCTGACATCCACGTATTAAGGTTTAGTTTCAGGTTTATTAAAACCAATTCTAACTTAAATATTACATGTTGAAACAATGAAAAGCAGGGTTAGCCCGTGCTTTTAGGCTTGCCAAGGTGAAAGTCAGACATATATTTTGCAATGTCATACTATTTTCGGAAGCAGTTCGAGTCATGATTCGTTGTTTTCCGTAACCCCTCCTCCGCTCCAGCCGTCGGGGTTGTCAGGGGCAACTAGGAGAGACGCTTAATACTCACACCAGAGGACACATAACATAAGAACCGTGGAAGTAACGGTTAATGTTTTGAGGTGTTTCGGCATTACACAGTAAGACAACTATAGTATGACTGTTTTTAGGATAATTTAACTAAACGATTGACTTCATCCTATTGTGCGCGCTAGCCCGAAAGCTAACTTTCGTTAGCTTAGCTAATGTGAGCAGCTGAAGCTAACTTAGCCTTAGCTTAACGTAAATCATTTGTCACATGACACTATTAACCTCCGTGTTTGCAGCTAGTGCTATTTCTATTATTATGGACCTTTTACTTTGTTGAAGGCTGCTCTATATATCCGTATCAAATGGTGAACCAACGTTAACTAACTCAGACACAAAAAGTGAATTTGTAAACTGAATCACTGAATGCTGTTTGTGTGTACCCTCTACGGTTAAATAACGATTTCTGAATTAGCCAGACAGCTACAGTTCTGCATGTGGAATAAAATAAAACGCTAACACACTCACTGTCTGTTTTTTCTTATGCAGAGAGGGGCACTAGGGACATGGCAGTGTACTTTGACCACCGTATTGAGGCCCCTGAAAGCAATGAAGTGCCCTCACAGTTTAGTTGGCACTCGGCTCTACCTATACTGGCTGTGACTTCAAGCAGAACCTCCTCTGGGGGCAACGTAGACCTCTACCTGCAGCAGGTAACTACCGGTCTTTGTAGATGATCACTGACACAGTCAGAAAACGCTTAATTATCAAGTATTTATTAATATTTACTGTGTGTTTGAATATTTTACAGCATACTTATTAACATTTGCGTGCAAATAATCTTTGTCTATGTGCAGGGAGAATATGTGGAGAGCTGCCATGTAGAACGTCCTCATCTGCCCACAGTGCTTTCCTGGCATCCTTCAAAACCAGTTTTGGCAGTAGGCTGGGAGAATGGAGAGATAGTGCTGCTAACACACCCCTCTGGAAATCAAACAGTCCTGCCCAGCACACATACAACTAGTATCTCACTCATGGAGTGGAGCAGCTCTGGCAGTCGCTTAGTAACTGGGGATCAGGTGCGTGTTGCAGTGACTGTGTATGGGTCACTCTGACCCATGAGTGCATGCCATATTTATATGATGAGAAATCCATAGCCATGCCCATGGGCCTGATTATCATACATGATGAACGTGCATTTTCCTCAGGATTTGGGCCAAAGCTATAGAGGTAGCAGGGTAATTTAGAATGTTCACTTAGTTTAGAAATTGCTTAAACTTCCTTCTTATGTTAGTTATACTACAAAAATGTTATAATTGTTTATTGACAGACTGGAGCTCTAGCAATATGGAAAGTAGATGTCAGAGGGAGACTTCAGGGACACCATCTAGTAAAGCATGAATACAACAAACCATTAACTTGCTGCATCTTCAAGCCTGCCTCACCTGGAGAGTAAGTAATTGTTATACTTACTTAGCCAACCTCAGCAATAAAATTATATTGAAAATGCTGTAGTATTATGAAGTTCACTTAGTCTTAAAGCTGTTTTGCTGATAGTGAGCCTAACTTTGTTGCAGTGACGTGGCTATGCTAGCTCGGGCATCGGTGAGTGGAGATGAGAGTGCTCTAGACCTGTTCAGTTGGAAGGGAGCACCTCTTAAGATGGGCCCACAGGAGGGGCTTGCATTCTACGTCAGCACTGCAGATGGTATTTATCTCTGACTGTAATGGTACCATGCTTTCCTTAAGACACACTGGTTAGAATTTAACACGTTATATTAAAAAAAAAAAAAAGAAATGACAACCTAAATAAATTTATTTGTAATCCATCCTGGAACAATAGAATTTAAATCAAATCAAAAAAGGAGTTCTGAAAAGCATAGCATGTTTCACAATGCTACGATTTTTGTGCAATGATATAACGTATAATTAACATATACAAGAAAACTCTTTAATCCTGTTCTCTACGTGTAGGAAAGGTCCACAGTGTGGATGAACATTGTAAGACAAGCACACTTCTCAGTGTGGAAGGTTCAATCAAGAAACTGTTCTACCTTGAGAAGAGAGTGGCCCTTGCTGTGATCACAGAGACCCTAATGCTGTCACAGTACAGTCTGGGACACGAAGGAGAGGCCCAGGAGTTTATGAAGGTACTATGCACTAAAATAATAAAGGATACAATTTATTTATATTCTTTTAAAGACTATGGTATTCATAATAGTTTATGGTTATACTTGTAGGTAGGTCAATGTGAAGTATAGGTGAATTGAATTGTATATTGTCAAGAAAGTTTTTGTATGAATAATATCAACATTTAAAACTGTAGGTTTGACTGGAACCTCTCATAGATGGGTTTTTTTTCACATGGCAGGTGAAGTTAAGCAGCAGGAGTGGTCAGAATGTAGACATTGTCTGGACAGATAATAGCCTCATCATCACTGCAGCAGGGGAACACATTATTAGGTGAGTATACACATATTGTTAATTCACACATGCATACATATTTGACAACTGAATCGTGTTCCTTTTCTCTGATTTTTGTAGGCTGTGGGACCTGGAGCGTGATGAAAACTATATTCTATCCCTCGATGAGTCTATGGGGTTTGAGAGAGGAGAGTTGATCAACTGTGTTTCATACTGTTCTGGGAAAGGTATCTACAAAATATTTGTTCAATAGTGCAAAATCTCCAATTTACGCTTACTTTTTTACACATTTTTTTTTAAGGTCTTTTATTGAATCACATTTGCACACATTGAGCAGACCAATTAAACATGTTTGTGTCAGACCTCACAAAATCCTTTTTGCCATTGTTTAACATTGTAACCTTCACAGAAATCCTAGCAGCTGGTACCAGCCATGGCCGGATAGCAATGTGGAGGATGGTACAGCCAGTTGATAATAGAGGGGACACAAAGGCCCAGTGGAAGCTACAGACACCCACTGAAATAGATGGAAATGTCAAACAACTACAGGTATTGTCTGGAGTAGTGCTTGTCCACCACTGTACATGAATATCACTCATTTGGAATGAGTATAGTAGTGATATTCTTAAGAAAATATGTATTGTATTCTGCTGAAAGAATTGACTCAGATCTTTCATTTCAGTGGGGCACTAGTCTCAATCTTCTGGCGGCCAACAACTCAAACACAGTGCTCATCCTGTGTGAGCACGTCATGTCTGCCCACTTCAGCCAACAGGTGGCGGCAGTGCAGCTCACTCCAACCCAGCTCAGCATCACTCAGTTTTCAACAGGAGTGCACCTTGCTCTGCAGTCTGACATTCCCACCAAGGGTGTGTGCGTTACAAAGGTAAAATGAATTGGGAAGGGTAAAATGTAGCATTGATCATTTTCTTTACTTAACATAAAACCCAAACAGCTCTTTAAAAGTTTGCTCATGATAACCATTATACATTTTTTTCTGCTAACTGTATATGTGTCATACCAACAGGACACAGTAACAGTGTGGAATGGCAAGCAGGTCACTGTGTATGAGCTTTCAGGGACAGTTCTACGCAGTACAGGTGCAAAACTCAACCAAAGCTCATTCAGCAGTCCAAACAGCATTTAACGTATGTGACACTTATAAACTGTATTTTCATTTCCTTTGCTTTTCCCACAACAATTCCCAGGATCATTTCCTTGTGACTCCCATGTAGTTGCTTTACATGGTGAAAACCTCTACACTGTGGAACCTAACAGGGTGCAAATCCGCACACCACAGGTCTGTTTGCCCACTAATTATTTAACTTTCATATATTCACTTGAACAAAATGTTGTGATAGATGTTTGAGCAAACTTGGTGGTGTCGTTTTACTGCTGTGCTATAAACGGTTTTAAATGAGCATAGACATACAAGCAAGTGGTATTTGTGATAAAAAAAATTGGTTCATTTCTGAACCATCTTTTTTCTTTTTTATTAGGGCACTGTGAAGCAACTGCTGACTTTCTCAAAGGCAGAGGGGAACCCTGTGCTTCTCAGTGTGTGTCAGTCCTACCTGGTTGTGGGTACAGACACAGCTCATATCAGAGTCTTTGATCTTTCTCGAAGGTATAGTGTCAGCATAAATGTAAATATAAGTAATGAAAACAGTGCTGACCTACTCCACATATTGTACATGTTTGTTTACTGATTATTTCTCTATTCAAATCACTTTCTTCTCCAACAATGCCAGTGTTGTTGTATGTCTTATATATGTTGTATAGAGATGCCAAAGCTCACTCTATAGCTAAAAACCTGGCAGAAGAGATAGCAAATTTAGGAGCCTTGAGGTCTGTCAAGTGTAACGCCAATGGTAGCCAAGTCAGCATCCTGATCTCTCAGGTGAATGAACATACAACAGTCACACTTTCATTTTGAAAAGTTATTTAGTATGTGCTTTTTAAACATGACATTTATAGTTAGAGTAGTAACCAGATGTAAATCATCTTTATTTTCAGAATCTTGAAATGGCACCATTTAATTTAAATATTTTTTAACTGAAGATAACAGTTTCCTTTCAGGTTAATGGGCGACCGGATCACAAAGTGTACTTTTATGATGTTGAGATGGACACTGTTACACACTTTGACTTCTTCACTGGCAGACCGTCCAGTGGACTGTTGCAACCAGAAGACAGTGATAGGTAACCACTTTTGTATTTGTGTTCTGGTCACATCAAAGTTTCTCTTCTGGTGTTATTTTAACTCCCCTTACTCTCCCTTTTTTTTTTTTTCTTTTCAGGCAGCAGATTCAGGGAACAGAGCTCATGAGTCGGAGCCCTGTATCTAACTTCTGGGATGAGAATGAACCTCGTCTTTTTGTTTGTGAAACTGTGCCAATCGGCGCTGAATCGTCATCTAATTACTTGGATATGGTAAAGAGTGCTTTTCAACACTGAGCCACTCCTGTAAAGTTCAATGTGCAAAACACTTCACTAAAACTTCTGGTAGCTTTGGCTTCCTATGGGACTACCTGTGCTAGGCTACTATTCAGCATCTTTGTGTAATAGTATGAACTAAAA
This sequence comes from Channa argus, assembly GCF_033026475.1. Lineage (NCBI taxonomy): Eukaryota > Metazoa > Chordata > Actinopteri > Anabantiformes > Channidae > Channa > Channa argus. The sequence goes on along the minus strand of NC_090216.1, from coordinate 12,212,103 downwards.
GGCAAATATATTGTTAATTCAGTATTTTAGAATGTTGTCTGATTTCCTTTTAGGTGGATGTGTCAGTGGTGACACTCTTCTGCACACAGGAACATGGGTTGCTCCTACAGGATTGCTACCTCAAACCTGCAAGCCTGCAGGCTCTTCTTGCTTTGGATGTGCCCTACTATTATTTTAGCTGCAAGGTGAGGCTGGAAAACACCGATCTGCAAAGATATTTGTCCTTCAGTGGGTTTTTTTTATAGAGAATGTGAGGTTCTTTTACGATGTGTTAACAGTTGGGGGAAATGTGTGCCATCTTGTGAGGTATTCCACCTGTTTACCTTTACCAACTACAGTGGTTACAATAGGTTAACACCATACCTTTTTTTTTGGCTACAAAGTTGTTAAATTTATTCAAATTTCATAGAGATGTGGAGAGATGAGAGGAATAAGACCCTAAGTCCCTGAGAAAATCAATTGCACTGGCCAGCAACAGAATTTGACAGTACAGTCATACTCCCAAAAGCAAGGTGGCAGTCCTCTACTGATCTATGGCAGCAACACTGACCTTTTCAGAATCATGGCAATACACATTCTTCAAATCACTACCAGAAAGGCAGAGGGATCCTTACAACATGGCATGCAACAACAAAGATTTAATGACTGCGTAAATCAACTTCTCATTCTCAATATAGCATATCGGGATTCACATAAAAAATAATAGACTGTTTGTTTCAAATCTTTAATTTCTTTTCTTTTACAACATATTGCATCGATCACCTTTCTCATGTAAAACTTTGTGTGTTTGGTCTAACACACCCCAGATATTATTTCGGAGGGGTGGTGTCTTTCAGCCAGAAGTAAGTGTCTGTCTATAGTCCATTCAGAATGCTTCAGTTCTATTGACTCCCTCTTCCAACAACTGTGATAGTGTATGCCTTGTGCTGCATTAAAGCAAAAATTAAACGGGTTACCCAAGTTTAGCAGCACAAGTACATCCCTCAAATAGCTTGAGCTCACTAGTCTGTGTCCAGTTCCCACAGCACGTTGTCTCAATGTCAGTTATTTTGTGTAATCCTGTGTTGATTTATGATGTTGCTCTGTTTTCTCCCCATTTCCCAATCCTCATGTTTTTGCCAGGATTTTGCATTTGTTTACTTATTATGATTCCACTTCACAACATGGTGAATTTATTACTGACCCTGAATTACATAGTTACAAGTGCTCTCACCATGTTCTAACACTTCTTAGCCAGGTGAGAGGGATCCAGGGTTAACAGAGGTTTTAGCCACAGCCTCAGCACCTCCACAACAGACTGAGCCATCCACAAGGGCACCTGTCCAGTCCTCCCGTATGGTCTCCAGGCGAGCTCTCAGGGACTTTGTAGGCCTGGAGAACTGTGAGAAGGCCACCCGTGATGCTATGCTAAACTTCAGCTTTTACCTGACCATTGGAGATATGGACGAAGCCTTTAAGTCTATCAAGCTCATTAAGAGGTAGGTCATGAGTATGTGTATAACCTTCTGTCATGTGTCATTTTAGCTGTGTCTGCAAAGAGAAGAGATATGTAAGATAGCATGCCCACTTTCGGCACATCACCCTGTTTCATTACTGTCATTACTCTCCCACTAGTCGTGTCTACAGAGGCTTTGGTTTAAAGGCCATAGGCCATAGGCATACTTTTGTTGTCACAGCTTTGAGTCTTCTCAGAATGCTCTACAATATTTTGGAGTAAGAAAACTGTAACTTTATCAGTAAATTGTCTTTGACCTGCATTGAGTATAGAACTTTGTTTATTTATCATTATACATCCCAAATTTCATTCTACACCTTTGAGTTTTGAAGTCAAACTCTGCCACTATTTCTGTAACATTAACTTTGAAATGGTCTCTCAGTTTGACAGCAGACTAAAACACTAAGGACTGCTTGTTTGGTTATCCTGTTTTGTTTTTTACCGACTCCTACGACAGTATAGGGGTGCTGCATTAATGTAATGTTTTAAATGCTGAATATGCATAATTTATTAATATCTAGCTTTGAAAACAGCAGTTTGCTTTAAAGCATTATGCTACAATCAAAGTAGCTACACAAAAGCCAAGCTTCTATTTATGTGGTATATAAAATAAGTTTAATTATACACAGGACATGATTAAGGACTTTTTATGTTTCTGCTGGTGGAAGGAACTTTTCAATGTGTATATATGTGACTGTTTCAGTGCGTGGGTGTGTTTCTGTTACTGTGTGTGGGTGTGTTCTGAGGGGATGTACTTTTCTAAACACACTGTTAGACACACATACACAAACGTGCGTACTTATGAGGTCCCCCTGCTAGTTTGGTCCAAAAGTAGTGCCTTTTCCATTCTTGTAATCACGGAATCAGGTCACTAAAAGGATGTGTGTGTTCATTCCTGTGTGTAAGTGCATCGTGGGGCACATATGTGATTTTATCTTTAACAGAATACGTGATTCAGAGCACTTGGTCTGAATTTTGAAAGAACTTCTGTTACACGTACAAACATTACGCAAACGGGAATATAATTAAAAACAAATAGGAAAATAGCATATCCCACTGGCCAGATATTCCAAGGAGTTTAATAGGCCTGATGACAGCTTTAATAAGTTACTCATTGATGGCTATTTTTACTACCACTTTTTAAAAAAGATTGGTATTGTGTTCGATTCCCGCATAACTCCACCCACAGGAATATGTATTTCCTCCAGCAGTAATCTGTATCTTTTGGGATTTGTCTCTGTGGTTTAGATCTGTGAATCCATGTCAGAGATTGCACGGCGAACCAGAAATCAAGTTTATTTCATCTAGGGTAATACATGTATTTGAGGTTTCTGTTTATAAGTGATGGTTTTACTCAGCCTCATGCCTGAATGTTCAGAATCAAACAGAGACTAAAAGTAATGATTTACTTTATCTGTCTGAATCCTGAAGCCGCATGTCAGATACACGTTGGAATGTCTTTATTCAGTCCAGACTGTGCTACTTCCTGTCATTCATGATGTCCTTGACTTTACTTGACATGCTGCAGGGTTATCTTGACTGTAAGCCTTATCCTCTTGTCTTTTTGCCATTGCATTTAAAAGCAAAGCAGCCCCCCTTCCATTAGAAAAGAAAACTCAACAGGCAGTTCTCAAGGGTGAAGCAGTGATTGGTGTATAATGTTGTAGTCATCATAGCTGGCGTTGTGTTATCTAACCTTCATACTCTCAGTTTATGCTATTTGTCATTGGAGAGTGTATAATTCACTGTCTGAAACCATAACTATCTTCTGCACTGTCCATCATTAGAAAAAAACTAGTATCACGATTTCCTTAACTAAACCTTTGAATTTGAAAAAGAATTTGAATTGTACAAAACATATTTACTTTTGTCTTTACAAAGAACAGTGCTACTGTTTTTATCATCTTTCACGCAGCAGGTTTTAGCCAGTATATTTAATAGTAATGGCAGTGTTTGAATGGAAAAGTATTCATCAGTGCACTTGCGGATAAGTATGTTTTCGTTAATGTTTGCATTTTGAAGTTGCTTTGGTGAGATGTTGCTGTTGAAAAATATTTAACAAAGTCATATATAAACCGATGACATGTTGTCATGTTATGTTGTCATGTGATGGCTTTCAAATTTGCTAAAAAATGCTGGTGTACCATTTGGTTGAAAGCTTTTTTAAAATTTAAAAAGTAGACTTTTGTGTTTAGAGTATCAATGACACATTATTGAAAGTGAAAACTCTCCACTCCCGTCTTTCCAGTAGCATCTTGGCCAGAAGACATTAAAAACCTCATCTCCAGAATAACTTTGATGCTGTGTAAAATGTAAATAAAAAGAGAATTCAAATCAATTGAAACCTATTTTTGATGTTAAATAGTATAAAAACAACAATACAAACATTGAAACTGAGAAATGTGATTGTTTTTTAAAAAAAATAGATGTTTACCATTGTTTTGCATCACCTCTTATTTTAACAACCCTCTATAAGTATTTGGGAAGTAAGGACACCAATTTCTTTATTTCTTTATTTCCTGTTTGCGCTTGATATAGGACATCAGTTGCTCAACCGTCCAAGGCCTGTTTTGTTGTATTTTTCACTTCTAATTGCTTGAAATATTTTAAGCTGTTGACAGGTCTTGCCTGCAGACAGGTCAATTTAGCACCTTTACCATGCTGTTGTAATCTGTGCAGAATTTGTTGTGGCATTGTCTTACTGCCATAATTAAGGCCTTCATCATCTGGATGGCAATGTGCATTTGCTGTTGTTATATTTCATCCATCATTATAGGGCCTTCACAAATTTGCAAGGTACCCCTGCTGTCTGCATTAATGCACATCCATAGCATCACAGATCCCGGCTTTTCAACTGGGCACTGATAATAAGATAATTCTTCCTATTTCTAGCATGGTCTTGCTATAGCATTTTTACCATTTTATACTACTTTTCAGTCACTCATTTACGATCAGGCACTTGTTTATGTAGCTGGCCAGCACTCACCTCTTCTTTTCCTTTCGGCCGTTCCCTTTCAGGGGTTGCCACAGCAAATCATCTGCCTCCATCTAACCCATTCTCTGTAACCTCTTCTCTTGCAACAACTTTCTTCATGTCCCCTCTCAGTACATACATACATCCCCTCTCTAGTCTTATCTGGCCTGCACTCCCCAGGAGCAACTAATTCAGTGTCTTGCTCAAAGACACTTTGAGATGTGACTCAAACCAACAACTCTACAATTGGTGGCTGATTGTTCTACATCCTAAACCAAAGATGCCCACAATTAATAAATCAATATCCATGATTTCCCAAAAATATTCACATTTTTGACCACAGGACATTTATATACTCCACATCGGCCTTTCTTATTGAATTTAAGTGAATTTCTTATTGTCAAGCATTCATGGCATTGTATTGGATATAAATAAATTGTCATCGTGTGTGTGTGTGTGTGTGTCCGTGTGTGATTTGGTGAAGTAGCTTTCAAATGAATTGCAAATCATTGCATTCACTTTGTATTTACAGATTTAACAACATCTAAACCTGTCTGGAAATAGACTTTGTTTATCAAACATTTTTAAATGTTCATGAAATTATGTATTTTTCATTTGTAAAGTTTATTGTTGGACACCAAAACAACAGCAACAACAATAAAAAATGCAGTTTGAATAATTACGAATAGATTTGTGGAATTTACATTATATATTATTATTTTACTGTGGCCTACTGCTTACTGTTTAGTTTGGCCTACTTTGTTTAAAAAATTATATTATATTAATTTAAGTATAGATATATGTATGTACCACAAGCAAGCAGAGTTTCATATAAAAAGCATCATGAAAAACGAACTTAAGTACTGAAAATGTGCTTATCATTTTAAAATGCAGTACATTGTCCAAACATTTGTTGCCATCAATTTAACAAAATTCCAAATCAGGTCTCATACAGTAATTGATTTCGTATTAAGATATTTAAGTGGCAGTAAGGGACAATATTCCCTCATTTCTTTCAGTAGGTACATGTTCATATTTCTTATAATCATATATTCATAAAAATATAATCTCCCTATTTCAAAATCTCAATATTTTCACTGTTTTGGATAAGCGCCCTATTAAGGGCAAGATTAAGTTTACCTAATTTACTTATTTGCAACATAAAAAACTAATGTATTACAGTTGTAATTAGCTTTAAATGGACAAATATGAGGTATTCTGGTATTATATTTTCAACATCTTTCATCATTTCCAATTCATAATTATGGTGTAGGCCATTTATTAAGTGCACATATAACAGGATATGTCAAGTTCCAGCTTGATCTGTACATAATGTTATTTAATAAGCAACAGTCCTAAGCCACATTGTGTATTTAGGGACCAGTTAGCTCCCTCATACGTGAATAAATGAAAAATCATATTGTATTTGAATATGTTTAAAAGTTTAGGACTGTTTTATAGATTACTTTTAGTTAAAACAGTGATTTCTATGCTGTAAGCTTCGCAAAAATTCTGATACCTTTCTTTATGTTGAACAACATTTTGAAGTACAGCTAGGTGTTAGTCCAGCTATTGTATAGCCTCAGGAATGTCCTCCTTCAGAGTCCCATAAAAGGCACCTAGCGTGAGTGAAATATGTATAGTCGAGAGCACAGTCTTGTTTGTGTACTCTGTTACTGCTTTTTGGCTTGGCTTGTGAGGTCACTTGGTTCAACAAGGTGACTCCACATAGTCATTATCCAGACTGTGGTGGAAAGGTGATGTCAGTGATTGACTGATGAATATAACTCCAGGTGTGAGGCAGTCGTCACGACGATGTAAAATGTTCCATATTAGCATGGCCGCAGCCACGGTGGCAAGCAGGCAAGCAGCTATGTCCAAGTAGCAGGAGTATGATAAGTGTGTGTAGGGCCCAATCCTGTAGAAGGTCACAAGTCCAATCACCAGAACAAAACCTATACAGGCACACAAAGGGAAAAGGCCTTAGTCAGTGGAAATGCATTCTCAGCCAGCACCATGTCAACATACTGTAAAGTGAGGTTCCAGTTCCTTTTTTCTGCTATATGCAATAAACTGTGTCATTTTTCATACAAATGGGCATGGACATTTTAATACAGTTTTGTGCAAGCTGTCAGGTAAAGGAAAAAAAGTGTGTGATGCTAGTTAAAGCTGGTGCTAATAGGGATCTTAATAAAGAAAGAAAGAATAAGAAAGCAGGGTGCATGTCTGAGCAAGAGGTCAGGGGCCAAGTGCTCAATCAGTTTCACATGTAATATTTTCAGAGAATGATTTATAGCTATACTAGTTATTGGAGCCACATGCTAGCACCCTAAGGCTAACATACTTGAAATGACAGTGGTAATCATAAGATACTGATAACTAAGCAGGTAAAGTTTTACCCATAGAGTCTCAGTTTTACCATGGTTGTTATTTAGATTAACTTGTTAGTATGCAAACATCAAAAACAAAGTCAGTGTAACTAGTTTTCCTGATATTTGTTCCTAAACCAAATCACTACAGAAATCTACATTTTAATAGGATGGTACAGCACTAGACAAAAAAAGTCAAAAATATTCCAAATATGTCTATCGTTTGTCAAATGAATTTCTCTGCCAAATTTAGATATTTTATATTTTTTTATAGATATTTATATCTTATGATTTTATCTGATAATTATTCAAACATCTCCCCCAACACGAATAGAAGTTAGTGACATGATTGTGTAGGTACAGATTAGCTGGTATTTCATCTAAAAATTGTTTGCCTGTTTCTGTCTGGAACAGAGTTGTTGATCAACCGCTTGACCTTACTATTCATGGACCCTCACCTTAACGTTGCTTAAAACTAATCTTAGTTTTAGCCAACGTGGAAAAAAAATATATTCCTTAGATATTTAGAAAACCAAAACAACTTAAAAGTACAAAATACATAGCAAGTGGGCCTAAGGTGACTTGAAACTCCATATACACATCAGACATTAATCACTGTAGCTTTCTCTTCAGGTAAGCAGGCGCTCTGTGTGTGGTCTTTGAATTTGTAAATCTGTTTCCTCATAGGAAGAACATCTGAGATCTCACGATCAAAGCTCTCAATAGAATCAAAATATCATGTCTGCAGTTTATGCTCGGAGCGTTTGATATGTTTTATCTCCTGACTTCTTTGAATCACTATAGTTATAACTCACGTGATGAGGAACTCACATTTGCATGCAAAGGTAGAAAGCCTCACAATCGTTTCTTGGATCTTTACTTTGTTTTATCTTCAGTGAAATGTTATTCAGCGTCTCCATAGTCCACACCTTTCAGCATTAGAGGTAATAATGAAAACCCACAATTATCTATGCCATTCAAGTCTTCCTCTATCAGTTCCTCAACTAAAGCATTTAAGGGTGGTCTTTGGCAAGTCAATACTTAAACAATAATAAATGTATTACACATTGCCCTATCTACAGTGGTATAAATACACACGCCAGAAATAATGACTGGAAATAGGGATGTTGGTGTTTTAGGACATAAATCAGTCCATTTCCTGAAACAGTCAGCTACACCAAGGGTGGGAGTTCAGTTATGTGGTCTTTCTCTACTTCTCCAGAAAGATGGCTTTCATTGTTTCAAGTGAGGATATGGATAACTTGGTCTGTGTATCACTGTGTATCAACGTGTGTACGCATAAGAATGCAACTGTTTGCTCAGCCTGTACATGTTTAACCTGTCTGGCTCCACATTCAAGAAAATGAGTAATCTCCTGCCCAGGTTCCAGCCAGGGTGGACTGTGTGAACCTCTTTTTTTGGCACAGACTTACCTCTCAAACTTCCTTCCCCTTCTTCCTCTTTCCATCCTTCCTTCCCTCCCTGCTTTTACCACACCCTAAGCTTTGAGTTTAATATGTTTGCTAGAAATTTGATCTGTCATAGAGAAAATCTAAACACATCTTATCTTGAGGCCAGGTCTTAAAAATAATGTAATTGGTTTCTTTTCTTTCCAGTTAGTAATGTCTTTGATTCATACTTAAGTGGCACTACACTGGTTAGAGACGCTAACTTATAGCCGTTATCACTCCCCTATTTTTGGGAATCTGAATAACTGACTTTGATTCTACTTCTTTCGGTGCCAGATTTATTCGATCACAGTTGAGTCCCACTTTGCTAATGCCTCAAAAAAAGTGTCTCAGAGTGAGTGACCTGCAGTCATGGCGGTTGTCACACTAGAGCTGTGTCCATTCAGAAAATACATTTCAGACTTGTTTAGAGGGGTGAAATAGCTCATTTTGTTCTTTAAGCCACAACCTCCCAACAATGCTGAGATATTATTGAATGGAACTGCAGATTGTTATCCCACACTATGCTTGCAATAGCTGGGCCTTTTGGCACAACTGAAAATGAAAACATTCCTGAGAAAGAGGGTGATGGGCAGAAATATCTCCATTCATTCAGAGCTGACGCCCATTGACTGACTCGGTTTGGGAGGAATGGAGAATGATTATTGAATGGCATAGGCCAGCACAACTGTTTCTACTCAAGAAATTAGGCCCTTTTACTTGAATATAAATTTGGTAGGGAAAAACAGCAATTCATATTTGGCAAGATTTCTTAATACTTTCTTGCAACTAACAATATATTACTATTATAGAATAATAATAATTTTTTTTTATTATTGATTAAATGTTTGTACTGTTAAAATATTTGTTTTCTTTTCTTCCAATAGGTTATTTGAAAAATATGTAGTCCCTTTTTTGTGAGATAAAGCTAAAACCAATAATTCTGAATTCAGGCAGTTCTAGTATACATGCTGTTTGCGTGGGTCCACACACATTAAAAGCTAATGCCAGTGCCTGTCGGTTGTTTTTTTTTTCATTTTCCGTGGAATAATTTATCTCAGCATTTATTAGATGGTTAATCATAATATTTTGGACAGATATACACAGTTTTCACATAATGTGATGACTTTAGTGGCTCCCTGTTTTTTGGGGGGGGAGACTTTGTTTTGTTTTTGACTATAAATTAATTCCTTAGCTTTTTATCTAGCACCAATCAAAATTGTAATTTGTTCGGTACTTTGGTACCAAATATTTGCAAAAATACTCTTGATGATGTTTGATGTGATGATGAACGATGACATTTTCAGAAATTTTTTCACATTTTTTGACATTAAGGAGCTAAATAAACAATGTTTTCATGTTTCAGGTACATGTTTTTTTCCCTTTGTAACTCAGATTATACATGGTACCTAATATAAATCTTGTTCACTTTACTGTCAACTTGTCCATTTATGGTAACAGAACTTTTGTGAGATGCTGTTTTCATAGAAAGTCTTTTTCCTATTTAAGCATTTCTATTTTTGGATTTCAGAGAAGTTGGTGTGTGCAGTTTATTTTGAATGTAGTGTCTTAGATCATCATTGACTATATTATAAAGCGAACGACCAAAGAGCTTTAAAACATCTCTAGCCCATTTTGTGGATAACAATTTATGATATGGGAAATCTGTTTTGCCATTGTGTTTATTATTCAAGTTTTAGTGAGATGAGGTCTTGCTCACTGAGGTTTGGGTGGTGTTGTCTCACACTGGAAAATAGAGTAACACAGGGTGGGTCTCAATACTCTGACCAAGGTTTTTAGATAAAAGCCTTCATCCCTGCGGCAGTGTGTGCTGAAGATGCTAAAGATAAAGAGGAAATTCTTTAGCTTCAGCTGCTGCTCTTGGACATTTTGTAAACACAGACATAAAAGCTAGTGCAGCTTATCTAGGCAGAGGCAATTCCGACTGTGCTGTTGTGTGTACCACAGGACGTTTCTCTACCGATAGACATTATAAACACACAGTCACAACACACAGTAACATAGACAAAAATACATGCACATAACACCTCCTGCCAGTGCACACAAAACCACATCCCCTGACGAAACTGTCTTTCCCGTCCATTCCCCCTCCCCGCTTTTTCCTTCTTCAGCTCGGGGTTTGCATAACAGGTAGTCACAGACATTTCCTCGTCCTGAGCAGGGATATCCTGGCGCCCAAAAGTCGCTCCCTGGCTCACTGGAGCTGTGGCCCATAGATTCTGAACTGGGACTAAATTTAGAGCCAGAGCAGACCCCCTCCATGTGTCCAAGATACAAAGTGGCTGAGCCACAGTGCACAGCACAACACACTTCTCCAGCAGAGGGGCTAGGACAGGACATGCTAGCCATGAGGGGAGAAGTTGTTGCCATGACAGCAATAAGTTATGTCCCACAATGATGCCACTCTTTTTATGTTCTTGTTTTCCTAGTTTTACCCATTGACATGCCTGGGAGTTCAAATCATTGTTTTTGAAAAAAGCAGCTATATGATGATCAAGAATAATGCAAAAATAAGTACAGGCTTCTTATTGTTGATTTTTATCCCAGTTTTACTGGCATTCTGCTAGAGGACATGTTACTTTTGCTCTGCAACAATTTCTATTGAATGATATGATATGCTTAAAATTTTTGCTGCAGGGATACTCTGCATCTTGCATAAAAATTTGAACCAACAAGCTGGAGGAACACTGGTACTCACTGGCTAGCTGAAAGAGTGCGGCAATGGCCTCCTCCCACCACTGTGATTCCTGTATGATGAAAGGCAGCTCCATCAGTCCTAGGAGGAAAATCAGCTGACCGACAGTCAGGGCCACCGTTGCCATCAGGTTACAGGCTCGCATCATGTCAAACTGTACTTGAAGGACAAGAAGAGGAGTTGTGTCTTATTTCCTGCATTATGATCTAAATGCCTTAATAAACATTTGTAGAAGGGTGACATTGACATTATTAGTTTTTTTAATCATAATTGGTGAGGCATGTGTTTGTCTGACATTATTAGGCAGTGCTGCCCAATGTGCCTAGAAAGTTAGTAAGTGGACATTCACCATTTCCTTAGTTTGTTCTTGAATGGAGATTTCTCAATGGAGCTCACAATAGAAAACTACATGAATCCATCACAACACATTTTATTTAAACGCCCAGCCAGACGTAGTTTTTTTTTAAAAAAAAAACAGTGGTCATAAACTAAGTGCTTAGATTTAATGTATGGATGTATATATTACATTTATTCAGTGGTGGTGTTAATCCACTGACTTGGGTGTTTTGAGTAAAAAATGACTACAACACACAGGGAACAGAAAATCCCATCTTGCTGTGTTTGTGTAGTGGTTAAGAACTACTACATATTATACACGGTACTCTATCAGTCAGTCATGAATGTAAAAACTTACATTTGACCGTGCTGCGGGATTCTTGGTAGCCTGCATATTCAGAGCCCCATCCAAGACCTTCACATGGCCTTTGTGTACTTTTTCCAAGCTGGAGGTCATCACGGCCCCTTTCTCCACCAGTGGGGCACATCCTCCATAGTCCCACACTCCGCTTGCGTCCATCCTGCAGGGCTTGCAAAACCCAGCTGGGTGTGAAGGCTGCAACATTGTTTAGAACCAGGGATAGCAGGGCTACTGCCACCGCCACGGCCACCAACCTATGCACGGCCATGCGACGCCCAGCAGCCGCCACCTCTCCCCCTCCGGCGTGTTCCTCCCCAGTCCCTGTTCCTCCTCAGTGTTCTGCCCTCTGTGGTGCCTCTCCTCTAGGGCAGTAGCACCAATAGTGCTCTGGACCCCCTGCCTCCTCCAGCTGTTAGCTTATGCTGTCCAAGCTCACACAGGGGTGGATTTGGATAGAGTTTTTACTTGAGGCTTAGCTAAAGAACATCTCCATTCATCCTCATTCAGGTGTTGGTTGTTTTTGCAGCAGTCCTCAGCCCTCCTCCTCATACAGCACTGCAGGCACGTGGAGGTTGATCAAACTGGCACCTAGGTCCATTCCACTGGCTCCGGCTGACTGCAGCTTTACTCTTAGATCCCGCTCCTTGCGTACGTTTCTCCCTTTTTTCTTTTTGTACTTTATCTTCTACTTTTCATTTGTCCAGTGCTTACTGGACTGATTTCTGCATGTGCAGCTGGATTCTCTGGGTAGGAGGTAAATTGATTTTTCTTCTTTTCTCTTGAGTCACTTCACATTGCTTTTAGAAAAATACTTATTCAAAAAAAGGAAAAAAATCTCCTGGCAGTGTTGATAGAAGCTGGCTTTGCTTAAGCATACCAGCCAGTCTCTCAACTAGAAGAGACCCTGCTGCTTGATTAGAACAAGAAGTCCTCTTGTCCACCTCTCTCAGCTTCTTTTTGTCTTTCCTCTCTCTCTCCCCACCTCTCTCCCTCTCTCTCATACTATTTTTCTGCAAATTCTTGAGGGCAGAGTTGAAATGTGGGGGGAGTTGCTGTTTGTCATAGTCTGAGACATCAGTTTGCAAATGTACCAGGCTTTAAACAGAAAGCTCCTTCCTTCATGATCACTTCAAATTTGTGTGTTTTTGTGTGAGAGAATGTCCAAAAGACTCCCTCTTAGACGTCACTGTTGTGTATTCTTTTGTCTGGAGCCCAGGGGGCGTTCACTAAAGAGCTCTCTCTTGTGTGCAACAAACATATTGGCTGCTACAGTCAGCCAGCAACAGGATGTGTTTCCTGAGAGGAAAGGAAGATGGGAAGAGGGGCCAAATGTAGACTTGTTCCTTCTCTTGTCTTTCTTTTTCTGGCTCTCTAGATCTTGCCGCTCTGTGTGCAATGGGCTTGATTTTCTGATTATTTAAAACTATACACTTCTCATTTTCCGAGTTGGTTTTCTATGACCATGTATATTACTTTTTCTTTCGTTTTACTTGCCCAGATTCCCAGTTTTATAGCAGGGCCCCTAAAGATCTGGGGTATTTCCTGTTGCCTAACTTTAATAAACAGCCCACATCTGTATCAGCTAAAGCAAGGAGGCGGGGGGGGGGGAGACGCAAATAGAGACCAGATGGCTATGGAATCTTAAATTTGAAAATGAAAGGGGGGTAGAGGAGTTGACTTTACATCAGCAAGACAAGATGAAAATGAAAAAGAAAACACAGATAGATATTTTGCAGTACTTAAGGTCTGGCCAGTCAGTGGTTATTTTTATAAATTCTAAAGTTTGTCACCAATTTCTTGTGCAGATTAAGGATTTGGATGTAGAATATAAAGTCTAAGCCTAAACTAAACCAAACTGTAGCTTGAAGATGGATTGTAACATCTGTCAATGTGGTTTTTCTTATGTTTAAAGAAATGCCAAGCGAGCCAAAAAAAGCCACTTTTTTCTCTTTATAGTAAAGCGGTATGGGAAAACATGGCACGGATGTGTGTGAAAACTCGACGGCTGGATGTGGCACGTGTGTGCCTTGGGAATATGGGAAATGCCAGGGCAGCAAAAGCATTGAAGGAGGCGGAGGCTGAGCCTGAGCCAGAGGCCCAAGTGGCGATGTTAGCTATTCAGCTCGGCATGATGGTAAGACTGATTAGAGTATAAATGACAGCTGAAACATTCAGGCTAGTTCCGCAAGTTAACCCTCAACTTTAAACACAAAACAACTTGATATGTAAAAATAATCAAATAATATACTTTCTGCACTCCCTAAATTATAAAAATTATCATTGTAGTCCAACATAAAACAGATCTTTTGCAAGTAATTTGGCCTCATTTTAGGTTTAAGCATTTCACCACACAAAGACCATGGAACTTTCCTGACCAGGAGCATATATTTTTCCATTATCTTTTCCTGTCTTCCAACAGGAAGATGCTGAAAAGTTGTACAAGAGCTGTCAACGCTATGACCTCCTGAACAGTTTTTACCAGGCTTCTGGCCAGTGGCAGCAAGCTTTGGAGACGGCTGAAATCCATGACCGCATCCATCTGCGCACCACCTACTACAGTTATGCCAAATACCTGGAGTCCATGGGTGACAAGACCCTGGCCATTATATAGTAAGTAACAAATTATTAAGATGTTCTGTAACTGATAGAAATGTACGATGACAGTATGATTATCAGTGTTTTATGTTACAGTTATGAGAAATCAGACACACACAGGGTGGAAGTGCCCAGAATGCTTCAGGATGACACATCATCTCTAAAGATCTATGTTAACAAAATGAAAGACAAGTAAGTCTTGAGTTTCCCTTGATGGTAATCTGAAGAGCATAATCCAATACCATACACATACACCAAATTACATTGAAACACCAGGAGGTGTGCTTTGTTTGTTCACTTATCTAATCAATCAGGAATATCTATAAGTGGTGGGCCCAGTACCTGGAGAGCCAGTCCGACATGGATTCAGCTCTACATTTCTATCAGTGCGCCCAAGATTATCTCTCCCTGGTTCGAGTTCACTGTTATATGGGGAACATTCAGAAGGTAACTAAGATGGTGTGTTTAAAAAATATGTATATATTTTTTTTCTTACATATAATCTGTGTTTGTAATTAAATCTAGAAGCTTGTATTGCTGCAGTAATAAAGTAGATAATACAACAGATAGAGTATGGAATATCATTGTTTCTATTTCATTAGGGAAACAAATAAAACATATGCAAATCCTCAACTGAAAACCACAAATGTGAAATAAATGTATTTCTTCGTCAGGCATCTGAAATAGCCAATGACACAGGTGACAGAGCAGCATCATACCACCTGGCCAGACACTATGAGGGCCATGAAGATATCAAGCAGGCTGTTCACTTCTACACACGAGCCCAGGCCTACAACAATGCGATAAGACTGTGCAAGGTAAAATTAAATTAAGGTACATTTTTACCTAATATCACACTAAGTTAGAAATCTCCATGAACAGCCAATTACAGGGACTGTTGCAAAGAAAAGTAATGGAAATGTAAATGTAATGTAAATGTAATGCACTGTTTCCTAGTTTTTTGCATAAATTGGTCATAAAATGCCATCTGATCTTCACATATGGAAAAATCACAATATTCCTCATCTAATCTTTAATGTTTCATTAAACACACCTATTAAACATACAAAATTATGGACCAAAAAGTAATGGCAGCACTACACTTGTCATTAAATGTCAGTTGGAGTCAGTTGTTATCAAACCTACAGTTCATTCAATGTAACAAAAATGGAAGTGTCTTTTAGAACTACTTTGACTTTTAAAAACCACTGAAACAGAAGACTAATGATCAAGAGTTGTTGATTCGCATGTGGCTGGAAGGGGTTACAGAGTAGTCTCAAGACACAAAGACTAGATATTCATCTGTTAACGGACATATTGTCTACAAAGGGAGACAATCGGTATAGAAGTTGGCACCTTTTACATTCCTGTTTTTGAATCAACCATATGCATAACATTGAACATACATGGTATCTATAGCAGGACATCACAAGGAAGCCATTTTTTGCCCAAAACAACATCACAGCATGCCGAAGACCACTTGACACTTTACAACACTAACGTAGACAGATGAAACTAAGGTAGAATTGTTTGGCAATAACACACAGTATTTCTTATGATCTAAAAAGAAAACCGTGTACCAACACAAAAACACCTTCCCACCAGTCCTAAAAATATGGCTGAGCTGAACCAGTTTTCTAAGGAAGAATCGTCTAAAATTCCTCGTGAATGTTGCGCAGGTATAATCTACAGATACAGGAAGTGCTTGTGTGAGGTGGTTCAACCAGTTATTAAAACACTGTTGCCATTACTTTTTCCACCATCACATTATATGTTTGATGGATGTGTTAAAAATGCATGAAATATTATGACTGTATATTAATTAAAAAATGTGTTTGTTAATATATAATAAACTTTGATAATCAAATAACATTTCATGATATTGATATGATATTAATTGTCCAAAAAACAGTGTGCCCTGATTCATTAATACAAAAGGAATCATGAAACTTTTTTTTTTACTACGTTTTTTAAATCATAGTTTTTTCTCCTACTTGACTGGTGACTTGTGTTGATACAGGAGAATGGTTTGGATGACCAGCTGATGAACCTGGCTCTTCTCAGTAACCCAGAGGACATGATGGAGGCTGCTTGTTACTACGAAGGGAAAGGCTCACATGTGGACCGAGCTGTGGCACTCTACCACAAGGTCTGTCACTGTGGCTTTTCATCTTTGGATTGGAGGAATATTCATGCTTCCACAAGGGGGCAATACTGCAGCATTTATTTAAACTGCACTCTTAATAGGAGCACTGTATGTGTAGTTTTAATTTATATAGTAATGTGCAAAGACACGAACCAGAATTGCAGTAGTATGTTTTTATTTGTTTCTCTGTTGTAGGCTGGTTATTTCTCTAAAGCTTTAGAGTTGGCCTTTGCCACTCAGCAGTTCTCTGCACTTCAACTAATTGCAGAAGATCTGGATGAGAACTCTGACCCAGCTCTTTTGGCACGCTGCTCTGACTTCTTCGTCACACATTCTCAGTATGAGAAGGCTGTGGAGTTACTAGTGGCAGCTAAGAAGGTACCTCTTTGTAACATCAATCAATCAATTGTACCTGAAACTATCAGCTCATTATATGGACATTTCCATTTATCATGTGTGTCTTTACATTTGTTCACATACCTGTACTCAGTATCATCAAGCCTTGGAGCTGAGTGTGACTCAGAACCTAACGATCACAGAGGAGCTAGCAGAGAAAATGACTGCAAATGACTCCAAAATTCTGTCTGACGATGTTCGTAAGGAGCTGCTGGAGAGGATAGCTGACTGTTGCATGCGTCAAGGCAATTACCACCTGGCCACTAAGAAATACACACAGGCAGGCAACAAGCTCAAGGTAATAATGTAGTGTGTAGTAAACATTATGCGGATCATTAGCACACTCACAACATCTCACAAGTGAAAAGAAAGGATACAGATACCCAGATGGTCTGTCGGATGTCATGTGTTCTAACAACATATGTACAATACAACAAATGCACATGCAAGGTAAAATTATAACTATGATAGCTTAAATTTGTATTTATTTATTTATCTTTCAACAGGCAATGAGGGCACTCCTTAAATCCGGTGACACAGAGAAAATAGTATTCTTTGCCAATGTTTGTCGTCAGAAGGAGCTTTTCATCATGGCTGCCAACTACCTCCAGTCTCTAGACTGGAGGAAAAATCCAGAGATCTTGAAGACAATCATTGGATTCTACACTAAAGGCAGAGCACCAGAGCTGCTGGCAGGCTTCTATGAGGCCTGTGCTCTGGTAGGGAAAATACAGAAAACAGAAAAATGTGTTCACTTGTTGTTTTATGAAATGTGTTTTTGTTAAAATAAATTATAAAACAACACGCAATTTGCTCTGTAGGAGTAATGTCACACAAAAACAATTTTTATTGAGAAAAGTTTGCATGAAATTCTTCTTTTAGTTAGTATAATACTTGGAAATGCAGAAAATAAACAAGAAAATATATTTTAATTACAAGCAGAATAATGATGGCTAGGGCTCACTTTATTGGCATGTGGTTATAGGAGTGTATGTATAGTTGGCTATTCAGGATGATGTGATGGTAAAAAAAGTAAATCCGCAAATAAAAATTCCATCTTCTTACTATTGTTAAGGTGGAAATTGATGATTACCAGAACTATGAGAAGGCTCTAGATGCTTTGACTGAAGCTGCGAAATGTCTTTCAAAAGCAAAAGACTCTTCAACAGGACAACAGGAAGTGAGACTCACTAACCTGCAGCATAAGATCACTCTAATCAAGAAGTTTGTACATGTACGCAGGTAAGAATAAAGCTAACATTTGTTCTCATTTGCATCCTGACAGCCCAGTATTTGTTCAAGGTTTTGTATGGTTTTAAACTTCCTGAGGTTTTGACCATTTTGCTTATGTGTGCAGATTGTATGTAGAAGATTCTGATGAGGCGGTGCAGTTATGTGAAACCCTCCTGAAGGAGCCAGAGTTGGACCTTGCTGTCAGGGTTGGAGATGCATATGGTTTCCTGGTAGAACACTACTGTCAGCAAAGTAACTTCCAAGTGGTAATTATCCATTTTGTCTGCTGTTTTAACAGGAGCATAACAAAAATAGTCTCATTCATTGAAAGGAAATATTGAAATAAAGTATGACTCTGAACTTTAGCAAGCTTGGAGGCTCACCTCTCATCTTCCATCATTCTTCTCCAGGCCTACCGTAAGCTGGAGGAGCTCCAGAAGCTGTTGCCAATGCAGAATGTTCGGTACTACATTAGCCAGACCAGTCTAAAGGCTCTGCAACAGCAGATGGGTGTACCTCTAGAGCACGAGGACTACAGCCACGGCGTGAGGGAGGACGATGAAGTTGAGGAGGATTTAGATTTGTCTTAAATTAATCGCACAAACAATTTTTAATACGTTTCTGTTCTTTAATTACATGTATGAGTCTGGACTTTTAGGCATGTGAATATGCATGAATGTGCATGTTCTCAGAGCGGCAATGACTGTACACTTGATTGTGTACAACAGCGACATGAAATAAGACATAGAAAACTAAAGTCAACTTAGGAACGGGAGCATGTAACATGTAAATAGAAGGCACTTATTGTGAGCAAAAACTGTGGAGTGAAGAAAGGCGAGATGACACCAAGTTCACATGTGGTTATTTAAACTCTGCCACACTCTTTAAGATCAAAGAGGATGTCTCTGTATGTACACATATTGTATGTACATGTTTGGCTCAAAATGTGCACTTTTCATCCTCAGGCCTAATTTAGTTTACAGGCTTTTGTAACAATTTTTTTAATCAGTTGCTGTATAATTTGTAAATTTTTTTCTCAGTGTCAAACTTATATCTCTGTATTTTGTATTTTTGATAATTTTGAGTCTATTTCTACTAAGCACATGATATCTTGAATAAATGTTTACATTACAATGCATCACTCCTTGACATTGTAACATTACTTATATAAAAAAAACTTTACAGTTCAATTTTACTGTATCTCTTTGATTGTTTTTTTTAGAAAGAGTGTTAATCGAACTTTATTAAATGGATCAAGCAGACCAGTGAAGCACTAGTTAGCCTGATCCCAGCTCAAATAAAAACCATTATTTTACCATAAAATGAAGTGAAGGTTACAATTTATATACAGTAAGCATATAATGACTATGTTGACCTCTTAACCCTAGAGTTATGTACTCGTCTTGATGTTTGTCTGCAGTTATCAGAACTTAATCTGAAAGAGGGAGCTGTTCAATGAGTCTGACTCAAATTCAGTCCAGAGTGGATTTATTCCACTTTAACTGGATCTCTGGTTCAATCCCACAGCAGAAAAGCCAGATGTTGGCTTGTTTTTTCAGGCAGAAATAAAGTAAATGTTAAACTGCATATAAACATTATTAAAAACACGGGCCTTTTTTGTATTTTTACTACATGTGTATTAAAAAGTGTAAACACAGCAGTGTAAACAGAATTTGCTTTATATATTTAAACAGGACTTAAAGCTGGAGTTGGTGGTTAATATCAAAAGACATCAGAACAAAGGATGAATGAAAACGTACAGAGGGTTTTGTGGTATTATAAGTAGGTAAAGGACAGTACCCACATAGTGTTATTTGCATTGTTGCACCATGACAACATATTGTTGGTGGATACAGTGAATGGATGAAATTCAGCAGCCGCTGACAGTGAATAAACATGAACAACCAGGAGCAGCAGCCAACTTCAAATGAACTTCAGGAGCAATTTCAAGTTGTGACAAAGGAAAATGTAAGTCACATATACTGTCCTGTTAACATGTGGCTTTTAAGCAGCGTTTTATGTTTTTCCTTACATAACATGCATAGGCTATGTATGACCTTTATGAATGACCCATAAGCTAAGTTATTCTCCCCTTTTTCCTGAGACATAGTGCCCAATAGTCTAATTATAACTGAATGATTATGGAACTTAATGGGTGGATGATAATGGCTTCAGAAGGCTGAACTCAGCAAAATTGTCTTTGTGTTGTAATACAGTCAACATGGAAGATAATTAGTGACACACTTTAGATGGTCCTATGTCACTCTACTGTAAAAAATAAAAAATAAAAAAAGAGAATTTTTCTTCACCATAGCTGCAGCTGCGTGACAAAAATGAACAGCTCTTCACCAAAGTGGGTTACCTGGAGAGCAGACTGGGCCACCTGGCCAGCTCCAACACAGACCTGTCCTACAGGCTTGTTCAGAGTGAAGAAGAAAAACTGAAGGTAGAGTTCATGAGCCCTGTAAGCAAATGTTTAAAAGGAGAGGAGCTCCTCTTCTGTCATTTATCTGATCCAGTTGATTTTGCTTTCCCTGATTAATGTTTTAGATTTCTAAAGAGCTTGTTGAGGAGAAAATTCAAAGCAACAAGATGAGAGAGCAGTTTGAAGAGGAGATGTTTGAGCTGAAAAACAAGGTGTGTCTTTATGTAATTTAGTGAATCCAGAGCTGGTATATTTAATTAGAATTTACCTCTTTCTTTTGACAAAACAGCAATGGCTTACTGTGCACGACTTACTGTGTTTATTTGAAGGTTAACATTTCTTTATGCCTATGTTCATGTGATCATACATTTGTGCACAATTTCTCTGAAGCATTCTAGCTACATGTGCTGCACTTTCTTTTTAATTATCAGATATTAAACCAAGACAGTGTAATAACAGAACTTGAAATGGAGCGGGACAAGTTATTCAGGGATCTTCAGTCAGCGGAGGCTCATCTCAAAGTGGGTGAGAAAGGCGGCCATGACCTGACAGAGGAGTATGCCACACTGAAGAAGAAGCACCTGGCTCTGGCTGAGGCCCATGAAAAAGAAGTGGCACAGAGCGAAGAGCTGAGTGCTGAGCTGCTGGCACTGGCCCAGGCCCAGGACGCCCTTCGCAGGCAGCTGGAAGAGCAGCAGCTGAGTGTGAAGACCACCACCCAGGGGCTTCATGGGGAGCTGCACAGGGTACGGGCCTTGATCAGCCGCATGTCCCATACCAGAGTCAAGGTGAGACTGATTGTTTTCCTGGATTAATGGTGTTTAAAGCAATAATAGCGATAATAAAATTAAATTCCAGTCATAGCATAATGTTCTGGGTTTTGTTTGAAAACTAAACACAGAGTTGATCCAACTAGACATCCAAAAGGAAAATGTTTCACAGCTCCAATATAAGCAGAGCATGCTGCTCACATTTCATCCGGCAAACTTTCTCACTGTGTGAGCAGTGCCAGGGGATTTACCTTGGTGTGCAAAACAAAGTCTTGTTATCTCTATATAAATGGTTTTAGGCACTGTAAAAAAAAAAGTTTAAAATATTTTCTTTGAGCTTCAGAAAGGTTTTCATTTTGGGTTAAACAAACCCTTCCAAACCTTTAAAAATTATATTTAATCTTACCACTGTTTATTAAAATTCTTTATTCTTTTAATAACAGCCTGAGGATCTGGCAGCATTGGACAAGGAACAAAAAACTATGAAACAAACTGTAAGTATTGTGTTAGAAAATTCCATACGTTTTATTTTTGGGAACAGTAGCCAGCACAAATGTTTTATAAGCATCAGTTCACTATTGTTTCAGTAACAAATGCTTGATTTTCATTCATCTTTTGTCACATAGCTGCTTGAAAACCAAGATGAAATCAAAGACAAGCTGGAGAAAATGAAAAACAGTTATGAGGAGCAGCAGAAGAAACTGGAGGAGAGAGTGTGAGAGTCACTGAATGTTTGCTAATTATGCTGAAACATTATCTTTTCCTTTCCCATCATCAAACAGTCAAATGCATCTCAGCATGTATGTTCATCCCACACACATCTGCTCTGATGCTCCCTCTATGGTTTTTGTTCCGAGCTGTGGCTCTTTTTGCTGTGTGATGTGGTCTCTTTGCTTTCCCCTGTGATGTGGCTGTCCTTTAGTCACTACTCTATTGTGGTTAAGTCTGTGTTTGGTCAGCAGGGTGGCTATGGGCAAAGAGCACCAGGAGAACAAGAGAATAATCCATAATAACCAGCAGAAACTATCTGAACAGAGTGCGGTGAGCATGAACAATCCTCAAAGATACTGATTTTCTGAATATTCCTGAAATTATTGCAGATTCTTTGCTGCTTTGAAGCCTCTGAATGAATGTTATAATGTTTTCATATTTTTGTTTCAGCATTTTCAAGGTGTTCAGACTGAAATGTGAAGTTTACATTTACATTTACATTTAGTCATTTAGCAGATGCTTTTATCCAATGCGACTTACAAGTGAGGTACAAGGCAAGTCAAGGAGAAAACATCAAAGCAAAGTCCTATCAGAAAAGTGTTTACATTTCACGAGATGCAAGTGTGAGAAAGAGCAGAAAAGTATAGGAAGATGCGGAAGAGTTCTGTTTTCAGCAGTTTTTTGAATATTGGGAGTGAGTGTGTGTGTGTCGTTTCCTTTCAAGGCCTTGATGTGCTCACAGAACCAGGTGAAGGAGGTGGAAGCAGAGAACTCAAAGCTGCAGCTTAAAGTTAAAGAGCTGAATGAGGAATTCCGGGCAAGGCTGGTGTGCTATTTACAAGATTTAGCTGTGAGCAGCAACAGACATGAAGCACTTACTGTGAGCCATCAATCATCACCAAATCAAGTCCTTCAGCATGTTACTGTACCATTTATCTGCACATCTCTAAATCCAGGAGTACATTGATGGATTTGGACAAGGTAAAGGCCGTTCAGAGGGAACTAAGATGAGGGTGTTTGTGGACAATATGCTGCAGGATGTGCGATCGTCGTACAGAGTCAGGGAGGAACAGCTCGCTTCTGCTGCTCGTTCCTATAAGAAGAGACTACAGAGGGTCACCCAGACCCATCACGCCCTCCTTATTGCATACAGGTAACACCTAGGTCTGTTTGCCTGTCTCCCTGTTCATTCAGCTGAACAACCTGACTAGTCTGAGTGTTGTACTATGATCAAAGATGATTCAAATACAGTGTCTTCATCAGAAGTGTAATGAAAAGACTGAAACAAACAATGTGTTATTTTGTATTTTCTGATTTTCCTACTTCTTCCTGCTTATGGTTTTTTTCATTTGGTTACAAAAGCAATTCTTCTTAAAAGGATATGTCTATCTCTACTATTACAGTCACTTCTATATCATGATACAAACACAACAGCTAATTAAAAATTAACTCTGTTGCCCTCCCCACACCCACTCTCTGATTCCACTTATCAGTTTCCCACCACAGCCACCTGATGACCTTAACAAACAATGGCTCACACTGTCATCATAGCTCATGTCTCAATGCAAATCCGACAGCTGATAATAGTTTTAACAATCAGGTCATAAATGGGGCAGTAACAATATACAATGATATTAGAGTTCAGAGAGAGCAGATCCTGGCCAAACCAGAAAGTGGTCTGGATGCTGGAACCCCAGAAGCCCACTTTAACCTGGAGCCCAGTGAACTGAGATATGAAGCGGAAAGGGAACTCCAGCATCTTCGTCAGGACAAGGCGAGGCTTGAGGGTCAGCTGCAGGTGACCCAGCAGCAGGTACTTCCATTAATAACCCTAAAGAACATTTTGTTGCGTGGTTAACTAGTGGTTAAGTGTCCGACTGCTGTAGGTTGTGTAAGATGAGTTGTAATTAAACTTTTAGTGCTAACATGACTGTCAGATTACATTTATTTTTGAAATGATTTACCTTTTTGTACAGCAGAGGTTCAGTCACTCCACTTACTGTAAAAGTTGATATTTTGTTAGAGGAAAAATATTGCAGCTCAGAATCCAGTTACAACAAAATGCTTCACATCTTCATTTTACTTTGTTTCACATGTTTCACATGTCTTTGTTTTACATTTTCACATTGAATCAAGACCTTCATTCTTGTGATCTGTTCCAGGTGGCTATGCTCACAATGCCCATTCAAAAGTCAAGCAATCGAGAGTGAGTGTCATTTTTTTATTTTACCAAATGACAAATGTGTTCAGTTGTGGATTGATTCATAGAAAATAATAAAACATCTACTTTTACCAGGCCAGAGGGAATGGTGCAGATCTGTGAAGAATCGTGGCCCAGTGTCAGAAAGCAGTTGAAGGAGATCACAGACTCAACACTGGTAAACAAAATACTGCTTTATTATGTTGATTGCACGCTTAATATGAAGAATCTTACTACTTTCTATGAGTAAGGAGATTTGTGTTTTTCAAACAGTTGGGCTTGGAGAAGGAGCGTGTCCTTCTCATCACCAGGGTCACAGTTGCTGAAGCGCAGGTGTTAGAGTTGCAGGACTACATTGACAACCACCTGGGCAGGTCAGGAATTCACTGATGTGTAATTCACGTAATCTTCCCTTTCAGAATATTTTTCCAAATGAGCTGAACCTCTACTTTCAGGTATAAACAAGAGATCACACATCTCCGCAGAATGCACGGGATAGAGTATGCAGCAGGGTGCTCCCAAAGTGCACATTCATCGCACCATTAAGAAACCTGGCCAGAAAATGGACGCCAGAATAATTTAAAGTGCAAAATGTAAACATGCATTACCTAAACATAAAACTCTTTATTCTCAAACATGTATGTCTCTTAATTCTAACAGATTCTCTATATACATCTAAATGAATAATCTATTTTAGGCCTTTGCAGTTGACAGATGAGACCTGCATGTCAACCTCCAGTGCATTTACACAATCACTAGGTGGTGCTGCTCATACTGATGGTTTACTCTATGAAAGGCCTCCACAGAAATCTGGCCTTGAGAAAAAATGCCTGGAATGTTTGTAAAGCTTATGTCAATTTCACGAGCTCAGGACAAGAAAGCGCGGTGACAATGGGGGTCACCCTGGTGAGAATAATGTCATTACATGTTACCCAGACACGTACTCCCCCTTGAATACTTTCCCTGAACGCTCTGGGGAGAACTGTGGGGCAGGCAAAGCAGGCTTTTTCCACAATGAGAGTTCATATTTATAACCTCAGCCTTGGCGTGAATAGGCGACTATTTCCTTGAATCCTTTTAATGATAAAAGGGTTTTATTCTGGTGGCTGGGTGTTATGCCGTAGTTCACAGAGCTAACTTCCAAAAAGAAATTAAGTTTTGTTGCATTACCTGAAGTGTCATGTTTTTTGTTAAATCACACTTAAAGATACTGAAAAGCAAAAAATACTCAGGGGAATGATGGGAAAAATAGAGGACATGGAAAAAGCCGTACGCATGTCACCCCAATCCTCTTTTCAGGGGGCATGCCAGCTATGGGAGCAGGGGGTGTGAAGGTTTGAGAGGAATGGGAAGTTGGATTTTGTTAGTGATGTATTACACTCCCAGGGCCCTGGGAAAAGGGGTGGGGGTGTTCAGCTTGGGTCTGTGCCAACATAGTCACTGTGCCAAAGCGCTGGGTGCTGGGGACCACTCCTCTCACCGGCAGATCTGTGGGAAAATCAAAACCAGGTTGTTCTTTGCTGCTCTGCCAACACAGACAGGCGAAATGTCTACAGAGGCCTCTGTGAACTTGTGCAAATGAAATGTGCACTGAGGTAACAAAAAGCAGGAAACATTGCAGAAACTGTAACACTGCAAATGCATAGTAGAGGTCGAAGTGTGGTGCACCACAGCTGGTCTCCAAGGCAGTGTGCCAAGTATTTTCCCAACCGGCTGCATTTTGGAAAAGTTGACTTCTTGGACTTAAACTTGAAGAGCTTTCTATTAACCACTGCATGTGGGCACTATTGTCATGTAAATACTTCTCATAATAATGATTAAATAAATGTCAGTCAGGAAGATGTGGCAGCACAAAAGCAGTTTACGTTACAATTTTGGGAAAGAGCTCTCCCCAGCATCATAATTCCCAACATCTGGTCCAAGCATTTCAAGCATGTTCAGTTAAATGACCAAATGGTTTTGGCATTTGATGAATGTAGTTTTCAATGTAATTCATTTAAATAACTTAAGTAATGAGCTCCTGAATGAACATATGTAATTGTCTACATGTTAAAAGTTATTTATCACTCTAAACACTCAACATGCTCACAAAAAATCTGTTTATGACCCCGTTAGCACTAAATACTTGGTTATGCAAAATATGTCATATTATTAACTGAACATTTTTCCCTCTAGATGTAAGCCCCAGCTGAAGAATAGTGTTATCAGTCTATTAAAGTTTTTTAAGCTTTCTGTTAAATTTAACCAACTTGTCCTATTTTGCTGAAATGTTGGGTACTAGGTTAATCAGTCTGTCTAGTCTGTTGGCCAGAAAGCTGTAAAAGTCCACCATGTGCCTTCTGACAACTCTAGCTGAGGTTTCATTTAACCTTTTGTCTCTTGAAGAACCCAGGCAACAGTTGTACAGTCTCTCCCATCCCAAAACTTTTAACTCTGTCAGAGGATGAGTCTCGGTGGCCTCACTAGTCTCCTTCTTGCACCCTCGTTCCATTTTAGAGCCCGTTTTAAAGCCGGCTCTAGGCAGATTTATACCTGTGCCATTTTCCTCACATTAATTAATGATGATCTAAATAATATTCAGTGACTTAGACATTTTCATGCATCCATCCCCTGACTTTTGCTTTTCAATATTGTTTTTACTGAGTTGCTCAAGTGTTATTTTGCCTTCATGGTGTAAATATTGGCCTTTCAGATATAGAGTGTACAAATACTTCAGTTCTTGAAACACATTCACTGCACTTAAGTGATCTCCATTTAACTTTTGAAACCAATTGGCTGCTCCAGTGATGATTTAGCAGAGTTACTCTAAAGGGGGTGAAATCCTATGTAATCACACATATATATTTTGTATTTAGATTACTGTGTAGAGATCTTTTTCTGACATGAAACTTGTATGTTGTTAAAAAGACCAAATTACTTTGACCATGAGTCAATGCTGTAAAAATAAAAATAAAAAGGGAAAACTTCCAAGAGAGTGAATCCCTTTTTTAGACACTATAGCTATATTTAAAACATCAATGTCATCACTACTTATTTATTTTTAACAAAGGGCCTTTTCTAATTCAATAAGCTCAATAAATGTGAGTTCTGTATTGTTTTGCTTAATGAATATCTGAATATCTATGGGTTCTTATGTCTTGTCTTTAGGTTCCAAATTTGCATTTAGTCCTTTAGTGTAATGCAGTCCACACCAACTTCAACCTGGCTGCCTCAGAGTAACTCAAAACGTTGAGCTTCATAAAGGCAGCAATTTTATATTAACTAGTTTACACAAACTTGTATTTCTATAATTGTCGTGTCGCGATGTTAAGCGCTCATGTTAAACTATTTTATTTTTTTCTGTGCTTGTTCTTGGGTATTCAAAAAACCGAATTAACCCTTTTTATCATCTTAAGCAAAATAACTAAAAGTGACTTATTTTATTCAAACAGATTTTTTACATTCATCCAGAATTTGAATACTGTTAACTACTTAATACAGTGTGTTGTTTGTCTGATGAAACAGTCTAGTAAAAGCCAAGTTCTGAGTAAATCAATATTCAAATGCTTTCTCTACTTTCATCTGGTTTGTTAATGTTGCTTTGCGACCAGATTCGTTTTATAAACAACACAGTGTGAAAAAGGTTGGATGACTGTGTTGTTCTGATGGATGGGAAGCAGGGTGGAGTGAAGTAGAGGAAGTATCTCACATGGCCTGTGATGGGCTGCTTGTCAAGAGGCCCTTTGTTTTAGGAGGTTAATGCCTAATTGATACAGGCTTAATGAGAGCGGCCTGTGTGTGCCGAGTGTGTGAGCCGAAGGGAGGACGGCCCTGCCATAATTGGAACGGACAAGCCTTGTGTGGAGGAGTGCACAGGGAATGGATTTATGTGAATGCAAGGAAAGCACACAAATAATGGGAATGGGGAAGAAAAGGTGACAATGACTATGAGGGATGTGGAGGCAGTGGGAGAAGAATCTGATGTGATGGTTAGAGCAATGCATGATCCTGAGAAAGTTGTGTGGTGCCAATGGAAAAATGAGCATGAGTTCAAGAAGTTCTTAAGTTCTGAATGAGTTCTCCCATAGTACTAAAATGTATTGTGATTAATAACTTTATTTTATTTTAGCCAGCTGTATAAGTTCAGATCAGCCACAAGGTGAATGGTTTAATATTAACCCGGAATCAGCATTGTCACTCTGTTCTGACAGCTGCTGATCAAGGCCAGCATGACATTTCTCCCATACTGACCCCTGACTGCCATAACATTAAAACCACCAGGTGATCTAAATGTTGTGGCAGATCTGTGTATATACCAAGAGTCGAGTTAGTTAAATATATTTCCAGTGTTGGATATTATTGCATTAATGCAAAAATATCAACATAAACTGTCCCTTTTTTCAAACACCTGTCTTTTCTGATGAGCTGTCTTTTCAACCCTCTCTTTCAGTCTGATAGTCTCAGACTATTCATGCAAGAGTCCCCAGCTTCCCTCCAGACAAGCTTTCAGTATGAAGCCTGGAGAGGCATTAAGAGGGAGGAGGGAAGGGGGCAGGAGATTGGAGCACAGAAGAACCGTGCACTTCAAAAGGCCTCGAAGAATTAGGGCTGAAAGCTGTGTAGCTTCTGGGTGACTATGCAAGGGGGAAAAATAATTTAAAAAAAAAATGTGGGTAAGTATGCATAATTCTAAAAATGAGAAGGGAAACAATGGAAATTTGATTTTTGGAGGATCTACTAAAGAAGGAAATGGAGACTGTGAGGAACAGTTAAAACGTAGGGTGAGAAAATGAGAGGTGGACGAGTTACAGTAATGGTGAGAAAGACGGGAGGGAGGCAGCGTGATGAACAACGGCGACTGAGAATGAGGTTCGGTGAGGGAAGGAGAGAGGGACAGACCCTCTGCTTTCCCACACTCGGCCGGTTCCCACAGTGAACCCGGCTAATCCCTGTCTTAATTGGGGGAGAATTCCAGTGCACATGTTCCCCTGGAATGAGCGTAGAGCGAAGGGAGAGGAAAGTTTGGGAGCCTGTGACACATCAGACAGGCTGAGCTGATGCACAATGTGTGAGTGCACTTTGTTGGAATATAAACATGACGCCTGACTGTCAGCACATGTGATGCATAAATGGCTTCACACGTTTCAGTTTCTTTTCACCCGATCCAACATGAAAAGTGCTCTTAGCAGCCACTTAGCATTGCTCAGTCACATTCCACCATGACTGAAGTATGTAACTTGAAAGGTACATTTCAATAATTTTTAACAGATGAAACTCTCCCCATCACAATTTCACTCTACATTTTGAAAGATGTTTAAAAGATGCTTACGTCTAATGATCTTCGGGTGTCTGTGGGATTTTGTTTATTATGCCTGAAGCATTGAAACTCATTGAAAAATTGTTGCTATAAAAAGTGACAGGATTATCCTGACTTTTTGACAAAGAATAAACTGTGACTACTCTTGGAGTAACTTGGTTTTTAGATTTTCTTAGTCCCAAAGATTTAGAGATATTTTTATTGGAGTTTCAAATAGTTCTCATAATCTAAAATGAAAAATTTGCATCAGAATTTCGTAAACATGATTTCTCTTATAAACCCTGGCGAAGAGTTCAGAGGTGACAGATTAGCAAGTTCTTTCAAACATGTTTTAAATGTGTTTTAGTGCTCATCTATACAAACAAGCACAACTTTATGAACGCGCTCCAGGTGAGATTCTAAAAGTGTGCTTTATTATCCACCATTTTTAAATCATTGTTGCATCTCCTCTTCCTATGTAATGGGTTAGGGTAATGGCCAGTTTCACCTGACCATGTTCTGAAAACTTAGAAATACTTTTACACTGGGACTGAACAAGACACCATACAAACTGGTTCTACACAAATACAAACCAGCCCTTCTCATTTTCACTCCAAATAAAAACGGAGACACAGCAACCAGGAGTAGTTTTAGACTTTTTATATTTATGAGTCCCAACTGACGTACATGTAAATGTGAAAATATTTCCAGTGCAATTTCAAAAGTGAATAAAAATTTTTTTCTAGAAATTAAAGATACTTGCAAGAAAATACTTACCAATTGGTGGTATCTAATAAAGTTTTCAAGCACTTTGTGAGAAAAAAGTTGAAGTGGTACAAATATCACGTTTTCATCTATTTCACAACAGTGCACCAGCAGTATCTGTTGACACATTGCCCCACTTAAAACTGCTTGTGGAGAAAATTGCAAGGAGATACTAGCAACATAACAAAACGTCTGTGAGTGGCAGTTTCGTTCCTGCCTACCTCCTTTTTAATAAACAGTTGGAACAATAGGCACAGGGCAACATGTCTCTCAGGTGGTAACCCAAGAAGATTTCTCTGAAGAGAGAGGTAACAAGCAAAAAACTGGGTTCAACAAGGGAGGCTGGGCAGTTCTGCAGCGCAGCAGGATTAGATCTGAGAAACACAGAGGTGGGTGGCAGGTAGTGAACAAAGAACTGAACTGATCTTCCAGGAAAGTTTCCTACCTTTTTGTAGACAAGCTTACAGATTTTGTCAGGAAACTGACATCCTGGTGGTTATTGATGACAGAATTCTTCCAAAGACCAGTGTGCTGACTCATGAGTAAACTAGCCAGAAGACTGACAACACCACATGAGGAGCAAAGAATAAAATGTCTTTGTATAACAAAGAGTTCAGATGAGGAGTGAGGATTTAAGCATAGGAGGAACAATTGGAGAATGCAGATTAGTGTTCTGAAAGAATCATCTGATGATCGTTTCAGATTAATGAATTTATTTAGATTAGTCACACAAATGGCATGGCTCTAAAGGTGAAATTCAGTTTTATGTTTTTTTTTTTCAGTTAGTTTCACCATTTAGTGCAATGATATCCACAGTGCCGAGAAGATCAATCCAAGTGACCATGGAGATATAGACACAATCAGCTTTACATTTTTCACTCATCTCGACATTTCTGTGCGTGTATGTATGTACAGAATGTTTCTGTGTATGTATCTGTCTATCTGTCTTCTACAGTGTGTCGGTTTCTCTTCATTCTGCTGCTAAGTAGACTTACAAGAGTATAATGTCAGTGTTGGAGGTTTTTGTGGTCGAACCCCCTGCAGGCAATGTCTGCCCTGGGTACTGTGAGGAGATGGCAGCTGTGCTGAGCTCAAATGGAGGAGTAACAAACAGGCCTTCGTTGGAGGGAGTTGCAATTCATTCGCTCTGCCGTTCCTTACAATACTTTTTTTGGCGGGAAAGCACCAAAGACGCGTGTTTGACCCATCTAGTGTTTCTTTGCGGGACCCCCTCCCTGAGAAAAGTGTCGCCCGCCTCCACACTCATACACCATGTCCACCCTGCCTTGATTGATTTTCAGAGCGCATTTTGGAAGGGATTACAGCCATCTGCAGGCTCTTGAAGAACAAAGGGGGCTCCTCGCTCTCCACCCTTCAATACTTCAGAGGGATAACATGGCCAGATAAACATGCTGTTGCACTGCCCAACACTTGTTCTTTATTCTGCCTTGACCGCTCACCCCACCCAAACTGTGCCCTCTGCTTTAAAGTTTACCATGTTGTTCTCTCCCACCGCCACACTGCTCTGTGAACAGAGGCTACTTTACTTTACTCATCAAGTTTTGCAAATTGCTCACTGCAGAAAATCAAATATTTAGCTTTGGTGTCTTTAAAATTTGTTCCACAGAGGATGATAATTGCTGGCAAATTGATAATTACTGGCATCGTTGAGGCCTGACTACAACATGAGTGCGTAGCCAGTCAGCATGTTCTCAGACCTGAACATTCATAGTTTTCATCTGAGAATCATCAATACCAGCTGTGTGAGGGTGTTATGGGAACCAGAAATTGTCAGCTGGGAATCTGGGATGCCAAACTGTGGTCATGGACTTCATGCACCCTCTCAGCTGGTGCAAAACTGATAAAGAGGCGTCAGGATGCACAGCCACTGAGTCATGGGTAAAAGTGTTAGACCACTATCTAATATTTGCTTGCAGGCAGTTGGATTAGTTGGATTTGTTTATGTAGAAAATGAAGCCTGGTGATATAATTCACCTGTTTCTACATGTCTTCTAAGTAATGTAGCTCATAAGAAATCTATATTGGAGTAACACCCTGAAATCATTTTTCATTTGAAGCTTATCACATGCCCTATTAGCAAAAGCTATTTACACCAAGTCAAAAAATGAAACACTGTTTATATTTTAATATTAAAATATAAACTTATAAAATTCTCTATCAGTTGAAGCTTTAAGTATATTTCAGCATTGAATATATTTATTATCCAAGCCAGAAACCTTGAGTAGTTTTCGTGTGTGCGTGAGTGTGTTTCCATGCCAGGGTTTTGGATCCACAACATAACAACACTCAGCAGCTGTGGAGCAAATTGTGGGAAAGATTAGATGACGAGGAGCGTAGAGAGATGTCCAGGCAGATAGAAGCTGTGTACAAGTTCTTTACTGAGAAAGAACAGGCTATCAGACAGGAATAAAAAGTTTAATAACCTCAACAAATTAACCAAGCTAGTTGGAAATGAGGGTATTCCAGTCAGGAAGTTTGGAAAATAAACAAACTATGGAATTATAGCATTATAAGGCTGTGATCAGTGTGTTTTGTTTTCAGAGGGAAATCTTAAGACATCATTATTATTGGTAGTCTCTGTAGGGACTTTTGAAGAGGGAATAAGAAACAAAGCAATAGGTGAGGTATACAAATTATCTGGAAAAAAGAATAATGCTGCACTGTTTAGATTTGAATAGAATGGAATCCGGGATCAGCAGTTTGCAGATTTGATTAGAAAGCAGCTAGTTGTTGCTGGAAACACATGATTTCTGTGCTGGTTAGGGTGTGGTTGTGCTGGACAACAAGGCAGTGTCCAGGTGCACTATGGCCCAGTCTGCTCTCTCATCTCTGAAGCTTCGTCTCCCGCCACTTCCCTCAAACTCTCTCAGGAGCTGATGGAAGTCCACACCCAAGGACTTTCTCCCATTGCTCTAGCTTCCACTTTCCTGAATGCTTCCCACTCTGCCATGTCTATACCTCAGCTCAGCAAGACAAAATAAAGTGGGGAGTGGTGTTTTGGGAGAGGAGGGTTTATTGTGTGCCCAAAGCTTTCTGCAAAACTTATTAAAATAACTCAGGGCCAGAGGGGCACATTTACATATTGTGGACAATAGGAAAATCATTTTCATAGCCCTTTATGAGTATTTTTGTGAATGTCTCCCAAGAGGATTTCTTCACTGTTAATTGAAGCAACCAGGCGAATGCAGAGACATAAAAGAGCTTTCTGCTTGCTCAGATTCAATGAAATGCACCAAAACATATTGGACATTTCATCTTTCAGCAGAACAACAATCCTAAACATGCAGTGAAAATAACCAAAGACATTTTTTCTGGGGAAGAGGAAAACTGTCCTAGAATCAGTTACCTGATCTCAATCCCTTTAAGCTGCACTCTGCTTTTTGAAGATCAGACTAAAGTCACACAGACTGTACAAGAAAGAGCTCAGGGTGGCTGCAGTAAAAGCTTGTGAAGCATGACCAGGGAACATACTAAAGTCTCTGCTGATGTCTGTGGCTCACAGATCTCACTGAAAGTCAGTAGTTTGATGACACTTAAACGTAGACAGTTTTCCTCTTCCCTTATTTTATTTCAGACGGATTGCACTAAATCACAGAGCCTGAACAACAAACTGTGTGTAAGTGTCCAAATAGTGGATGTACATAACTTAACCATGCCATTGTGTCATTGTGGACGCACTGACATGAATGCTGCAGTTTTAGGGGTTCAAAGGGGGGTCACCAAAAGAAGTGACCACAATGCAGGAAGTTGAGCTTTGTTGATATGTCACATGATGTATTAGCTGAGGGAGTATAGTTGGAGTAGTCTTTGTCTTGGCTTATCAGTTCTGTAGCAGTAACCTCAGACTGGGAAGGGAGGGGGCAGAGAAGTGCATGTTTGTGTGTGTGTGTGCACAGGACCAAGAGAGCTCGGGGCCCCCAGCTAGGGGATATTTTAAAGGGGCACTGAGGCAGTAAATAGCCAGGGAGGTTGGAGGTTCACTCACATGAACTAGTGATGCAGTAACAAGGTTTCTATGGGAGATAGCTGACCAAGCATGGGAAACATGTCCAGCGTTTGTGGTTCTTTCCCATTTAACCTAAACACCATGTTAATTCCCCAGCTGCTCTTTTTCGAACAGATTTACTGTGCACAGTAAATCTGAGGTGTGCAGTACATGTTTATGAAGAATTTTGCAAGAGGAAGAAACAGGTGGTGGATTTGTCATAGAGGTTCGGTGATATGGGTGTTTCTGTATTATCTGCCGTGCAGCTCCTTTTATGTTTGAGAAAAAAAAGTGATGCTGCAGAATTCAAAGTTGAGGTAGGAAAAATGTTTTTGCTCTGAGCTGAAGGTTTTGAACCAGGTGGAGCGTAACAAACATTTGGTTTTATTGTGACCTTGTCTACACGTGGTCAGGATAAAGCAAGCGACTGTGTGGCACCTCAGCTCACCCGAGTCTGCCTCGCCACTCCCTTAATGGCAATTTATTGCTTCCTGAATCCTGAGGACAGGAGGTTGAGGACAACAGAATTCCAGTTGCTGTTTTCTACCTCCTTCCCCGTCCAAACGCCCTTAGGGTCCCCAATACTCCCTAAATCTTGCTCTCTCAGACATGCCATTTGTTCTGAGCTTTCAGGGATCTGATTCATGGATACTTGAAGTCGCTTATGTCGGAGAAATATTCCCAATGGTAGAAACCTTTGGATCCACATACTTAAATATAGGTTAAAGTGTTTAACGTGAGAGGATTATGGAGCATGAAATCCTCCAGTTGTATTACAAAATCCACTAAGAATGACTTAAAAAATTCATATTTAAGAGTTGAAGAAGAAAATAATTAGAACCACAAATCTAAGATGTTTTACTACAGTATATTTTAATAAGACAGACAAACATAAAAATAATCCACAATACTGAGATGATTTGTTTTTTTTTGTTTTTTTACACAAACATTTTTTTATGCCTTTGTTTTAGAATTTCTTATCAACATATTTACATTCACATTGATATTAACATAAATTCACATGAAAAAAAAACACAGCAAAATGGCAGTGTATGCATTTACGACATGCCGCTACAGCACATCATGGTAATTTGGTATGAACCCCATCCCCTTGTTGATATAGTGCACATATAGATATGAAATTATCATACAGAATAGATCTGTATACATTAACTCCATATTACTGGGTTTGTTTTGAGCAAGCCTTGTTCAATGTATTAATTTTATCCTCCAAAAAATGTTGGATCTACATTTTTCCACTCGTACTGGACTTGTTATGAATGGCTATTGTTGCTTAATGAAAATTAGCTATTTTCTTTAACTTAAAAGCATAAAATAACTTTAATTACTAGTGATAATATAAGGTGACAGCAGGAGAGAGCAGTGAGTGACAAAATAAAAAGTTATACCTGCTTTGGCAAAGACTCCTGCAACCAACACATCTTTAAATAATTCTCTTTAAATTCAAATACTCTCCAATTAATTACCATTGCTCCAAGTCTTAAATTCAACGTATCATTTCATACCACAAAAAGGACACATGTTTTATTCCATTCGGTTCTGCAGAAAAACCTGCCGATCCGCATTCGAGAAACAAAATCTCAGAGTTGGCTAGAATATGTAAATGCTCTCAGCACTATATCGAGCTGTGAAACCTGCTCAGGTAGCATCATCTTTATGGTCCCGCTGTACGTGCTCACATTATCTGTACATATATTAAATTCTCAGTTCGATCAGCTATGCTACATAAGGTTGCTTTTTATTTGGTTTTCAGATTCTTCCCTTTCCTTTAACAGTGCAAATATTTTCTTAACAATGACTTTTGTGAAGGTTTTGCTGTAATCACCTTACTGAGGATGACCCCAGTACAGGGCGAGTCACTAAAACATCCCAGTCCCATGGCTAGACATTTTCTGAGCCAAAGTGATGCATTAAGCCAGTTTGAAACCTTGGACAACAGCAACTCCAACTTAGAGGCAGTAGGTTTTTTCTATAAAATTTTTCATAAATTTTCCTGAGTTTCAAAATAATGATTCTCATTAAGTCCTGAATTACTAAGCTAAATTTCATTTGTCCTCAATAAGAAGAACTCTTTTGTCTGAACCAGCTTAATGGCATCATTGTGGGTAAAAAGTGTCACATACGTAAAATCTTCATTTCCACCATGTCCCACATGTCACAATTCCACCCAGTCTTTAAGACCAGGTAACTGCATATTGCACTGAAATAGTGTTGGGAAAAGTCTACTTCACTTCTCAGTCCTTTGGGAATTTCCATTGGTGGAACCGAGGCTACAATGGCCATTAGTTGCACATGGTGGATTCTTCCAAACCCCAGAACAGGGCTGAGATCAGCCAGGCTTTCGGTGCAGCCTTGATTCTGTGTGGTAGATGAGCTCCTGCAGAGTTTTACCTCAGTCTACAGGGAGTTCGCATGGTATCTGCTGGGCTGCTTTAGCTACAGTGTAAGCCTGCAGGAAGTCCTTGTAGCGGGGAGCGCAGCCCAACCAGGCCTCCCCGAAATGGACTCGGCCAGTGAATAGGAAGCTGCCGGGTCCAGGTTTGACGCCACACTGCAGCAAAGTCCTGATCTCACCGCTGCGACTCAGGCGACTGTTTCCAGTAAAGAGGACATACTTTTGACGAAACACCCGTGTGGAGCTGACCTTGATCACCGCTGCTCGTAGGTTCTCATCTTCCTCCACTGACCGAATGTTACCCCGCACCACTGTATAAAGGACATTGTGATTAATTAATTAATTATCATAATGCATATTATAAAATATTATTTTCCTTTCATTATTTTCATTTCACTATTTTCATGAGGCTGTTTTGTCCGCATAAAATTGTTTCTGTATTTTTGTCAGGTTGCAAAGGTTTTACTTCCCATTTCAATCAAAGATGTGTAGATCATAATAGCTGTGAGAAGGCCCAGGCCTGCTTACTAATCCCTTTAACTATTGTTGCCAACTCAACTTTTCGTCAGTCCCATTACATCTCAATCAGAGCTCTGCAGATTAATCAACTACAGTGCTTTCAGTAAGGGTTTCTGTGTGTGTCTGCTGAGGGGATGCAGAGAGCTGCTGTTTCACCTTTAACCTTTGCACTTTCGAAAGTAGAGGATTTAGAGGCACTGCGGTCTCTTACTTTAAACCAATTTGACAAAATCAATTTGTAGTTAAATGGATCCGTCTGAAACCAAAATTGTCAGTGGTCTTCTGGGTTATGTTTTCTTGGTGCTCTCACACGGTTATACTGGCAACGTGTTATATTAATTAACTTACCAAAGTCACTGGTGCAAACAGCCATGAGAATCTCTGTGTTGTTGCAGGGTCTGCAGGCATCTGAAGAGCCAAGGAGAGGAAAAAAAACAAACGAGAGTCAGTTGGTGACCTCACATAACATTGTAAACTGCTAGAAACCACCAATATACTAATAATGAAAAAATTAAAGTATTAAACTGCATCACATGCACAGGAATGTGAGATGTGAATCCTGACCTAATGATGAGTAACAAAGAAGAGACCAACCGCTACATTCTAACAGACAGCTGCTACTTTTACAGTTGTCAGAGGACCAGTGGAGCCTTAAGGTGTGAGACTTGTCTACTCTAGATGATATAAAGGCCAAATGAAACTTCCACCCCTTTAAACTTTTCAGGGTGTCTAGAGTCACACCTCATCAAAGCCTAGACTGGGAAAAGAAAAGGGAGTGGGGGAGGACTTCAAAGATTTTGAAAAGGACACAGTCCCTCTACTTAGAATATTTTAACCTTTTTCCACACAATGGACTGGAAACTTTTCTTAAATACAGATACACACACAACTAGTGTGCAAGTTTGGTTTTGCAGAGGAGAGAAATAAAAAGACCAAACAAGCAAAGCTCCGACTGTCTGCTTTGACTGAACTGCGTCCTGGCATTTTTTAAAGCTCTCCTTGCGGTTCTTTCGAGGCCTCTTACCCACCCCACACATTCTCCTCCCCAGTAAAAACCTCTTGATAAATGAGATTCCTTCCTCTCTAGTCTACAGCAAACCCCCTCTTCCAAACCTAATCAGTCGGGTCGGGGGGGGGAAAGGGGGGGTACTCCTACTCTCCCTACAGAGAGGCAGCTCAACAAAAGAGAGGAGCATCTCAGCTGGGCAGAGGCCTCCCTGTTGCCAAGGCGATGGCAGTAATCCCAGAATACTCATGCGGCACCCATTCAAAGGGCTCTGGACTCTGGAGAAAGCCACACATACTGTGCTTTTGTCCCCCCTCCTCCCCACTCCACAGCTCTCCCTCTCCTACTCCAAACCAGCACGCCTCTGGGGAAAGTTTGGCCACTTCCTCTTCTCTGTGCTCTGCATGGGCTGTGGAAAGTCCAACCAGTCCACACAGCCCTATTATGAATTATGATTCATCTAAAGGAAGGATTTTATGCTGGTGGATTAACGATCTGAATCTCCAAACTGTTTTAGAAAAAAGATATCATGCGTTTACCAGAGTTTGTTGTTTTTTCTAAGAGTTTTATGTAACCAAAATGTGTTGTTTTTTGGAAATCCATAAAGAAACTTTCAGCTGTTTTGTACAGATTATTTTCTACTGTAAAGACATACAATTTATTTGCTTCCTTCACTAATATAAAGCCAGAAATGACACATTTAAGTAGAAAAGCCCAATTTGACCTCGTGACCAACGTGGCTCACTGACTCACCTTCACTGCTGATTGGGCTGGAGTCCAGCGACAGCCGAGCAGTCCAGTCCCCTCTCAACTCATAGTGAAAGGAGGCAATCCTCCTGCTGATGTCCTGATGAGGTGTGGCTTGCAGGAACAGGGCCACCCTCTCCCCGGGCAGGCGGCTAAAGCAGCGAACCCTTGGTGGGGGAGAGGACTCCAGGCGGTCCCCCACCAGCAGCTCCAGGACCCCATCTCTCTCCAGATAGAGCTGGGCTCCATGGAACTGCTCGGCGGGTTTGACGCAAGCTGTGATGAGGCCTGAGCTGCTGCCGCCAGGCCCCACTGCCGCTGAGGGCAAACGGGGTGAGAGGGTGAGGCGCAGGGCTCCTTTGGGATACAGCCAATCCAGAGTGCCCTCAGAGCAGTGGAGGGAGATCTGCTCCACACTGCCCTGCTGCTGGGACAAACCACTGTGTGCAGGAAGGAAGACACGAGGACAGGTTAAGTAAAGTTTCTGTAATATTCTTCCAGTCACAAGTTTGGACTTAAATCTGAGGCACTGTCATCATCATCATCATCAGTTGATACATTCTTGAAACATCTACACTGAATTACTGCCAGATGGTTTGAGGCAATTCATGTGTTAAACAAAAAATGTATAAGACATTAGTAGAAACCCCAAGTTAACATAAAAATTATTAAAAATCCAGCATTGGCTAAACTTTTGTTAAGCCAACTTTTGACTCAAACATTACTCAGAGAAGACGCAGCCTACTGGCAGCTCTGAGGAAACAGGGGCCATTCATAGATTCATAGCATCTCTAGGTCCAAACTTATATAAAAACTGCAATTCTTCTGCAGGTGTTTTAACAGTACAGGCACGATACAGCTTCACCTTATCGAGTGCATGCAGGACATGTTTTCCTCCAAGTTTCATAATTAATCCTTTAGTCTCCTGTCTGTCTGGACCCTCCATGCCTCCTGCAGACAGCTCAGGGGCGCTAGCAGCAGCTTTCTGCAAACATTTTGCGCCCTAATGACAAGCCTCAACATGTTTCACCCAAACAAGCATTGTCCTTCACCGGCAGCCGCTCGCTCTGACAAAAACACACCTGTAGCATCTCTCGGGGGGAATTTAAATCCACCCTTTCATTCAACCCAATGCAGAAACTGCGCATTTAAAATGACATTTAGAAATACTTGCCTGCCTCTCCAGCTGCACTGGTCTTCAGAATAGTTCGAAAAAACACCGTCACAAAGGACCAAAAGTGAAATCCAAATTGCGTTAATCCAAACCCCAAAGCCAGACATTTTCTTTCCGATGATGCAAAAAAAAAAAACGTCAAAAAGCTTATTCCAAATCTGGATTGTCCTAAAGTTTTGCTAACAAAAAAGACCTATGAAACTATTCTTATTTTATCTGTAATAACCTCCATAGTTTTGTATCCTCTTACCCTGATGTGTAAGATAAGAGAAACACCGCTAAGCTCTCTTTCCGCTCCTCCGAACTATCCGGGCTGCTGTGCGTCGAAAGGACACAGAGCTCCGAAGTTTATCCCCCCTCAGCAAAAGTTCCCGGGCCAATCAGAGGGAGACATCAGAAACTTTAAACCACTCAGGCAGCGGTGGTGAGGGGGCGCTGGTGGTGGAGGGGTGGGAGGCGTCTAACCTGCACAATGAGTGTGCAAGGGTATGTTAAGTAACAATTCAGTATTGTCTTGGACAAATATTTGTTACACGCAGATTGGTTCACAGTCATTAATGGAGATTAAAGTCATCTTCCACAAACAATTTAAGATATCAAAGGTTTCAATATTGGACCGTTATTGGTTTTCAAACTTTTAGTCATATGCAGCCAACAGGTCTGAGTTAGAGATTTAAATTGAGGCAGCACTCCTCTTCAACAGATGAACATAAAAAAACCTCCTGGTGTTAACCTTTGCACATATCAAATTCCTATAGAGGCCAAAGTTTAAATATGGTGACAATAAACAAGACACATTTTTGAATGTGAAGAAAAATTAAACACACAGCCTTTCTTTATATATTTAGGATTTATAGCATAAAGTTCTTGTTTTCTCCAACTATTTTATCGTGCTTTTTTCACAACCACTCTCAGTCTAAATCAAGGTTATTAGACACACAGAAAATCCTTCTTTGTAAGCACAATTAATTATTTTTACTTTTTCTGGCATTTTTGAATTAGAGATATGTATAAGTTCATCAGATTCAAAGGCTAAATTAAACAGGCAGCAGCAGAAGAAGACCTGGTCACAGTTTAGCAATGATAACCTGATTGTCAGAAACACCATATATAGTGGTGATGGCGATGATGGTTTTCCCTCCGTTGTCACGCCCCCTGCCCTGTATCCTGGTGGCCTTCTCTTTCATGTTTAGGTGTTTATAACCAAATCAAATATTCTTTTGTACTGACACTTCCATCCATCTCCCTGAGCCAGTATGCTTTCAGTGTCCGTGTTTCTGTGTGAGCGTGTGCTGAAAGTCTAGGCCCCTCTGATGGAGTTATGACAAGGCCTCAGAGCAACACAAAGGCACATGTGCAGAAATCCAGCTGCTTTATTGTCTGCAGCAGGATGGAGCTTTGCTTTCTGCAGGGCATTTCAAAGCAGCAGAGTTTAAAGTGCAGAGCGACAGGGGGGTGACCCAGTCAAAGTAAAATGAATACATTAGTGCCTAAACTTAGCTGGACTTCAGAAATATGTCATAGCATCCACGTGCATCCAGTGTATTCATACACGGACAGTCAGATTTACACAATTAGTCAAATACATCAATGTGTCCATTAAAACAAAAGCAAACACATGCTTTGTGACCCTGGCTTGACCTGAGCTGTCTTATCCAGCCTAGATCATATTTAGTGCTTTCATGTGGCTCTGTAGCTCTTAAAGTTAAAACAAAGTAAGGTTAAACTCCTTTGATGTAGCTATCAACTATTTTATTACAACATAAAGTCTTAGTCATGTTCTAATTTACTTTAATAGTCGTGGTTGTATGTGATGGAGAATGAGTTAAAGTGTGTGTGAAAACAACATGTATTTTAGCATACGTAACAATTTCATTAAAAAACAGATGCATTGTGGGTGACAGAATAATGCACTGATTGAATTAAAGGTAAACATATTTTTCTAAAACATACTTTAAATATCGGATTATCATAGTCATACCAGACTACTTACGCAAACACAATCACAAATTACACACTGGTGTTGAGAGCTGTGCTCAAATAGTGTCTAAATGGCAATTAAAGCTCAGTCTGAGTATGTGAACCATCAGACCTGCTTATTTCCGTCCTGCACCCTGAACAATGCCATCTTTGACTTCACTAAAACACTGTCTTGTTGTCCTCACACTTTAGCCATTGAACCAGTTTCCTGTTAAGTTTTGTCTCTCTGTGTGCTCTGCATTCTCACCGGCCTGCCAATGACAGCATCTTCAAACAGCGCTGCTGTAGTTCTACGAGAGTTCGCATGCATGTGATGCTGCTATGTCTATTTACATGGTATACTGTACTTCTCTGTGTTTGAGACTCTGCA
This sequence comes from Channa argus, assembly GCF_033026475.1. Lineage (NCBI taxonomy): Eukaryota > Metazoa > Chordata > Actinopteri > Anabantiformes > Channidae > Channa > Channa argus. The sequence goes on along the minus strand of NC_090216.1, from coordinate 12,169,670 downwards.
AACACACAGAGGATGTAGTAACAGTGCGGTGTTACTAGTATTTATGGGACTTTGACATTTTCTGTAACTTTGTCTCTGTACAAATACTTGTTTAGACGGTTTTGTATGAAAAGAAGCAAATCCAAAATATTTCAAGTTTTGTTTGATGTTTCATCTAAACACAAATACACAGCTATAAAACCACTATGAATTTACAAACCCAAATCTTTTATTCTCAGCTATAAATACTGTTCCCTAGGCAGCAGCTAATGTAAACACGGAAGTTTAGCTTGCTTGTTTGAGAACTGTTTATTTCTGCAAGCCACAGATAGATATAGTATGTTCATGCAATGTAAAAGACTGATTAAAGCTTTATAAGAATAGAAATGCATCACAGAGCACAGGAATTAGGTAAATAAAAATGTTGGACACAACCTTTCTGTGACATGAGCTGTACCAGTGAGAAAGCTAAGGGATGAACGGTCAATGTTTGGTTTTAACAGGTTTTTGTTCTGGCAGTTATATGATTATCCAAAACAGCCTGGCTAAAACACCAGAGGACAAACTGAGTTGAAAAATTGAAATGTCCTTGTTCCCAGACCTTTCAGCACCTTCCCGTTGCACCTCAATTTTAATCTGGTTGATCTGGCATTGCTGCTGTTTGTTTTCCTGCACACAGTCCTCTGGTATTTGCTGGTAATGAGATCTAAGACCGTGACAGAAAACTCTGATAATCACAGTATGTTCAGGGTGACAGAAAACATTCCTTTCCAGCCACAGGATTGTGCTGTGTCTCTGGTTTTGACTGGTTGGTTTCAGGTTGGTCATCTGAAACAATGGCTAAGAAGTCAGAGTAATGCAATACCAAGCATTTTTATTTTTTGGTGAGAGGAGAAAACCTACCAAAATGCTGAATGCAGTTACTAAGGGGAAACACATTGAGTAGCATATGCTTGTACTAAATCTAGTGATCAGGCTGACAAACAGAAAAAACTTTATATAATATACATGTATAAACTATTACATTATTTCTGATAAAAACCAAATATTTTTTTAAAGGATGGTAACTGTGATGGCTAATAATTATTTACTCTTTTCACTTTATCTACTGCACAGTGTAACTGCTTGGAAAGTAAAGAAAAGAAAAGAAAAGTCTGAGTGGTCAGGTGTGTACACTACCATCAGAACCATTCCCATTGACCATTGTTTTGGTGAGACAGTGAGAGCAGTGATGCTGATGATTTCCCACCTATTGATGCAGGTGAGGGGCTCTGTGTGTGCAGTCAGGCTGGATTAGTAGCCAGAAGCTGTGAGAAGAACCAGCTCTCAGAGCTTGGAAAATCTATTTCTATATTTATACTCGGAGCCCCCATGAGAACTGCATGTGAAAACTGACACCTGCGTTCTCATTGCACTTTCTCAGGATCCTGTTTGTTTGTATGACAGTAAATTTCTTTGCTGTGCTTCTCATCTCAGCATGTGTAGTTTGTGTGTGCATGTGTGTGTTAGTGTAAAGCCCAGTGGGAATCTGAGTACAAGAGGGCTCAATACCAGATAAACAGTGTCAGAGGGGCTGTTAGCAAACGCAGCTGGAAACGCGCAGAAACACCCTGAGAATGCTCTCTAATGCTTTCCTAAACATGTAATAGATCACTTAGCTGCACTGTCACAATACTTTTATATGGCTCTTGTGTGTTTTGATCATCCCCTTTGGGATATCACATACATTTTTCATGAAGATTTGTTGCACGTGTAGTTATATTCAGTAGAATTATCTCAGAACTTTGATTCGCAAAAGACTCCATTTACAAGAGATTTGTTTCTAGCAGCTGCGATTAATTCTCCCTTTACACACTTTCTGCTGTAATCTCTCACACATTGACTGCTACCATCCTCCTGTCTCTTACCATTGACAGTCTAACACACAGGACCACATTATCAATGTTTGTTTAATTATACTTGTTTTATTTCATCCATTATCTGTGTTTGTGTCTTTCAAGGCACTTTGTGACATTTTTTAACAAAATATGCTTCTTTATCATTCTACACTTGAGAAGTTCACTCTGTTGCATTCAGCAGCTCCAAATTTATATCCGTTAAAGAGTCTGGGGTCAAAGGTCACAGCTGGGTGCCCTGGGGACATTTCATTAGCAAAATGCAGGGATGAGGCTGCAGGTGTCTAAAATAAAGGAACCATCAGTCTACTGTGGCCAAATTCATAAAGTTTATAAGCTGAACACTTTAGATTTAACCCTGATGTTGTTTGGTATTCAACTTGAAGACAGAGCTCAAGATGACCGTATCACTCAGTGCAGCATCTCTGCAAAATCACTTTCCCAATCACGTCTGCAATTTGTATGTTACAATCAATTTCCACTGTTTGTGGACATCACAGGTCTTCTAAACAATTTCTCTTTCGAATTGCTGTTGTGTTAGATAATGCTCATACAATGGATTATCCTTAAAGCCTGATAATTATTGTAATGGTTTGTTTAGAAAAAGGTGGGTTGCAATTCCTTGTCTCAGTAACTAAGACTGACTATACACAGGGACAGAATCAACAGTACAGTCAATGTTGATGGTCTTTGTGTTTATTGCCACATTCCTCAGTGTTCAAAAGCACACGAGGGAATAGTTAAGCTTATGGGTAAACAGGCCAGACTCTTTTTAAGTGGTTCTTCACACAACGTTGCCATTGCTAATTCCGAAGATTTTAGCAGCAACCCGGGATAAAAAGGCCAAATCAAAACACATTGCAGTCACCACAAAATGCACAGGAAGTTCCCTGGGGTACGTGAGGTTTGAGGATAAATTTAGACTACAAAGCTTCTTCCTTCAGCACCAAAGCTTTTGACTCTAGCCAGATTTAAGCAAGCGTGTGTCGTGCTCTTTTACGAAAGCTGCATTTGCTGATTTGAGCATGATAGTATGTGGGGGAACTTGCCATGATGCCAACTTGCCATTTATTTACAAAATTTGGTCTGTGAATGGTTTGTGACTGGTCTGTGAATCTTGTTTTTGGAGGGAAACCCAGTTTACTCATTATGTCTCTAAAGAAGGTGATGTCTCCAGCCCCTTTTGTTTCACATTTATGGCTCTGATTAGCTGCAATTACCAGAGGATCTCCTAGTCCCACTATTTGTAATCCAGATGAAAGTATTGTTATGAGCAGCCCAGCAGTGCTGGTACTGCCTCAGGCCTGATGGTAGTTTTGTTGAATCCCAGCTGGGGGTCAGACAGAGGTTCTCTGCTGTCTGCCATGTTTGCTGCTCTCCCACCCCCCACACATCTTCTAATTGGCTGAATCAATTTGGAGGGAAACTTAACAAGAAGCAGGATCCCTCCAAAAATTGACAATAGGTATAGTGTTTTACATATGTGCACAGGAGAGACAGATGTTGTCGTTCTCGACCACATCCACATTTGAATACCCTTATTTAGATACAATGGGAGAGAATACAAAAGGGACACATTTTGGCGGTCAAGGCGGAGGCATAATTCCAGCGGTCAAGATGGGTTCATGTTCTTGAAGTTTTTAAAGACTGTGGAGTGTATGGCTTTTTGTTCAAATAACCATCCCATTTCTGAAGGAAAATGTTATTGTTTTGGTAGATGGGTGCTTATTTTCCACATATGTGCAAGACTTTTGTCAACATCAGCTTCAAAATAAATGCAAATAGACACACACATAAATAAATATGTGAATATATATTGAATAAAAAAACTAATGTAACTAATAATAAGAACTGATAATATAACTAGTGTAACTTGTAAAAATTTTTTCTTTTATCAGAAATGTCACCAAAAAAAAGTGTTTATAAAGGACAGATCAGAAACTCAAATTAGTAAAATGTTGGATAAAAAAAATGGATGGTCATTTTTTGTTTTGCTGCTTGACTGCACTCCATCACATCCTCCTCCTCCTCCACCTCCTCCTCCCTTGTACTGCATCCCGCTCAGTGAATTGAGTTTGGTCAGCCTAGGTCATTCTTAGCTGTGCAGAATATAATTAGTCTGCCTACACACATACACATTCACATACAGACACACATACCAACTTTACCCCCCCATGTCTGCTCAGACAATGGACACATGCCAATCCTATGATCCCCTTGGCTATCTCCTCATGCAAAAGACACTCCCTGCTCCTCCCCCCCCCCCCCCCCCCCCCCCCCCCCACACACTCACTCAGCAGAATTATGAGACTGATAAGATTACATTTTAATGCATCACATTTCCCATCATATCATAAAAATAATAAAGATCCTAACAGGTGCTCAGCTGTTTCTGGGGAGATTTTAAATCTGACTTGGAATTAAGCTTGACATTACCTCAAGTTTCAAGAGATAAAGTTAAAGTCTTATGGTTTCAAAATTTTCTGCTGTGAAGTTTATAAACAAAGATAGAGCTTAAATAATTATTGAAGTCAATGCTTTTTACTTTCTAATGTGCCATTTAAAACTGCAACATTGACTGCAAATTACAAACATTTTCGTTCCCAATGTTAAAAAGTATAAAATCATAATAAAACAATGCAGTTTAATTATGGATTTTTATGCAAAGAATGAGAGGCAGGATAAGGTGTTATGAAAATAAATTGAACGGCATTAACGGATCACATAGCAGTGATTTTACAAGAATAATAGCAAGTGATTAAATAATCATTCATCTAGCCTTAGAAGTAGTCCTGAAATCTTCACATCAGCCCTGAGATGACAATGAAGATCTCTGAATAGGACTCAGTGGGAGTGTGCACTAAATAATAATCTTACGCTTCTTTTATCTCCCACTCATCTTTAATCATCACAATTTAAACTCCTTGGTGAGCTGCAGTCCATCACTGAGCCTCTTTGATCATTTTTTAAAAAATGTCATTGCACACAGGCATGCCCTCCCTTTTTTTCTTGGCACCTGGACTTCGTTAACCCACCCCAGCTCATCAATGAAACCTGCCTTAAAAAATGTATACATCTGTTGCAAATGAGGTAGTCATTGTTGGCGAAACCCTCAAGGGGACCGCCAAAATTTGGAGTCTCCATTGAGTCTATCATTGAGTAAACCCCATCCCCCAACTTCTCTGCTCACACACACAAACACACACACACAGACACACACCTCTTACTTCAGGGGTATCATATCACCTATCCCTGGGGCTATAGTGGTGTGCGAGGCTGGATGTTTTCATCATAACAGGTGTATTTGAATGCATACAACAGGTGTGCCAAGTGCCTGAAGAAAAAGTTTTTACTTCCCTCAAGCAATGCTAAAGTGTGTTTTAATATCACGCAGTGGAATTAATGGAGATTCAGCCACATTTAATTTTAATAATTTACATGCAGGCAAATGTTTGGTGATAGGTGAAGTGGCCGTTAGCTCCTGTTTGTTCAATCTTAGGATATTAGGAATTCTGCACCACATACCAGAGGCAATAAATATTTATGTCACAGCTGCATGTGGTTATTTGCTCTGACCTGAGAGTAATGAATAGAGGAAGCTGATGGAGAGGGAATAAGAAGATAGACAAAACAGAGTCTGTCCTCTGACTGAGTGATTCCACAATAGAGGTGGTTTCTTTCTGCACTGAACTGTGTCATCCTGCCGGGAAGTCCAGGCAAATGAAAAAGCAAAAAAAAAAAAAAAAAAAGAGGAAAAGAGAACTCGCTGAATAATTAGAGCATGCAGTGTAGTTGTGCTGAATTGCTCGACACATTCATGCATGCCCACATCAGCCCATGCAATCACGCAAACATTTTCTGTCTATACACACGCACGTAAACACATGCACACATAGACTTACATTGTGACACATTTGGGCCTATCTGCACATGTATGCAGGCTAATCAGGGCCTCTTCACAGACAGAAAGCAAAGGGTCACTCAGGGTGAGATGTTTGTGATGGAAATTTGGATGGCAGGCGCAGGAAAACAACGCTAGAGACAAGAAGCCCCAGAGACGACATACTTTAAACATGAGATAACACACGTTGAGGAGTTACAAAAAAAACTCAAATAGAATCACAAAGCCATTCAAATTACTGGGAAAGAGCTTAATTGAAGACTCTTTGGACACAAGTTTTCAGTGGAATATGTGCAAATAAAAACAGGAGGATAAGGCATGAAGGCATCTTCATTTTTGTGTTGATTGCACTGAAAATGCATGATTTTCTTTTAAAAAATTTTAAAAAGTAGTTTCAAACAGTTTATATTTGTGTATGTTTATGTCTACATAAATCAACGATTTGCAAACTTCCCTTATTTGCAACCTGTTGATGGCACATACCTTTCAGCAAATATATGACACAGTTCTGCTAATTTCTTCACCACTGGAGCACAGGACATGTCTCCAGATTTGGGTGTAAAGTGTATACATCGGGGAATCGGATGGAACTGCTGAGCCTTACTGAGAAATCACACAAAGATGGGATTTAATGGCCCTTCGATTGAGCGCTTCTGAAAAGTCGACCTCTAAACCCCAACCTTGACCCCTGGCAACTTCCCCATCCTCCTGGGTCTAGTGATTGTCATTGGTCATTTGTCAAACCCTTTGCACTCATCTGATTATAGGAAAGTTTGGGGTCTGCCAACTCCACAATTCTAGGATCAAGACAAGCTGCTTTCTGCAACTTTACATGACAACAAATAGCTGGATTGTTGTAAAGTGACAAGCCAGACAACAAGACTGTCAACCAAGCCCAGTCTTGGTCTAGCTAGTCTTCATTTAATTAAAATCGGATACAAACAGGATTTTATTAAAGCTGTTTAAGATAACACAATGTTTAAACTGAATCCGTGGACAACTAACCAAGAATGTTCTACAAGAAGAGAATGAAAGCAGATGAAGGACTGAATGATTCATCCTCTTTACTAAACATGTCTCATAATGATCACTTTCCAAAATAACTGTTCAACAGTATCCAGATACAGGAAAATCCTTGTGTTCATCATACAACCATGGCAGTACTTATATTTGAGTTAGCTCAGTGCTCAAGCTGTGTTTATAATTCCGTCCTTCTATTATTGTGCCCTTACAATTAAGCAAAACCAGTATTCCATAGATTATTAAAATATTAAATACATAAATAAATACAATAAATGAAATACTGAATAAAATAATAAAATGATAATTAATAATATTTTTAATCGTTTTTTATTTTAAAGTGTGACAATTAAGTGATAATTGTCAGTAATGACTAAAAATAGGGTGATTGAGTGCCTGCAATCTCTTTTTACTGTTCATTATGTAGAACATTTATTTGGAATAATGTAGTGTATTAGTGAAAAGGGTAGTGATTTGCAAAAAAACATTAACTTAATAGTGCAAAAATATTTCTCTGCTTCATGATGTTGGGATGATTCACATGGCAAGCTGTAGTATGTACACGCTAACCAGGAGCAAGCAAATGATAATATCACAAAAACTCTTCAATATCATAAAAACTGTCACAAATAACAAATTAAAACGCGCTTTGAAAGTCAGCACCTATTAAATGTAAATGCAGCATATTCATACACACCTTCTACAATAGACAAAAACATTTTTGCACAGCTTTGGTTTCTTAATTTGTGCGAGCCACTATTAGCACTATGAGCACTGTCAGTCTGATATCCTGATCCATGCATGGACACGTTTTAACACACACACACACACACACATGCACTCGCGTGCTCACGCACACACACACACACACACACACACACACACACACACACACACACAGACACACACACACAATTAGCCCATAGCTCATTTTGTCTTCTTCAGCTCCTTTAGATTGTGTTTGGGGGGTTTGGGGGCTGGGGCAGGGTTGGGTTTAGTGACCCTGGAGAGCATGACCTGTGGGGACATTCAGAGAACGTGGTGGTAGCAAAGGCAGGGGGATGGGACATCAGGGAAGGAAAGTGCCTTTTTGGTGCCCCTGCTGATGCTTTTTTGGTCCCCTGTCAAGTTCCCCATTGAGTTTTTGAGTAAAAAACACACTGATTAGTCATCACTGGTAAACTGCATGAGCTCTACCAGAAGATATCCTTTTGATTTGATAATGTGATGAGATTCAACAAAAAAGAGCTCATTATAATTATAATAAACTCAATCTTGTCTGTTGCAGCTACAATTACTGTAGTAGCCACCAATAAACAAATGTTTCCATCTGGAGTAGTTGTCAGTTATATTAATGATTACCTTTATTTTCTAATGTAAGTGCTGCAAAGAAGGATCAACTGATGGGTTTTCCTCCACATCCCTGAATCAGTTTTGATTTCCCTCCAAAAACTCTTTTGTAAAACCTCTCCCCCACCACTTATACAGCTTCTCAGCAGCCACCTCCACCCCCAGCCATCACACAGACATCCATGGTGGTGTGTGTGTTTTGGAAAGAGGGGGTGTCTTGGCCAGCTTGCTGTCGACCCCCCATTGTGTAAAAGAATCTTAAAATAACATTCGTAGGTTTCAAAAACAGAAATATTTTTTTGTTTATTTAAGCTTTTTTTATTTTAAACCAAGAGATGTAGAGAAAAATATTTAATATATTTTGACTTTTTCAGCCAGTTGGAGAAAATGTCTTCTGTACAGTTTCTTAAAGTACAAGTACAATGCACAATTTTAGTTATTGCTGTTAAGAGTTTGTTTTGAAATCCTGTGATCCTTTTAACAGTATATGGTTTCTTTGCAGTTTTAAATCCTTTAAACTTTTACGTTTTTTATCCCGCAATGAAAAATATGAGGACTGGAGATTCAATTGTCCTCAACAGTCCACATTGGCTTCCTGTTTGTGTGTAGACTACGTGGGTACAAGCTCTGAATAAAGGACATGATTTTCTTAGATGTTACTGAGTTTGCAGGGGTGTGTAGATGACCTATAACCTCTTGGGTATCTCTCTCCATTATTCTTACTTGCCTTTAGGTTAGGACCAGGTTATCCCTCATTAACTCACAAGAAGTCAACTATAGTAACCATTGGATCCAGATTAGGGCTTGTTCACATAAAGACACATTTATATGGTCAGTTATTTACTATAAAAGATTACTAAACACTTTTAAGAACTAATGGAAACCATCAGAAAGAACAGTTTAGCCTATTTTTCAGTTGTAACCTGAGTGCGTGGCAGCTGCAGCCTCCCTTCACAGCTAGTACACATCACACATAGTATAATACACACAACACTTAGACCAATTAGCTGAAATGGCTAGCTTTTACATGTTTTAAAGTATATTCAGTTACAAAAAACTTTGGTCTAACTCAATGCACTTTAGTTTGAAATGTTTACATTTCCACTATAGAAACTCTACTTAATTCTGTGTTTAATTTAAGTCACATTATTTAGCTTGTTTCAAATTTGTTTTTACGAGAAATATGCTCCAAAATGCATCACAATGTTAATAGGTGCTGTCAAAACGTCACTTGACTGACCGTGACAATTCAACCATTGCAGAGATGTTTGCTTCTAAATTGTTTTCGAGATAAGGCTCACCCTTCTAATCATCCAGAGAATGAATAATACTGTGCATTAGTTTGTCTGTAACAATCCTATGGTACATTTAAGATTACGGGGGGGTGGATCTTGAAAAATGTTACTGGTTGGCCACACTGGGGCACACATTCAAAATAGGTTGGCACATTTGGTAATGTACTTAAAAGGTTTTTAACTTGAATTTTACAACCTTTTTGGAAATGATAAACTGTATATTAATAACCTAATAGTGTGTTTATACATAAATTCATAAATGTCTATTATATAACCTTTCTACCATTTTTAACTCCAAATAGTCATAAACAAATTGAAATAAACACTTGAGGAGAGTGTTGCAACTGTTACAAAATTTAAGTGTGACACAATACATGAAACTACCTTAAATGTACATTTTAATACAATTGTACTAATTTATAATGATAGTGATTTGTTTCAGCTTCAGATTTGGTCAGATCTCCTTCCGCTGAAAGTTCTACAGCAGGTACCTACCACCTTGTCACTCTGTTAGGGAGCGGCCCCTTTCAATCAGAATCAGAATCAGGTACAGTTAAGAGCAGAATTTGTCTTGGTCACAGGTGCAAACACAGAATCAAAAATATAAAGTTAACAGAAGGGATGGGGGGCTGAGTGTTTCCTGAAATCCACTATCATCTCCACTCTCTTGAGTATGTTGAGCTCCATGTTGTTCATGCTGCACCATGACCCCAGACGGTCCATCTCACTACTGTAGGCCAACTCGTCTCAGAGATAAGAGATGAGGCCGATGAGGCTGGTGTCATCTGTGAACTTCAGGAGTTTGACAAACTGGTGTCCAGATGTGCAGCTGTTGGTATACAGGGAGAATAACAGAGGAGATAGAACGCCGTCTTTCTGTCAGGAAGTCCGTAATCCACCTGCACATGGAGTCAGGCACGTTCAGCTGGGACAGCTTGTCTCGGAGCAGAGCTGGAATGATTGTGGGGGTGCTCAATGCCACTGCAGGCCAATCCCGTGACATAGTAAATGTTAGAAGTAGAGCAGAACAGAACATGTTAGTCCCCAACAGACATAAGAGATTATAGGTCTCCTGATATACAGGAGACTCTGTATACTAAATGATAACTGTCAGCAGGAACGACCTTCTGTAGCGTTATTTGTTGAATGTACTTTGACTGAATGTTCTGAACTTTTTCCACCACTTTTCAACTTGAGAGACACTGATGTTTTAGTTGGAGTTTGTGTTCTGGCCTAAGAGTCATTTAAAGGGTAGAATTTGTTAAAGAGGGGGATTGTGATTGACAGCTAGGAATGTGATTTAATTGTGAGTGTGGGTGTCATACTGAGTGTGTGGGTAGGTGTATATGTGTTTGTATGTGCATCAGACATTAAAGAGCTTGTAAAAGAAAAACTACGGTATTTGTAAATGCTTTTGTATAAACAGTGACATAAAAATTATACTGGCTTTTTTACTGCAACTCCATCTTTTTTAGTTAAACCAGTGAAAATGTTATTTTACTTTTTGTACATGTTACTTTCACTGCTACTGGAACAAATTCCAATAAGTCTAAGAGCCTTTCCCCTTCTTCAAATGAGCAAACCCACCAAACAAAGGCCAACCAATGTAGATGAATACTGCTTTGTTTTTCCCGTTTGAACCTGAGGTTTTCCTTAACGCTAAGGAGAGTGTGTTCACCCTTTTTCTCTTTTCGGGCGCTTTGTTGCTAAATAGCGGAAACCACTGCCAAATGTGAAAACGACATCACAGGCCAAAAGAAAGGCTAGAATCTATCAGGAAGTGGCAGCTTTTAATCTGTGCCAGAGGAGCCGGGCAACTTCCTGGTCTTGTTGCCAAGGTGACTGGAAGCTCAGCCAGCTGGTGCAGCAGGCAGCAGTTGGGTTTGATGGGGGGGATGGCAGAGGATGGCGGTTAGAGTATATAAGTGATGTGGGTGGACAGCTTGTGAGTGAGGGAGATGCAGTTTAAATGTAGGCAGTGAGCACTTCAAACACACATAACCATCTCTGTTCTGTCCTGCATATACTGAGCACATGTGACCTTTAGTCATATGCATAATAAAAATGATAAGTAGAAAATGTAAAATAGCCTTCATTGAGGTTTGGGCCAGCCACACTAATATGATGTTATTTGATAATGTGTTTTATTATGTGCAAAATATAGATTTATAATTGTGGCTAAAATAGGGATGCACAATGCACAATTATTTGAGTTTGCATTATAGTATAATTTAGCAAGAAAGCCACTGTAAGCAAAAGTCCATGGGTTTATTCACAGAGCACAAATGACACTTGACAGAGGTTTGTAGTGCAGTCTTGTAGACTACAAAAGTTGTAAATATCCTGCATTTATGGAGCACAGAATATATTTTAGCACGAAAATTTCACTCATCACAGTTTCTTATGTTTGAGTGTAAATTTGAAGCATTGGTGTGTTTGTCCTCATTAGTGTGTCTTTAAAAAGTAAAAATCCCTCTGTTGCAGAGTTACGACTGGGGGTCTGGTTATGTGGGATTTCTGAGGGATCAGGGGACCAAACTGGTGGAGATAGGTAAACACAGCTGGGGATCCACAGTGATGGTGGCTCTGCGGCTTAACAGCCCCCTTCACACATTTTTCAGTGTATTTGCTCAGGGGACATTCCTTAATCTTCAGGCACTAATCCCTAAGCAAAGACTTTACAGAGTTCCAACGGACTGACCTTGTGCACAGCCACAGTCACTAATTCTTCCATGGATCAACTTCAATGTTCTTACAATTATTAAAAGCCTTGGGGGTTGTCTATAGATATTTGTGTTTGACTCTCTGTGGGTGGAAATACAGCAATAATATACAATACTAAGCCATGATTAGTATTGTTATCACTTTCTATGTATGTAGTTATCAATTTATTTCCCAGAGGAAATATGTGTTTGTAACTTTAGAGGTTGTATAAACTTTAATTATAGAGCGCCATCTGGAGCCGGTTAGGGTTGTACTTCTCGTAACATAACAAAAAATATTAGTTAAGGAATCATTCTTGCTTTTTGGACTTTTTACCATTTTAACATAAACTTAAATAGGAACATTGCCATTCATGGTATTTTAAATTTTATATAGATTCTGTTAAAAATCATCCCAGCTTGTGGCCCGCCTTGCCTTTTGTATTTGCCCCTCTGAGACAGAGGCGACAAGAGAAACAATTATACTTTCGGCTTCCGTTGACGTCCTGTCAGCGTATGACGTCAGTACAACAACAACCTGTCATGACATCTCGTATGGGACAAAAAGCGATTAAGATTTGATATAAAATTAAACAAATTCGGTTTCACCTGGATGTAAGAGTCCTTCTAAAAGGTAAGCAGGCGCAGAATAAAACTGCGCGTTCACTAGAAGTAGCAAACATAGATGGCAATAGGCTCGTTAGCGATTAAGCTAACTTGGCGTCAGCTAATTTCTATTTTCTAAGGTTGCTTAACGTTAAGGCAGTTGAGGTAAAAGCTAGTATTATAATTGTCTAGCGCAGATTTATCTGTTAGAGCTGAGTTTCCAATCAGTTGCCAGTTACATTCGTAATTCTGTTACTGTAGTTAACAAAGTAAATTAGGCATTATTGCATTCTTACCACCCGGCGTAAATCGACACCATAGCTTACTTTGCTAGTATAGCTAACTAGCAAGCTAACATCTGTTCATCAATGTCTTGTTTGCTGAAAGTTAGCGACATTGTCATTCTCTACGTTTGCTTCTGCAACAGTTGTATCTCAAATATTAATAAATCAAAAATGACTTTTGTTGTGTCCAACATCTAACAACCATACCAGCGTTGTAACGTTACAGGTAAAACACTAACGTTAGAGTATGTCGTTTGGGGGCCGTCGGTAAGTGTAATGCTATAGTGTTTCGCAAGCTAGTTCTGCTGCTCATTTATTAAGTGCTGATGCTCGCTACATCAGTGGTTAATTCCAGGCAGTCTCGCTATATTTTTCAGCTGAGTGCACAGTAAGTGAAGTAAACGAGTTGCCTTTTGGGCGGACTGCACCTAATTCGTCCAAGGCGGGCATCGCAGGTAGATTGTAGTGAATGTTGGGTTAACTTTACGTGTGCCGTGTCTCTGACCTAGTGTGTGAGATCCAGGAGGGACGGGGCATTCTTGGACCTGTCAGTTAGCCAGCCGAAGAGACGGGGAACAGGATAGGGAAGCAGGGCGAGTCGGGCCCCGCAGAGCCGGTGGAGAAGATGGCCGGCAGCCCGGAGAAGAGTTCCACTGCGCAGGAGCTGAAGGAGCAGGGGAACCGGCTGTTCCTTTGCCGCAAGTACCAGGAGGCTGCTACATGCTACAGCAAAGCTATTGTGAGTAAATGTGATGGTAAAAGAAACAGTATCAATGGTGGAATAACATATACTTAACTCCAACAATTTAGGGACAAATAATGTCTTATTTTTATAAAATAGATTGGATAAGTTATCTAACAATGACATTATGTTACTTTGCATGTGCATTGATGGTTTGTGTCCCAGAATCGCAATCCATCAGTGGCAGTGTACTACACGAACCGGGCTCTCTGCCATGTGAAGCTACAGCAGCATGACAAAGCTCTGGCAGATTGCAAACATGCACTGGAGCTGGACAGCCAATCAGTCAAGGCCCACTTCTTCTTGGGCCAGTGTCACTTGGAGCTGGAAAACTATGACGAGGCCATCGGCAACCTGCAGAAAGGTTAGAACAAACTCTTAAATGATTACGCTGTTGTGTAGGAAAGCAGCTTGCTCATAAATTGCACCATGTTACAAATGTATTTCCTTAGTCATCTTTACTTCCTTTTTAAAATTTTAAAAATTTAAAAATTTCCTTTCTCATTGGCCTTAGAGCTTAGGTCCTGCACATATTACAATCAACTGTAACTCAGTGTTGATTTTGATAATAAAATTTACTGTTTTTCACTTATCAGCTCCTCTATTCTGAGGTGCTCTGTGAGCAAATATGTCAGCAGGACATACTGTATTATATCATGTGTTGTCATCTTTTCTATCACAGTAATAATAATATTCAGAAGTAAAGAAAGCTTAAGAAATTGTAAGGATGCAGAAGGCAGTGGGTTCTAATCCCACCTCACCAGATGTGGCCCAGCCCAGCCACCAAGGGCCACCCTGGTGCAGTTCCCGAGCCCTGATAAAACAGGCGTGTTTTGGCAGGAAAGGCATCCGACGTAAAAAGTCATGCCAAATCAATGTGTGGAACACATTCCGCTGTGGCGACCCCTGAAGGGACAAACCGAAAGCCGCTTATCTCAATAGAAAGCATAAGAAATTATCCAGATTGTTTATTTTTCAGACTTGCACTGATAATGTTGTTTTCAACAGCTTACAACCTTGCAAAAGAACAGAGGCTTAATTTTGGAGATGACATCCCAAGTGCCTTGCGCATAGCCAAGAAGAAACGCTGGAACAGCATTGAGGAGAAGCGCATCAACCAAGAGAATGAGTTACATGCTTATTTGACCAAACTCATACTGGCTCAGAAGGAAAGGTGAGGATGGGGATGGGGACCTGTCACATTAAAAATATTTCAATACTGATATCTTGATTTTGATAATGTTCCCAACCTACACTTTTTTTTAAATACAAATCCAAAATCTCATTATGTTATCTTTATCTTTAGCTTATTTTTTGCCACCTTAGTATTTTTCCACTGAAAATAGTTTTAAACAAGGAAGATTTACTGTAGGACTTTTAGTTGAGTGAACCTAATTAACTTGCAGTTGAAAATTAGTAAATAATTTTTTTCAACAGAAAAAAATACATAGAATAGTATTTCCCAGTTTATGTATATTTAACAGGTAATTTATTTAACTGCTTTTACTGGCTTTTTACTTGAGGAGCTTTTATTGGGCAAGGATAGAAGCTGAGTGGCCTGTCTGCAGCTCACCACTTGTGAAACCTCTCATTGTGCAGCTCTACAGTCTGTGTGGAGATCAGCTCCACCCTTGACCATACAGACACTTCAATAACACTATTATGAGAATATGTTCAGATACACTAATCTCCGTCACTGCTTTCTGCAAATGCTGCACTCAGCATACCTACTTGCATTTTTGCCTGGCCACCCATCAGTTTTTACATTCACATGTTCCAATTTCAGTCATATGTAAAATGCTTGCACTGTTGGGCCCTACATAGGTATTACATTTTTAGTATCAAGTAACAAGGCCTTATTCTAAACTCAGTAGCACTGAAGTAGTTTAATTGGTGCCAAAAAAGTACCGAAGTTCAGTACCTGGCCATAGATGATGAGCAGTTATCCAGCATAGTTTTTTTTTTTTAGCTGGCAATAATCTCTTAATGAATATTGAAATATCACACAAACTGATCTCTAAAATGGGTCTTGCCATTATTTAGGATACATCAGTAATGAATATGTTTGTGTGCATGTGCAGAGAGCTTGAAGAATACAAAGAAAAACAGGACGACAATCAAAATGGAGGCGATGCTGCTAAGATCGCATCAAAACACGTAAGCGTTCACACATTTAGACTTATGTGGTTGTTATCAATTTAATGAACAAATAAAGACTATATATTATATTTAGCATTTCATGTTCCTGATTGTTTTAGTAACATTAATTATGAACTATTTAGGACAAGTATCTAATGGACATGGATGAGCTCTTCTCTCAAGTGGATGAGAAAAGGAAAGTGAGTATGAATGTTTAATTCATTTACTCAGTCATTTTCTATACCTGTTTATTCCGATTATCAGAGCACTGGAGGTCATCCCGTCACGCATTTAGCAGGGAAACATCCTGAAGAAGTTACCAGTCCATTACAAGGCCAACAAGTAGACGGGCACATGGCTCATCAGCTGTGCCCACACGAATGCATCCTTGCTTATAATTTATTTACTACTATCTTTACCACTATCTCTACCACTTTTACTGTTGACATAGCAACAACAATATTAGCAGTAAACACTTAAAGTTTGTGTACTGATATATGGCCACTTTACACTTCATAGTGTTTGTGTGGGTACGTTGACTCTGCTCAGTTTCTGTGTTGTATATTGAACCTACCTGCTACCATTTACACTTGTAAGTGCAACTTTTAAACATTCAACTGTACCACAAACAAGTTAGTCTTATTTTCAGGCCAAGGTAACTGCTATTAATGTACTTTTTTTGCCAAGGTTTGTGATGATTAGTTATCATTGTAATAGGTAGTTGTTGACTCAGCACAGGTAGGTGTCCTGTAATTGTCAGTTAAAGTGATGATGTACTGACTGCCAGCGGTGTGTTTTGATTCTCTCCGTGTTACAGAGTTTTAGGTCCATCAGCGTTTCCTCGTTTCGGTTTTGCACAGCAGTTGAAAGAAATACTGACCTTTTTAGTATAAGAATTGGTGTTTAATATAAATTTGTATTGAGTTGTGTGGCTTCAGATAAAAAAAAAAATTATATGGTTGTCAAGCGACAGTTCATCATACAGTTTATCTGATTTACTAAAAAATGTCCTGAGATTTCCTTTCTTTTTCCCAAAACATTAAATACTAAACCCCAACTTTAAGCTATGTTTACCAAATCTTTAACTTTTTTGGCAAGTTTTAGAGCTTTTCATACTATAATGCTACTTTGACAAATTTCTTCTAAAACTTTTTATCCTGTCCCTTATCTACAGTACAGGTAAGCAATGCACTTGATACTGTGTACTTTTACTAGACTGTGATATTCAGGTGTAAACCTAATTATGGCATCCATAATCAGGATATTATGGAGGCCACTGAGATTGAGAACAAGTATTCTGTTAGTGTTCCTCATTATACCCCTCCTCCTCACTGTCCACCATCTCTGAGAGGTGCTGGTCTTCCTCCTCTGTTTTTCCCCTCTATTACTATTACAATTTAATTTACACATGCTACTTGCATTTGAACTGGCTTTTGTCTTGTTTACTTATTGGGTTCAAACCCGATTACAGACTACAAACAAGTCTGTGCAGTTTTTACCTTTAAGTGTGTTAATAATGACAACTCTGTGCTAGTTATGTTTAATTTCTGTGGCCAATGTGTTGCTATTTTGCATCAGAGTGCACCACCTTGAAGAATGTGTTTGATCAGTGAGTATGTATTAAGAACTTTCCAAAAAGATTAAATCGGATCTAAAAACTGTGTCTAACTAGATCCATATTGTTAAAGTTTAGCAAAAACATTGATTCATTTGTAAAATTAGTTTTGACAGTTTTTTTTTTTTTTTCAAATGTTTGAAACATTTGTTTGTTGTTTTAGGAATTAAAAAAATAACTTTAATAAATCCTGTATGACTAGGTCATTTAAGTGATACCACAACAATTTTGTTGCAAACATACTGCATCCATGTTGTGTGTGTGTTTTGTCTTTCATTCAGAAGCGCGAGATTCCCGATTATCTGTGTGGAAAGATCAGTTTTGAGCTTATGAGGGAGCCCTGCATCACACCCAGTGGAATCACCTATGATCGTAAGGACATTGAAGAACACTTACAGGTAAAATGGTATTAACTGCAGGTAGAACATCCCAGAGTTTCATCATTTTGCTAGTGATTACTGATTTTGTAATCCAGAACAGTGGTGGATCAAGAAAATTTTATATGGGGTGACAACAGCTTTGGTCAGGTGCCAAGTTATGGCAGCATTTGGAATTTCACACATACGTTAACTAATGTTACATGTAAACCGCACTGCAAAATGGACAATAATTATGATTAATGATTTAATTATGTTACTGCCATAATGGAGCATTGCTACCTACTGCCCCTGTTTCAGAAGCCTTTAGAATTCATAAACGTTCTTAATATGATACTCATAAATTCATGACCTTATGTAATGAGACAACATGCCATGATTATCAAAATAGAGTAGCTGCCTCACTATGAACATATTAACTCTTAGTTGATCATTTACTGGCTTGGTTGGCTTCCTTTCTGTCTCACTGTAATTTTACTATCATTTTGTCATATTCCCATCAAGTGTAATAAAAGTGATTTGTGTGAGTAGTATTTAATTTATTTAATTGTGAATTTTTATTACTTCCAAATACAGCTGAATGTATTGCACTGAAAAAGTGCATTAATTGAACTACAGTGTTCTGAAAGCGCAGTTGTCTGGGGGGGGAGATGTTTTGAGATATAAATTTATTTAAAAATGGAAATAAAGATTTTACTTGTGTTTACAATCCCTGGGTCATGTATAGCTTGTGGAAGTAAAATTGAATTCAAGCCAAAGAAACTATTATTATTATTATTATTATTATTATTATTATTATTTATTATTATTACAATATTAACACATTTTGTGACTGGTCTCTGTGCAGCGAGTGGGTCATTTTGACCCTGTTACCAGGAGTCCTCTGACCCAGGAACAGCTGATCCCGAATCTGGCCATGAAGGAAGTCATTGATGCCTTTATCCAGGAGAACGGATGGGTGGAGGACTACTAAAGAAACCCCCACCTCCCATTTTTCCATCATACCCCGATACACAACACAAGACTTAAGAGAACAGATCACCCCTTGCCTGGATGTGTACGTTACACAAGCCTGAAAAGCCACATTATGGACTACCAAATGGTAGCCACGTATCTCGGTCTCCCTCTTCCTCCCCACATTTAATCTTTGCTGTAAAACTACCCGCTCCGACTTTCTGAGGCTCTGTGTTCACGGCCTGCTGCTCCCTTTAAAACCCCTCTTCATCCTGCCCCTTTTATACTTTCTCTCTGACTTCTTACTCTCCTGCTGTTTCTAGTCTTTCAAGCCTGACTCCTTTCTTTACCCAAAATAAGGGGCCGCATTCTCAGGTCTCTCTTACTCACTTCCTCCTCTGTCTTTCTCTTTGAGTGCCACAATTCTTGGAAAGTATCAGCATTGCACAACAGTATTTCACGGGTACCACTTATCTAACAAGTCCACACTTTGGTGGCAGAATTAAGGCATCGGCCTTTTATTTGGTGTTTACTCCAGTTTTTCATGGTCATATTTTCTCTTTTCAGAATTGAAGATTTGCCAACCTCTTGTAAAATGTAAATTTGCTGAAGTGATGACTAAAATGCCAAAATGTTCTCAGCAAAAATGAGTAGTTTGTTTGCAAGTTTTACATGATGATAGTTAGAATGTAATCAACGGTAAGTGTGTCACTGAGCCTTTTAAACTGTTGTGAGTGAACTGGCATGAACACAGGGAACAAAGTCCCCTCTTCACCTCTAGGTGATGCTCCACACATACATACTGTCACCATACTGAAATATTTTGACTTGATTAGTCGTTTTTTTTTTTTTTTTCTTTTGCATATCAATCAAACCCCATTAGACAATTGAAATAAGTTGAATGTATGCATGTTGTACACTTTAGGTTCAGGCTCGACCTACAGTAGATTGAAATGTTTATCAGAACAATTTCCTTTTTCCAGGAACAGTGTCCTTGAACTAAATACATATATGAATGCAAAGGACCATTGGATGAAAAAAAACACATTCACATTGCTCGATATTCATTGAAATTTGTTGAAATGTTTGAATTTTGATACTGTCAGCTATCAAAATTGATGCTAAGACTTACTTTGAAGAATGGTATATGCTGTCTGTGCTGTTCATAGAAACAAATATGTTTGGAGATTATTTGGCTTGTGCTATTTACCTGGAATGACGGTGGCTGATCACATCAAGTTTAAAATCAATTTACTCTTTTTTTGCAAAGTCAAGAAGACTTGTGTCATTTTCATCAAAATGACATTTCATTTGTTATGTTATTTACCTCCTTACATTGTCCCAGGTATAAAGAAAATGGTTACAACCACAATCATCAGTGAGAGTGGAGGTTTTGTAATATCCTGTTATAAAGATTTTGGAAGCATCTCCACACCAACTTCCTTGTAAATGCTGGAAGAGTTATAACCATCTTATCTCATCCATACCTCAGTCCAGATTCTTCATGTGCTGGTTCATTGGTCAGTTCAGTGCTATTAGTTTACAGGTTTTTCTGCTGAATGTGTCTGTGGTGAATTAGGCATGTCTGTGGCTCCTGTCAGGATACAGGCAGTGTAAATAAATTGCTTGTGTATTTCATATTTTATTTCTTGACAAAATAGGGTTCTTTTTTTTTTTTGAGAAATCCTAGAGCTTGGGAAACTGTATTAAATGTAGATATGTGAATAACATAAATGCCTGGTTCAGTTTTTATTTGTCCCCATTAAACCATGAACTTACTGATTGTTTACTGTGGTATTTCTGACACGAGAATTTAACTAAAGGCTCATTAAGTATGATGACAACTCTCATGCTTATTAAAAATTGATGAGTAGGAATGTAATGCTTTCTAACATAAATACTGTTTCAGCTGTAATACAAACAAACAATGTGTTTGTGGTGTAAAAATATTGTCAGATCTGCATTAATGCAGACTATGGTTCAAGCAGTTTACTGATAGAACATTACCTACATGACCTTATTGCATAGAGGCATTGATCCATGTGTTCATTAAATGATGACCTCTTTTTTTAGTTTGGATGAACTGTCCCTTTAATACTAACACAAACATCTATAGTTACTGTAAACAAAGCAATGAGACATAAATTTCATATTAGAGGTTCTTATGTTTATGAAAGCTGCAAGAATCTCTGCCATCAATCAGGTATTTACTCTGTGAACACTGTAGGCTGATTTAATACACACGCACACACACACACATAGGGTAAATTGTGTGTGTGTGTATCAGTCTTACGCACAGGACAGTGTCACTCGTCCTTCATACACCAGGCTTATTGTCAGATCAGCTGACATCATGGCCTGTGCCAGGCAGGCAGAGCACTGGGCATGGGTCAGTAGCAAGTGGAACTGAAGTAACACACAAGGACAACAAAATATCAACAATGGTAAGAAATGTTTTCCCATTTAAAAATCATTATGTGATGTTTGACATAATTACGTATTAAATAATCATTTTGAGGCTCTTGTGACATGATGACTGATCATGGATGGCCTGTGTGTGTCTGCAGATGTTTGCATTATTACTGCTTGGTGTCTTTGGATTGTCTTTGAGTGTCTCCTCAGCCACCCAAGGTATAGTTTCAACAACATTTATTTAGTAAAAATGCTAGATAAGATTTTGTGTCTTAATTCTTTCTTGTGTCTGTGCTTTTCCAGTGGGTCTGAGTGAAAAAATCCTGGTCTTCCCTTATGAGACAGACTTCAGCTTTGTGGCCTTGATACCACAGAAGGAGATGGGGCTGAGGGCCTTCACCCTCTGCATGCGTGTGGCCACTGAGCTGCCTGAAGACCGTCAAATCATCCTGTTTGCCTACCGCACCACTGACTATGACGAACTCAATGTGTGGCGTGAGAAGGATGGACGCATCGCCTTTTACATGAGTGGGGATGGCTGCTCCTTCCACCTGCCACCGCTTACCACCTTCCGCTCCAGCCTCTGCCTCACTTGGGAGTCTCGCACTGGCCTTGCTGCTTTCTGGATGGAAGGAAAGCGCAGCGCCTACCAAGTCTATAAACCTGGGCACATCATCCGACCAAAAGGCACTGTCATCCTGGGACAGGACCCGGATAAACACCTGGGAGGGTTAGAGGCCGTGCAGAGTTTTGTCGGGGAGATAAGTGATGTGAATATGTGGGACTTTGTTCTCTCCAGGAGCATGATCCAGGCCTGGCACTATGGGCACAAGGTCCCCAAGGGAAATCTCTTTGACTGGGCCACTCTTGAGTATGAGGTGAATGGGAACGTGATGGTGGTGGATGATGACTGACTCAGTGTGGAGTTCAATGAAAAGAGAGATGAGGCTTTAGAGATCTGTATTGGGCTGATAATGATATGTGTGATTCTCATTCTTAGATTTATGGTAGTTTTATGTTAGGACCCTTTAAATGTTCTTATTAAAAGACCAGAAGCAGAAATGAGGAGTATTCGGGACTTATTTGATCCATCTGCTATAGCTATATGATACAGTATATCCTGTATGTGTTCAGCAGTAAAGCCATTGGCAACAAACAACAATACTCTGACATGCACAGATGTCAGCTGTTGTTTTGCATCAGTAGGTTTTAAAGAATTACTTGAGTTTATGATCACTGTTATTCCTCTAGTTTTTCATTATATTTAAAGTCATACTTAGCTTTTGTTTCCCAAAGACTGTTGTAAGAGCAAATTAGTGAAGATCGAACAAAAATGTTGATGTGCCAGATGTATCCATAGGGTGGCAGTCTGGACTAGTTCACATCAAACAGAAACTAGTGTCAAACAGGGGTTTGTTATACATAATGGCGCAATTTAGCATGGGTATGCAAATTACTTGATAACAAATAATATTTATTTTACTTGTATTGCTAATATTTTTGCAAATGTGAAAGTCAAATAACTAAAACATTGGCTTTAAATACTGTGACACTATTGTGCATTTAAGAGCGAATTACAATAGATTTGAGATAACAATTTTACAATTAAAAACTGCATATGCTTAAATTTCAATTTATTATGTTTCAGTAAAGTGAAGAGGCAAGTAGAGGCAAGTATCTGAAATCTCATTTAACTTAAATTATCTTTGTGCTTTAGAGTAACAAACCAGGTTTAACTGAAAAATCTGCTAACATGCATTGACAGTTTGTTCACGTTACTTTTTGCAGGATGTTTGTCCTGTGATTGATAATAAAAATATGCAATAAAATTATTGGAACAGCAAGCTGGGGGTGGCATTCTACAGTAGATTTAATGATTTAATTGCACAGAGACAAATAGCAATTATTATATTTAAAATCCATTGCGTTAATGTTGCCTGTGGTTACTGTACTCACTCATGAATTTTCCATATTTCAAATGATGTAAGAACGCTTTTGGGTCTGAAATAAAATCATGCCATGTGCATAACCAACCATGTTTGTTATTAAAGAGAATATTTAGTCTTTGAACTCTTTTTATTTATTTTTTTACATTTTAAAGAGATAAGTTGTATATATTATACCAACTGGTGAGTACTTATTTCATGTTATGTTCTAATTTAAGAATTTATAATAGAATTTTACAAATAATTTCATCCCAAAAATAAATATGTTACATGTAACTTGCAGAAATCATGTCGTATGCAGTTGCTTCGCTAAGAAAGTCCTGCAGAATAAGTTCAAGGTCAGATCTCCATCCGAGTGTAACACAGTAACCCAAAGTTGCAGTGTGTTGTCTCTGTTTGTTTCACTGGCTCTGTGCACTTATCCTCCCTGCCTGCACCACCATCATGACCTCCTTGCAAAGACCAGGGAGGAAGTTTCCAGTGCACAGCCCATCCATGCAGGCTCCCTTGAGGGTGGGAAAGTGCTTCGTTCTGAGTGTGTGTTTATTCTGACCGAATCACCCGTTGGCTTTCTCTCGGCAGCTAAATAAGGAGAAGGCAGGGCCAATGAGTTCTGACTGCGGGTCAGCAGCCAAATGTTCCACCTTCTTGGATGTTGAAATGCATCAATCGCAGTGCCCACTCACTGTGTGGTAACACCTTTGTGGACCATCTGCCCAAGCCTGGCTCCTCAGCCCTCTGGTTCACACACTCACACGCACACACACACATAATTTTCTTCCCAAAAGGGATACAATTTCTTTATATACATGCAAAAATCTTCACATATAAATCTTACACTTTAGACACAAAGTCCTTTTGGTGAAAAGAATGAAAAGTATCAAGTTGTTGTTAAAGACACTTTTTCAGAGAAAGACAATTGAATTTTTTGCAGGCATGTTGCACTCCGGGGCCACATATTTCACTGGTTTTGCTTCAAAGAAAAACTTCCAGTCTTTAACAGAAGGACACAATCAGTGGCCTCTTCACAAAGTGGATAATTATTCCCTCTGTGTCTCGGTATTGCATGTTTTATCCAACTGAACAAACAGTTAAAACGCTACTTGTCCTGCTCGCGGACAGGGCTGCCAGTGTGAGCCTGTGAGATCTGCATATTGGCCCGTGGTGGTTAAAGCTGTCTGAGGCAAGGCGGTGCTGCTGACTGTATGTCCATGCGTGTGGAGCTGGTGAAAATGTTTTCCACGCGAGAGGAGACGGCAAAGGGAGCCCCGTGTGAGCTGGCGAGGGGAAACAGAAGGAGGGCCGTTCTGGATTCCTTCAAGCAACTTCAAATAGATTTCTAGGCAAAACATATTTGCATATGCAAGACAGTGCTACGAGCTATCTGAGTGAGCTCTGGCATGTGTGCATTGAACAGATGGATAATTTTTTTAAAGCTTTCTTGCAGAAATTTCAGCCCATTAAACTGAGATCTTGGGCATTATTTAGCCTGCTTTTGTTCATTAGGCTCACAAAGAATCATCAGGATTAAGTTGCTCTCGTTTGTCATATGTAACCTATGATTCGCATTAGACAAATCTGAAACATTACAGAAAATATGTGTTGATTTAAAGCTATTTGTTCGGTGAGAATCCTTGTATCAAGAAAACACAAGTGAACACACTGTGTTGCCCTTTTTCAAACCAAACTGGGCCTAAATGATTTTGCTGCAAATGCTTTGTCAGCACAGGAACTTTACTAAACTTCAAAAAAGCAGAAAACCAGCCTTTAAGATTTTCTGTCAAAAGGATTACAATTTGCTGCTTTTTGTTTTTGTTTTCCTACATGCCACTAGATGTCCAATAGCTTTTTGTCTCCAGTACTCTCATTTACTGGTCTGCTGGACATAATTTTTCAGAAAAACAGTAAAAATGGCTGTGTGGGATAGACTGGGACTCAAAACATTAAAAACTATTTAATTTTGACCCTGTTAGTCTTTTTTTTTAGAAAACGTTCACCTAAGGGCCAGATGAAGGCTCAGCTTACTCCTCCACTTTACTGCTCTCTCTTTTTCTCTGTCTCTCAGAGGTAATAATGTGACAGTATTGTCCCCCCACCTCCAGGCTGTATAAAAAATTCACCAGTCTATCCCATTAGAGTCAGTCCGAATCAAGGAGCAGGCGTTACAACGGGCACACGTGACACTTTTATCCCCCCACACTTAGCAACGCAAATGGTATGGTTGTAAAACAGAAAATCACTGCAGAAGCCAAATTTCTCGCTGCAGGTCAGGTCAAGCACTCACTGTATTGTACGTATGCACTATTCAGATGTACACACGCAAGCATCGTGGTTGTAAATTGTTAAAAACAGATGGATCATACCCTTTTCAGTACAGGTTTTTCACACTGATGGTGTGAGACCTGACCTTTACTGTGTGTGATTGTAAGAGCAGTTGGCCCTGTCCAGTGTGATACCTCCAGGCAGGACGGCTTCACCATCTACCTTGGCTCACGGTGTTTGTCCTGGGTAAGGAAGACTGGTATTGAAACACTGTGTGTGTGTAGGGGATGGACTAAAGCCAACCATCCTGTAATAAACAATAGATTTACAAAGAGGATATCTTCAGAGATGGTGCTGTGGTAAATTTAAAGCTCATGAAATTTCTGCCATATTGTATATAAGCCTTCACAGCCTGTGGAGGCTTGTAAAATGTTATGGATTCTGAGGGAGTGTGTCAAATATTATTAAAATCGCAACTACCCTAACCATTTCCCCACAAACATCCATGCATTTCTGAAATATTTTTTTTAGCAGAATACCTGTGTTTTTAAGTAAAAAAAAAAAAAAAAAAAAAAAAAAAATTTCAGAAATGCATGGATGTTTGTGGGGAAATGGTAAGGGTTAGGGTCTTTTTCTTTTTGATTGTAAAAACTTTGAAGTAGTTGCGATTTTAATAATATTTGACACACTCCCTCAGAATCCACAACATTTTACAAGCCTCCACAGGCTGTGAAGGCTTATATACAATATGGCAGAAATTTCATGAGCTTTAAATTTACCACAGCACCATCTCTGAAGATATCCTCTTTGTAAATCTATTGTTTATTACAGGATGGTTGGCTTTAGTCCATCCCCTACACACACACAGTGTTTCAATACCAGTCTTCCTTACCCAGGACAAACACTGTGAGCCAAGGTAGATGGTGAAGTTGTAACACCGGAAAACTGTGTTTAAAGGGCAAATCTGAAATCCTTTTGGAAGTGGAAAATCCAGGTTATTGGTAGCTTGCTCACATTAGGAATGAAAGAGAATGACTTTACAAAAGAGGACTGCACACATTAAATCTATCTAATAATAAGCTTTCTAATTGATCATATTGTATTATATATTATAGTCAATTCACTCTGTACAGTTTTACATATTTATTAGCTTTATATAAATATAAAAAAACCTTTTAGGTTTTTGGCAGAATGTATGTTGTCTTGAAAATGTAATACGCGATTCGTTTATTACAAATAGATTCTATCCATGTTGTATTTATGACGGCACGGCAGTAGTGATTTGGCAGTGTGATTCTCTGCACATGTGCATAAGGCTGCATGTTAAACAAATACAAAAAAAAAAACATGCACCTGAAATTCCCAGCTCTTTCCCCACTATTAACCCATCCTTCTATTTTCCTGTCTCCTCCAAACCAAAGGAGCGCAGCATCAGAGAGCGAGAGGCTCTGTGGTTGACTGCGTTGCGGCTTTTAGCATTGAATTCCCCTCCGTCCCCCCTAGGCTGGCCTCTCCTGTGAACATATGAGCCATGCCACAGCGTGTGGCGCTGGGAGATGGTCCAGGGCCTCCTGATTAAATATTACAGCCTTCTAAATGGATGGAGATTAGCCTCTGTGGGAATGTTAGGGCTTAATTTACCCCCCGGCCAGATGTGTGTGAGTGAGAGTGTGTTTGAGGGAAAGCAGGGAAGGAAGGGGTTGTTGTACAAGTGCCCCAGTGTAAATTGATTACATGTTTGCAGCAGTAGGTCAGTGGAGGATTTACTGCCGTTTCATTGGGCGAATGATCAGTAGCAGGTCAGAGGTGAGAGGAGCAATTGAGAGCTGCACACTTTTAATTGCTATCACAATTTTAGATTAGACATATTTGAAAATGAAATGATGACCTTCGATGAGGCTGCACAAAAATAATTGTGTTATAATTACACATGGTTCTGTGTATTTCTTGGTTCACCATATCTAAGCAGTTATAGATCTCTTCTGTCTGAATCTTTCTGTTAATATCATGTAGCAATAGGGCTGTAGTTCCTCATACAAAACACAAGAGAAATAAAGTTAACAAAGGGAAGAATGGATAGATTTATGCATAAAATGGAGAACAGATAAATACAAATAAATTATGAGATATGTGACATCTACCAGAAAGAGAAAAATATGTTGTTGTTTCACATTTAGTTTGACAGTAGGTGTTAAAGTATAGAAACAATTTCACATCCATGGAATAAATTACTGCCATTTTAATTCCAGCCTGTTTTCTGTGTCCGTTTGTGTCATGTCGACATTTGCTCTGAATTATTGATCAGGTGGTTTTGTAGTTCGCTGTGTTTAAAATGCTTTTAAGGATGTTTTGATGTCTTTGCATAAAAAAACCTGAACTTTATTATTTATAAACACACATAACCTTTATGGAAAGTGGGATCTATTCACCTTTGTTGTCCATTTTGTTACTGTACAAGGACTTCACAGCCACTTGTCACTGTGATAAACATAAAGTGGGCAAGAAAAAGTCAGTGACTTTGGGATTAGCCGCATGTATCTACACATTTGGCCTGAATTAGGATCTGAGCTTCATGTAAACAAACAATTCACTTTAACTAATATCACACAGGTCATTGTATTATTTCTTGTACAAATTAAACATTGATACTGTAGGTTGGAAAATCTATGAATGCTAACTGCCGTCAGGAAAAGTCAACAACGAACACATCACTCGGTACTGCTTCTGGGAAAAATTATTAGTGGACCGATGTAAAATGCATACAGTCTATATTAACAGCAAAACATCGTCAGGTACGATGCAGGGAGCATCATGATTTGGTTCTACACAGCAGAGAAGGTGAAGTCAGGTCACAATGTGCTACCTATTGGAGGACGGGGGCACTTTAAAGGGAATGAGGCCAAGGTAAGGCAACGTTCCTCTACTACAAAAAGTCAAAACACTGCAGCTCACCCTCAAAAAAGCAGAGGGATTCTCACAACATGGTGCCCAAAAACAAATATTCAATGCTGTGTAAGAACTACTACACGTTTTATCAGCGAGGGCATCCACCAGCTGAAGCTCAGCAGCTTGGTAGGTTGGGTGATGCAGTAGGACCATGACCCTAAACATCAAAGTAAATGTACCACTTTAAACCACTATTTCCCAGTCATTGCCAAGGCCTTATCCCTCCAGGGATCCTCCTGCACAGGTTTTACAGGAAGTGTTAAGGGTTCACTTAGTTTTAATATCAGCACAGTAAAGTTTTAGTGGCTGTTATCAGCTTAAGCACACTGTGTTTGTCTGTACTTATGAGATAGTAGAAGTATATCAGATCACGTTTTGCAGCCAATTAATGCAGACATACAGGTAAATCCAAGGCTTCACATCCTTTTTCTTGACACTGTATGTTTTTTCCTGCAGACATGTGGATCAGATGTATCACCGCAAAGCCTTAATTCTCTGTTAATTTTCTTCTCGCAATGGACAAACACATCCATCAAACACAGACCACATATGTGTGCAGCATCCACAGATAATAACTACTTGACATAAACACAGCCCATGTGCTCACACACACGAACACAGGGAAACAGCATCTCACACATGCACAGACACACACACACAGGCACTCGGTGCCACTGGGCAGGTAGCCTGAAAGATTGAAAGCAATTAAAACTATCATCTGCAGTGGCTCTGGGCAGGCCTGTGGCTGCGAGGGGGGAGCTGCCACTGTGCATCAGCCTCTCAGTCTCAGCAACGCACAACGACATGAGAGGGAGAGTCGCAGCCCTCTCTGAAACACACAGCCACTGCCACAGCTCCCAGCATGACGTACACGCATGTGTGCTTGCACAGGGCTGTGTCATACAACTGCCATGACACTTAATCCTGCTGCTGATCTTTCACCTGCTCCTGTGTTCCAGTGTCTTCTTCTGAGAGCTGAACACATGATGAGGCTCAGAGCTAAAGCATCCCCAGAACGCTGAAGTCAGAAAACCCCATGTTCATTGACTGGGTTAAGCTGTGTTTGTAACACTTCGACAGTGCTGATGAGATTTACTGCAGGTTTACTGTGTTTGGCTTCATAATGGTTTGGCCTGAAGCACGAGGAACCAATGTGTCTCCAGAGGTGGAGTAACACACACAGTGAGCAGATGTAAAGTTAAAGTTACATTGAAATGATATAAGATTCTGCAATATCTTTGTGCAGATTAAATTGTGTTTTTCAGTTTTTTTTCACGTGCAGCCTTACGCAGAAATGTCGGCAGAACCTCGGGTACACGTGCTGGGAAACAGGGGAAATAGTTATTGTTTGAATAAATACTTTAGTAGATCACCTGAACCCAGAGCTCATCAGTCTGATCTCATTAAGTGTAAGTGCTGTAACTCCAAGCTGTTTGGGCCAAACTTGGAGCAGTTTACCTGCGTTCAGATCCTTGGGAATGGTGGCTGTCTGGCTGTATCTGGACTGGCCCTTAACAAGTCTCCTCAGGACAACCACACCACCATTATCAACTACTGTTACTCTATCTCTCTCTCCATCCTCTCCCTCCGATCAGCTCTCAACCTGTCACTCTCACTTAGCATCGACATTAGCACCGGTGGTTTCCTCATCCTGGTTCTCTTCACCCCTCCCCGCCACCATCTCCCCTCGGTGCGTTTGAATACATATCTCCGATATTCAGCCCCTACTTAATTTGACAGGCCCCTGTTTTGTCAGTCTGACAGGCCCATAGCAAGACACTAATAGGCCACAGAGACCACCAGCAAAGGCACCAGTCAGGGAGGCCCCTGCGGTGCCATTCCCCATCACCCTCCATGTCTCTCATGGCGATGCAGGCAGGAGAGAGGGGGTCAGGGAGTAGGGTGGTCAGACAGTAGTGCTGTCACACCACGCCACAGGAGACTGGACCAGACCTCAGTACTGACACCTGTCACTGCTCCTTTGTAAACGCCCCACCACTACCACCACTCACTATATACACACACAAAAGAGGATAAAAAGAGCAGCCAGTGGGGGTATCTAGGGATCTAATGACTGCGCCTGCCACTCAAAGCAATGACTGCCGTCCTCACAGAAATGGCTGCAGAGAGAGTAAACTTCACGCTGTTTGTTTGGTGATGGACCCACGATGGAGCAG
The DNA here is from genome assembly GCF_033026475.1 of Channa argus. Classification (NCBI taxonomy): domain Eukaryota; kingdom Metazoa; phylum Chordata; class Actinopteri; order Anabantiformes; family Channidae; genus Channa; species Channa argus. The sequence goes on along the minus strand of NC_090216.1, from coordinate 12,139,068 downwards.
CTGCGATGGAGTGTGTGTGTGTGTGTGTGTGTGTGTGTGTGTGTGTGTGTGTGTGTGTGTGTGTGTGTGCGTGTGTGTGTGCGCGTGTGTTTCCCTTTAGGCCACCTGTCTGACTGATTGTGACCTGTTAAACTCTGATCACAGTTAATTGGTGGCCGATGGTGGTGGGAGGAGGTACCCTAAATTTGAGATGTGGGTTGTTGTTCTTCTTTTGTTTGCAGGTGAGGGAGCAAACTAAAACATGACAAATGGAAATGCTCATGACCTTAAGACTAGATAGGAAAGGGGGCTTCCTGCTACCTTTAGGCTTATAGGTGTTCACATAATTTAAGACATTTCCTTAGCCACACTAGCATGTGAGCCAAAGGGAAATCACTATTCATCTGTTGGTTTGGTGGAGCCTTAAGTGCAGACTAAATTTAAATATTCACAACACAAATTGTAGGGAAATGTCTATATTTATGTTTCCCCACAGGTTTGTAAGCCAAACATTTGTAAGCACATCACAATATTAGCAAGCCAAAATAGAATACTTTGGAATGCTTAGAAGAAAATTAGCATCTACATAACATACATAAATCCTAAACATACTCCATGTGCTGGAGTTCATGCAATATAATCAAAAACACCAGACAGCTACCGAATGCACTTTGTGTTGATTTATCAGCTGCTGTCAGAACTGATTCAGTGCTTTCAATGACAGAAAAAAGTCAATACACATCAAAACTATGTGATTAATGAAATTATACATCCCTTTGAAGATATTATTGATTTAGACATTCGGTTTTTTTAACAAATTGCAAGGTCAAAAGATGAAAGAAAATAAGCCATAATTGAACTTGTCAGTCAGCAAAGATGGTTCTGGGTTCTTCTTGTCTTTGACTGTGAACAGGCTCTATGATAGAGAGAGACATTCAGAGTACGTCAGGGCTGGGATAAGAGCCAGAGACAGGGGGTTGTCTGGGGGACTCCCGGGGTCTTTCGTGTAGTGAATTATTAAGGTTTACTAATACTTCATAAATCCCCTCTTTGTCCTGTCCATTACCGGCCTGTCACATCCTCTCGCCACTGCTAGACTGACTCACTTGCTTCATCTAAATGACAGAAGTTAAACTGTGTTCCATAGGAGATGGGAGGGGGAGCATGAGGGTGAAGGGCTGCAGTTGGAAAAGAGAGGGGAAAGGGGAAGATGGGTGGTTGGGGAGGGAGGGAGGGCAACAGCACTCTGCAAGTAGGCCCCAGGGCTGCATGGCTTGGTGAGGGTGCGCACCATTTCCGACTGTGTGCTTGTGTGTTTTTCTGCTTGTGTTTGTGTTTTGTCTTGTGCGTCTTTCAATACAAAATTGAAGTATAAATGTATTAATGTGCACTTAAAGACAGTGTATGAGTGACTGGATCGAAAGAGGAAATCAGTGTGTATCATTTCTCAGATCCATGTTTCCTCATTAACTCCCCATGCATCTACACCACCAGCTCTCTCCCTGTCCTCACCCTCCCCTCCTCCATCTCTCCTCCTCCTCTTCTTCCCAAAACAGCAAACCTTGCCTCAGTGCGTGCCTGGCGGTCTCTCTCCGCAGTCTCGACAGCCGAGCTGGTCGTTGCCCCAAGCACTGAGGAGCTGTCGCCTCTTGTTAGTGTCGCTGTGGCGACCCAGAGTCCTGCCTGCCTGCTCCTTGATTAGAGATTGAGGTGGATGGAGTGTGTTTGGGCGTACATATAAGTGTGTGTGTGTGTGTGTGTGTGTTGGTGTGTGTGTTTAATGCTACTCACCCCCCTCCTGCCCGCAGAGCTGCTTTTAAAGATCAGTGATTTGGTCAATTGGCCTGGCAACTCTAATCCCACGTAAGGTCACTGATGACTCAATGGACCAGTCAGTGAAGGAGGCTGTCACGTCCTTATGTGTGTGTCCATGTTTGGCTGTGTTTGTGTATATGGGTGCTTGTGAGGTAACAAGTCCCTGACAAAATCAATGAGGATAAAATCTATAAAGAAATGATCAGGATGTCAAAAGTTCCAGAAGATTACACAGGCTTGTTGTAATTCAAAACAACATTTGACTTGTTGTACCAACAGATCAGGGGAACTAATAGATTGTGTGCAGCTTTGTACAGCATGAGCAGAAAGCAAGAGCTACTCATAGCTGACCAACATCACAATATTTGCAATCTATTTGACTATTTTATTTGTTTCCTTCAATTATTCACTTAATGATGTCATGTTTTATTGCCTTGAAAGACAAAGATTTAATTGAGACACTGCTGTACACAGGCATCTCAGTAGGTGCATAGCCTACGACAGCAATGTCCCTGCTTTGGTTTCATGCTCTCCAGCTTCGCTGTGTGTGAGAGGTTCTGTCAAACAGAACAATGCTTTACTTGATGTCTTGTAACCCTAAAAGTGTGAAGGATGGTGGCTGACCTTGTGAAAAACTTTGGACAGCCAACTGTCTGCCTGTCTGCTGCAGGATGGCCAGGTCAGTGATTCGTTAGACCCTGAGGGAGCTATAAATACTGTGTGCGATTTCACTTCCTCTATGCCCTGCCCTGGGCACAGCTGTCCATCTCTGGACAAATTCTCTGCCCAAAGGGAGGACTGATTGGCTCTGTGGACCTTGTGGACAAGCTACCCATCTGTTGGAGGGTGAATGTCTATTTCATTCAAACACATAACTGGGTTATTTTTGGAATAAAAGAACCGCAAAACGTTTTTGGTTTAAATGGAGAGAGCAATGGTTCACTTCTCGAAACAGCATATTTTTTTAATCGATGTGTCCATATGATTGACATGTCAATAGAACTGAATTAGTTCCAAATGTTTATCCATATGAGTAGCTTTCCTGATCTCCTTCAGCCAGTTCAACACAGATGTGTCTCATGAACCACAGTCACAAAATTAAAAATGTTTACTCATGCTGCCCACAGAATTATTAATTTTTTAATATTTTTAGATTTATTCTGTGGCACAGCCATTCCTGGTTGTGTGTCGTAGTGACAAGTGTCCTAGTGACATTCCCATCACTCTCGTAAGCATTTAGTGCCTAGCGATAACGCTTTGCTAAAACAATAAATAAACAGCTACATATACAGCTAAGTGTAAAAACTCAGCATCTTATTTTGAAATGTTAAAAAAACTTTTTTCATTAACATAATAAAGTACAAATGTTACTTAAATAAATTAAGAAATAATATAAGAGATTTTTGACATTAATTTATCAAGGGCAAAGCAAACATTTCCACTTATTACATTTTTTATTGTTTTACTTGCTCTTTTTATTCACTCCTTGACCATTGTTGTTTTCTCTGATGATAAATAAACTTCTGCACTTGCTGAATCTGCAATACTATGATATCAGGTTTAGGATTTAGTTTGCATCCCCATACATGCAATTTCAAAGATGCAAATGTTTACAGTCTGTCATTGTGTGCATATCAACACGCTGACGTTAGCATTTAGCTTAAAGCAAGTGCAAGTCCCAATAGCTGCTAACATGGTTGTTTGGTTTAGCATAGCACGATTTTAGCACTGATATAGCTGAGTTTTGAAACAAATACTTATAATCCACATTACAAAGTGACACTGATGTGTTTAGGTACTAGGTGGTAACAGTGGTAACATTTAATACCACCCTTACAGACATACAATGCAAATAACTATACTTTGCATGTTATGAGCAAACCATTTATGGCAAATATAATCAGGGAATGGTAAAGGTTAGGGGACTAAAGCAAGCTTAATTTAAATGAGGAAAACATTAGGGTTAATAATGGTGAATAAAATGCCAAATATTCAATGCAGATCAGTGATGTGACACAAACAATGGAGTATGAAAACCAATTTTCTGAGCTTCAAACTTTTGTACTTTAGTTTTGTTTTCTGGATTGGCACTGGTATTAAATTACCAAATGTAGTAATGCAGGGGGACTGTATTAAAAAACAGACTTTCAACAATAAACTGTACTTAGATAAACTTACATAAAATCCTGTAAGTAAATACACACATCTATTAAAAAAGAAGGGATTAGAATGTCCTTGGTCACATAATGTGTATCACAGATCCAAATTGTTTGATGTGAGAAGAGAGAATTTACGAGTGGCAGTGAGAATACAGAGGAACGACAGCCAGTGAAAGGGAAACAAGACTTCCCTCTAGCTATGGCTTCCTGACTTGTTTATTTGCTAACTGGGCAGGGGGGTGGGGGGTGGATGGGGGAGAGGGTGAACATATGGTTTGCTAAAACATGGACTTGTAGTTGGGAGGCCGAGGCACCCTAAGGGATGGAGCTGACGGCTTTGGTCCCTGTCTCCCTCAATTCCTCCCGCTTGGACAGCCAGAGCTGAACATCCGTCCTCCAGGAGTTAGCAGCACAGTGCAGCCTCTCTCTTTCTCTCTCTCTCTCTCTCTCTCTCTCTCTCTCTCTCTCTCTCTCTCTCTCTCTCTCTCTCTCTCTCTCTCTCTCTCTCTCTGCTGTTGCTACTCACAAATATCCTCAGTCAAACCCTGAAATGATATAGGGGAGGAGATAAGAGGCCAGTGGCTTTGGCATGTACATGGGGGCCCTGAATGCAGCTGGGAAACTGACTGACACCATCCACTTGTCCCTGCTTCCATAAGCCCTGTTGCTGAGGGACTTAAAGCTCTGGTCCTGGCAAGTGGACATGCTGGTACTTTGTTCTCAACACATATGGACATCTTCTGTCCAATTCTTGTGTAACAGATATTTTGTGCACTGGGAATTTGTTTGAACTCATAGCGAGGACCCAGAGTGAGATCAGAAATTTTGCTTTTGGGAGCTGATTGTTGTCAATGAGCTACCAGCTACTGCAGATATCCTACAGATCAGTGCACTGAGATAGACAGTTACACACAAACCCTCAAGGTCTATGTGTTTATGGACCTACTCACTAAGTGGGATCAAGGCACTAATGTACACACATGGTCTAACTCATCCTGCATTGACAAACAAACATATGCACACACTCAAATACACTTCCTGTGGGTCAGTGACTTAATATGCACATACTTACACACACTAGGTCAGTTGTTGATACACATGCACACACACACACACACACACCCTGAAGGTCAGCACTGTGATAGACAGCAGTCCTGATGTGCTCTGACAGAATCGTCTGCTGCCTTTCATTTCCGCTTGCTTTTCTCCCATCAGGTGACACCCACAGGTGCCTTGGTGAGAGAGACCCCACCTCCTGTGGGTATGCGTGGGGGCAGCTGGTGAAAACGAGAAGTGGAGACTGAGACAATACATAAAAATCGCTGGCCACTGAGACACCAGCTGCTTGCTGTCAGTGACCCACAGCACAGGCATTGGTGTGACTTCCACCTCTCATCACACAAACAGATATTTGACCGATGAACAGGGAACGTAAGGCATCAGCTGCACCTCCTTCCAAATGAATGACTCTGACTCTCACACCCGTCGATCCTGCCACAAAGTTGCATCAATAACTGATGTTAAGGCTATTGGCATGGATCCTTTGCAGAGAAAAATCCAGCGAGTCATACGTGTAGTCATGACTGAACCTTGACATCTGCTCTTTTCAGACATCATCCCAGCTCACTTTGAAAGCTGCATTTTCACATTGGAAAGTAGCCAGCACTCATCTAGCCCTCACTGGTCTAATTGTGGGCGTTCATTTAAGTGTGAAGCTGAAAATGTCTCATTGTGTGCTCGCAGCACTCTTCTCTGACATACTGTGGGGGCACTTCACCTCAGAAAAGGACGTTTGTGTATTTTTGTCATGGCTTTTGGATCTGGAAAGTGGTGTTCAAAGTTAAAAGACATCAACAACCTTTGAAAGTAACAGTCTGACATTATGAAAACTATATTTATTCTCTATGATTTTGAATGAGACAAGAAGTTCAATTCAAGACTCATGGGGGGAAATGTAACCTTGGTGCTGTCCTAAAGTGACAGCATCAGCATTCCAGCACCTAAAAAGCTCATCATCTACCATGTGGATTATGTGAGAGATTATTTCTTGGACAGTGTGGGATTTCCTGCTCATAACTGGTGAAGACTCACTGCACCCTGCCAATTTATAATCCCACACACCTGTGAAACCACAGCCTCTCTCAGTTTTACATTTATATATAGAAAAATAAACTAGAAAAATAATCATATTTTAAAAAAGAACAGTAACATTCTGTATTTGTGGACCTTTTTTTCAAAGTCCAAAGTATAGATTTAAATTTGAGTTTGAGAGACTGTAGTTGTCCATGGCTTCAGACTTCTGTTGGCAAGCACTGGCAGTGCTAAAGTGTCCTTGAGCGAACAAACCGAAGCTTCTCTTGCTCCAGGACGACTGGAGCACCAGGAAGGAAAAGCAAAAACAGTCATACTTTTACACGTGACTCCAACATTGTCACAAATGAGCTCAAACTCAATTATCCATGTAACAGTGTATATAAAGAATGTTACTGCAGCTATGACATGTAAGAATACTGGTAAGATTATAATTATCATTATAAGTCATAAAACACACTGGGTGCTCAAAGAAAACCAAAGGAAGTCACCAAAGGCATGAGGTTGTTTTGTCACTGTGGTTGTGCATTAGTAAAGCGGAGAATGGCTGTTGGAGTTATTCTCCTTTGAAAAGAAGGGGAAAGAGGGGCAATAGGGGAGGGGGGGAAGTGAATAATTAATAGTGGCTGAGAGCGATATGAGTTTAGTTAATGTGCCCAGCAGCACAGGCTGAGAGAGAAGCTGTAAGATATTCCACCCCAGGCTGAAAACCCAGGCAGTTGGAAGAAGTGAAGACTCATTTTGGGTTAGAGGTCATCCATCTTCTCACCTATATATCTTTCTATTACTGCATTGTCGAGTGATGGGTGCGTGTGTGTGTGTGCTGACGGTTTCTCTTAATTTGCATGGGTTTGGTTGTGTGTCTCTGTGTGTGTTTGGAGGCATCCGCACAGCTGGCTCGCCCTGGTAGCGGTGTTGTTGCCGCCCTCAGGTTCCTTTCTCTGAGTGGTAATAGAGTGCTCCTGTCAGCCTCCCCAGATGCCGTTCCATAAGGACCCTCAGCTCTCACAACTTGCCAGGAGAGTTTGTTGTTCACACTGCAAGTCTGAGCCTCTTCACATTTCTACTTTTCCATAAGAAGCTAAAAACTGCAGTTTACAGTTAGGTGTGAGGAGCATGCAAACTTTTTGGGTTTTGGCCGTATAACATAGCTGTAAATCCAATGAATAATGGAAGAGAGGCCACATCAACACTCCCACATATACAACTGCTTTATGGGAACATTAATCATTTGTCACAAAATGTTGATTTATTTTAGTGATTAAGGTAATGCATAATAGTCCATAAATCAATAAAAAAGTATTTTAAACATAATGACATTTTGAAGATAATATAATATTTTTTATCCCTTAAACTAGTAACAAATTCTCAAATAAATACAAAATTATAATAGAAATGTTTTCGCCTTTTTTTTTAGACCAGCAGAGGAAAAACATCTGGACAACTTACTGTCAAAAGAGTTAAAAACTAAACAGAATCAAACTTTCAACACTATACACAGTAGTAAAATAGTACTTTTTGTACTTTGGTTTAATCTCACTTACTGTTATGAATTTCAAGTGTCACATATTACTCTACTTTTAATCTTTAATATAGGAGTTACAGTATATCAGACTCATGCTCAGGAAAATATTTAAAACAAAATTACATTATTCATATCTGGCCCAGAAAATTCTTTTTATTTACACCAGGGACCTGGATACATGAAAAATATATTTGTGAGAAATAGTGTTGGATTCCATCAATATTTTTTTTTTTACTTTGGGAAGGACTGTTATATTTTTGCATCTTTAACACCAACAGTTTCTTCCAAACCCACATCAGGCTCCTATAATTAGGATTCAGTCGTCACTTAACAGAGGAAATGAACACAGTCTCTGAAATCTCTCTGTATTTGAAGCGAAACAGTTTTGTTTTCTCTTTGAAATAAAAAACGGACATCACCTCCCATGTATCTGTGTTTTAAGAAGCGGAGGAGCTTTCTCTCTGTCGTTTTCCTTCACCTCCTTTTCCACTTCCTCCTTGTCAGCTTGCTGCTGCCGTTCCTCCTGATTTACCAGACATCCTTCTTCCCCTGCTGCCACATTTGGTACAGATGGTTAGGCTCTATGGAGTGGCCTGTCAGTCTCCATTTGGTCGCCTCAGTGTGACAGCGGGACTGATGGCTCGTGAAGGGCCCCCGACTTTCCCAGCACACGGACGCTGACATTTCTCAAAGGGGCTTGCACGCGCGCTTCCCACCCTGCCAGAGGAGAGAAATGAAGAACCTGGAGTTGACCCAAAGCCCGCCACAGGCTAGTAGAGCCAGGAATGGATGGAGATATAGAGAAGGAGTGAAAGAGAAAGTGAAGATTGAGAGGTTGGGGTTAGATTTAGAAAAAGAAGGAGGAAGGAGTAGGAAATGAGGAGAGACCAAGCAGTGCAGAAAGAAGACAGGTGAACTGAAAGAGGGAAAGAAATGTACGTTAAAGAGAAATGAGTCTGAACAGTCATGAGAGACATATGTCAGTCATTGCCCGTGGAGGTGATCTTCCAGTAACCCATCTAGTGCCGTGAAGTGCCACACTGTTTACTTCCTTCTCAGTGAGGCTGCTCTAAATGCCAAAGCTCCTACACCCCTCAGCACCCGACTGGCTGCCTCTTATTGGTGATGCAGGTAAAGTTAAGGAAAGTGGAAAAAACACACTTCCACCAGCAGAACTCAACTGAATCATACACTCAGTCTATTAGAGAGTCTTAGAAAGGCAGACACACTCACCAAAGTGTACAGATTATTACTGATTCTTGCAGCCATGAACATGGACTAAATTCCATAAGAAGCACAGATTTCTAAATCAATCCATATGGAAGAAGAACAAAATCATTAGATTCATAGATCATTATCATAATCAAAGCTATAAAGAGCTTTCAGTACTTGACAATTTTTGATCCACAGACTTTAGATATAAATTTATACAAACAAAAGCCCTAATCAACTGTAGTGTTAGTGTATAGTTGTTCTATAGTTGTTCTCATTACTCTGGTTCTTATTTATAGCAACACCTTAACTCTAGTGCTTCAAATATAACCCACCGACATTTATACTAATCATTTTATGATAAAATTAAGAATCGCTAGATGTGAACTTCTTTCTAATGAGGCTTACATTGTTCCCAAAAAACATTTTCCTTGTACAGATAAAAAGGCTGATCAATGGCACAAAACAAAGGTAGTTTTCAGCCACATACTAGGAATAGAAGATAGAAGCCTATTTGAAATCGCACCATATGTATCTACACAATTGTGCTGGTGCAATGAGATGGTTCTACTCTAGATTCTTCTTCTTTTATTTCTTTCTTGCCTGCCAATAATCAGAAAAATTGCTTGTGTGAAAGCTTTTTGTTTAGAAATAACATAAACAGGGTTCCCCTTGTGCAAGAATTACTGCAGAGAAATGTCATCTGTAGCCTCGTGAAACCGTCACTAAGTCGCCGACCTAACCTTTGCCAAAATTGTGTAAGTGGTTATATTGCATCCTGGTTGCAAGGTATAGACCACATTTGACAATCCAGGGGGAGGTAGGGGGGAGGGAGAGGAGAAGGGTGGGGGGGGGGAGCTGCTGTATTGTAGCGCCTGCGGCCAATGCTCCCAGTCAATATATATCTGCACACTCGCTCCTGCGCTCCCATTTGAGCGGAACGCGCTGCCCTCTCAGTGCCGCTGCAGAGGAGTGACAGGCAGCCACACCGGGACGCTCTGCAGGTACGGATGAATACATTTCCTCTCTCGGTCAGCTCGTGGCATGCAATCAGGTTAGTTTGTTAACAAGAAGTTTGATTTAATTAGGCCTGCTGTGCATGGTGCTTATGAGTAGGAATAGTTGATATAATTTCAAACTGCGCCCTTTTTTTTAACTTTTGTAGTTTTAGAAACATTTGATCAAAATTAAACCAAATGCGACTTTCTTTTAACATACTTCACATTAAAATGTAAATTAAGTTGACACTAATTTATAATTTACTAATTTTATTGTTTCTATTCATTTTACATTTATTTTACAAGATATACCGCCAACTATTAATTTATCATTGGCAGCAGTCTTGTGTTTTGCTGTCACATTTAAATACCAGCAAATAATTGCTTTGTTTTTTTACATATACACAAAAGAAAAAAATCTGAACTTATAATGAAAATAAGTAGAAAATGTAATAATCAAGAGACTAAAAAGATTAAATTAGATGATGACATTTTTAAATTCTCTTTTATCTTTTTCAGAACACATTTCAAATTTCAGAGGAAGGCAACTGACAAATCATCCTGATCTTAGGTGAAGTATTTCATTTTAAGTATATATATTAGCCATGAGATTAAAGTATCTATCTGCGCTTTTACTTATACTTATATACACTAAAAGTCAGTTCCACAGTTGCAGTCAGTAGGCTGTCAGTGGTGTGGTTGCTGTTGCACATAACTTGTCAAAGCTTTTACTGTGGTAAACCTCCTTAATTGCAACAATAGATGTGTAAGCGGTTAGGATTGTTTGATCAACAGCCCTAAAAGCTTAAAACAAGACCGCAGGGTTCGGATACGGGGCAGCAGGGGGGCCAAAGTGCACTGTCAGTGCAGAGATGAGCAGTGGCCAGGAGAGGGGAAAAAATCTACAGTAAAAATGATTTTTATTGATTGGCTCGTAGCAGCAGCTGTTAGGCTCCATTATAAGCTCAAAGCCCAGGTCAGAGCCCCGGGGGCGGACAAGCGAGCCAAACAAATGGTTGGTTACTAACGGGCCAGTTCTGAGAGACCAAATGGGTGAGCACTTGCAACAGCCTGCCTCACTGTGTTTAACTTATCCTGTCCTTCATCATCACCCTTAAGGTTGTCCTATGTTCGTGGGTCTAACCAGCCATCCATCACCTGTGTTTGCTTCATTGAGTAGACCTCTGTGGACCACTGAGAAAGATTAGTTGTTTAGATCTGTTTTCACCTTATTCCCGATCCTGCACATCACACAGACTTTGATGTTTAAATTATCTAGGGAAAAGGTAAAATAAAAATGTTAAAGCAGTGTGTTTTAAATTGAGGATCAGACTCCTTGCATCTTCTTTCACCGCAGGGTTAACCCGCCAGCTTAGCTTAAAGTGTAAAAATATCACAAAGTTTCTGCAATTTAGCTGATGAATATATATATATATATATATATATATATATATATATATATATATATATACACACATATATATACACAAGATACATTAAGTATATATTTAATGTATCTTGCGTTATTTAGAGATTAATTATATTATTACTATGTAATTCCTGTTTTGTATGACTTTTAATTATATAAAAATGATTAAAAGTGATAAACAAAACCTTTATCTGTAATTCAACAAATTGCAGGTGCATACGTTCTTTGTCACACAGTTCATTAATGTAAGAAAGACAAAAGAAAATGTTCAACGTAAAACTAAAGCACACATTAGAAGATTTGTATATATTTTTATTTCTGAATATTACTTATTCAACACTTAAATTCCTTATTATAATAATGCAATCTCCTATGATTTATGCTATTATTGATTATTGACATACAGTACTATCCAATGTAAAATGCAGAGGTAGTAAGACGAGTACAGTAGAACATTTAAACTTACGTACCGTGTCCTGACCCAGATCCCAGTACTGGCACTAATGATGCCCTGTAGGCATGATGCCAGGCTCTCATTAAGAACCAGGCCTCAAACCCCCAACTCCTCTCCTTTCCACACCCGCCGCTACACATCCCTCAGCCTGGCTGCACTGTGCCTGTAGCCGTCCTCCAAGGATCCTGCCCCTAAACTTAAGCAGGCCCGTGAGTTCTGTGAGGGCCTGCTGCACAGGTGCAGAGTCCCCTGTGCTGGCCCTGCTTGTCCCCCAGCCCTGGGCCCTGCTAGCACCTGGTACTGCACTGGAACTAATGAGTAGTGGCAGGTACGGGGAGAACAGAGCAGCATGGGCCTCCCTGCAGTTGGGTTAGTGGCAACCCTCAGTGTAGGCAGACACCACATGTGGTCTCATAATACACATATGTGCATAATGATATATTCCACCCTTTAATACATGCCCAACATTATATTTATCTAGATTTCATATCTGCAAGCTCGCTCATTTTTCAGAGGTAGTAAAGTCTAGTAAAGGTAGTAAAAAGTAAAACACCTGATCTGTTTTTAATTTGTTGATGTTCTTCAGTTAAATTTATACAAAATTGGGATGTTTGTTTCACAGATTTGCCTTCAATTTCTCAAGAAAATTTGCTTTTTTCATCTCCACGAACCTGCAAAACCGAGGGAAAACCTGCATCAAGTGAAATGTACCCTGGCACACATTTTAAAAAATCTGCAAGTTTATTCTGAAGTGTTATAATTTGAATACATCGCACAGTTTTTATAAATATTCAGACTTAATCATGTCTAAGGACGATGCTTGCAAAGTCACATCTGCCAGCAAACACAAGGAGCGCAAGCCCAAGAAGCCTCACTATATTCCACGGCCATGGGGCAAACCTTACAACTACAAATGCTTCCAGTGCCCCTTCACCTGCATGGAGAAGTCCCATCTTTATAATCATATGAAGTACAGCTTGTGCAAGAACTCCTTGTCTCTGCTCATAGAGTCCGACTGGCCCTATAAAAAGGGCAACATCCTGCACCCGGACCAGTTACGACCCTTTCAGCAGGCACACGGTCTCCATACTCCTGGGAAAGATGAGTTAGAGCAGGCAACACGGACCGAGGAGAGACAGAGGCAACGGAAGTTTGTGGAGCAGGAAGGAGAGGACAGAGAAAGCCATGGGCCAGAAGATGAAGAAGAGGGAGGGCGAATAGAGGGAGTAGAGGTCGTTGGGCTGACGAAAGAAAACTCTAGCAACGTCACCAACAGCAGAGGAGATGCTACAGAGTGTGCGATCAAGAAAACCAAGCAGGCAGAGTCAGAGATTCTAATGGCTGACATGCTGTCCTTAGAAGATCAGATTTTACGAGCACGCTCAGTAGAAGTGGAGGCCCAGCTGAAACACTATAAGCTATCTAAGACGTGTCTAACAGCTCCTGGGCTGCTGTCGGAGCAGTGGCGGTTGCTGGCATCCAGTCACACTAAGGCCAAAGCAGAAGGTGCTCAGCCCCGAATGAGTAGTTCAATCCCCTGTTATCCCCCTCCACCAAACCTGGTGGACTACCAGGATCCCACTGGACTCAACCTGTCAGTGGTGGGAGTGGGCTATCCCATCGGGCCCAGCCTCTTTTCTTACATGAACTCAGCTATTCCCAGTGCTGCCACAGGTGTCACCGCCCAGACCCAGGCACAGCTCGCCCAGCTTCCCTTCCTGGCATCGGCTGCTCAGCTGATGCACCCAGCTTCTGGCACACACGCGGACCGAGCTCTCGTCACCCCTCGTCTCTACTATCCATTCTTGTGTGAGCACACGTTTGGACCGGCCTCCAGTCAGGCTGATGCCAGCAAAGTGCTCAAGCCATCTGCAAACAGTCTAGATGCAAATCCCCTACCCGGCTTCCAGCCTAAAGTAAATCTGTGGAAAGTGCCTGCTTTGCGGCCTGGGACCACCACAGCCGGCTGGATGTCACCTCAGAGAGAAGTCACAGACCAGGACTACAGGTCAGGGGATAAATTGCAGAATACAGCCAAGGAAGGCAAAGCAAGCTGGGGTGTCAAGAGAACAGGGGCTCCACTGGGAAATCACGATGCACCTGTGGAGAAGAAGCCAGCGATGGGCTTCACTTTGGACCTTTTGAAGAATATTCAGTCCGCATCGGGCCTGAATATGGCAGCAGATAAACTTCTCTTACAGAACAGGTAAAGATTTTCATTAATTTCACTTTGATTCTTTGATTCTTTTATTATAATAGCACGTGGCAACAAGAGTAGCAAGAGGATTTTCATCAGTTTTGTCATACTGCTGTACAGTGTAGATTCTACAGTTTTTGTGCGTGTTAAAGTATTTTTATTCTGTCAAATAGTATAGGTTTTCAGTTTGATTACTTCTAAATGACTCCTATCCTCAGTTTACAGGATTCTCAGTTTCAGACCCGCCCCACTGAACTGTGGTACAGTCCCAACAGTGAAACATCCTCTCTTTCAACATGTGGGGGAAACAACAGCCAAGACTCGACTGCTGTTCGGACAGTGGGAGAGGGAGCATCAGAGTCTGTGGCCGCTCTTCTTAATGACCTCTCTAAGGCCTTGCAGGAGTACCAGGAGGCTGAACTCAAAATCTCCCACCTGGAGAAGGAAGACCTTCCAGCGCAGCGCCACCTCTGGGAACACCTGAGTAAGATCCGCAGTGAACTCTCCCACATCCACCAGGCGCTGGAGCGGACTGCTCGCCAGAGTGATGGACCCTTGGACTTGTCAGTCAAGAGGGACCCCACAGATCCTGTTGGTGACAAGAGTGTGAGAGAGGATGGCAGCCTCAAAGACAATATCACGGAGACAGAGGAGGAGGACGAGGAGCTGGAGGAGAAGAAGGATGAGGACGACGATGACACTGAGAGGAAGGTGATGAAAGCTTCATTGGAGAGTCGAAAGCAGTCGTTGGACTTGCTGATCAAAATGGGCCAGCCATCGGGGGTGAACACAGAGGTTCTTTCACCTGGTGGTCTCAGCATGAGGCCCACTCCGGCTGAGGCCTTATGGCCAAGTAGAACCACTAAGTGCGAAGCTGACTCCAGCGTCCTGCTGTGCCCAGATGGACGATCGGTGGTGTTCACAGACATCACAGCCTCAGCCAAAACTCCAAAGAGACCCCCATCCATACAACGGCGAGATGCCCAGTGTCCCCCAAGTCCTTTGACAGCTACTGACAACTAAACGTCTGCTCTACTAACTGTAATATAACAAATTTCATAATGTTGTTCAAATGCAGGTGTTTTTAGTTTTATGGCATGCCTTTGATTTTCACAGGTCATATTTATTCTCTGTTAAACTTCACAAAAACCTCAAAGATCCTGCACCTTACTGAATGGATGATTATTTAAAAGGATTTTAATGGCACTGAGGACAATGATGTGACAATGAGCTATTGCTTAAAATAGTTTCAAAATGTAACATCAGCACTCAAATATTTTCGTTGGGATAATTTCAACAAGTCATTTAAATCATGCTGAGACAATCCATGGGATGGATGTGTAAATATTGTAATTCTAATAAATGTAAGTAAAATGTTTTAAAAGGTAAACTTTTATATGGATGATGTCGTGTTGGGCTGCATCATTTCACTTGATGAAAATAACATTTATTATACACGTACTTCTTTTGAATAAACTGAGTAAAAAAACAATGTTTAATTCTTTTTAGGAAAATTGATAAAGAGTGAAAAGGGGCAGAAAATGAGAATTGAGAAAAGGAAGATGTCATAATAAATAATAAATAAAAAATAGCTTTTAATAAAAAATCGAAAAGGGAAAAGCAGTTTTTGCAGCGTTCCTTGAAATCATTTATTTTATTTCTGGAGACCAAACCATGAGACTAAATGTCTTATCTGTGCTGACAAAGTTGGATGCCAGTGCTAAAGGTGAAATGGGACCTTAAGCCAAATCACCATCAGAGGAGTCACCTGTGCCTCTCTCCCTGGGTCCAGAAGCCCCCCTGCAAAGGTTAGGGCCCAGGGGCTGAGCTCCACAGTCACTAAACATGGGACTACCTGTCTGCCTTCGGGATGGGCACCTAGCGCTGGACTACCCTGCATTGTCTGGCTTCTTTGCCACTTTCACACTCTAGACAAAGCAGCAAAGGTCAACTGCCACTACCAGAGGAGCCACCAGGAGATGTTCTGCCTGAAGAGACCAAAATGTCTGTCTCATCTTTTTAACTCTATTCTTGTCACTTAATTTTAAATATATATTGCTTAAAGCGTCATTGGCTTTTTAGAGTTATTCATAAATAATTTGAATTTAAGTTACTATGCAGAAAATAGAAATGCAAGTATCATAATGAAACTAGATTTTCTCACTAAATTTGTAAAAATTCTGCTGAATTCAGTTTCAGTCTAAAGCTTTATTTAATCAATTTAGGACCAACCATAAAATCTTGAGAGCTGGTAAAAAGTAATAACCACATCCTAATGTTTGCATTTTTCTTCTATGTGTAGGACAATATTACACTGAACTGTGGTAAAACCAGGAGCCAATCTGACAGCGCCCTCTTCTGGACAAAAGAATTAAAGCCACATGAGTTTTGTTCATGCACTTTGTCACCAGCACATGCTGCTTACACTAAAAAAGCAGAAGTGTTAAGCTTTGTCAAATCGATTCCAATGACAACTGTCTGCAGAAGTGTGAATACTGACAGCATCCTTCCTCAAAGACGGACTTAGAGAAAGACACACACAGAGCTGACTGTATTTAAAATAGGAAGTGCAGCTGCACAAATTCAAGTTGCCTAAAACAAGACTAAAGCGGTAAGTACTAATATTTAAATTTAATTGTTTGGGTCCAATAATGCTTTATGATGCAATGACAAATATTCAAATTAGAAGATGATTTTCATGTTTACATTAAATGTTAAATGTTACAGTTTGTGTGAAAGACGTAAGACAATGCAGCAAATCAGTAAGAAGAACATCCAGCTCTGCAAACGATCACAATATTTTGTTAATATTAAAGGCAAAGGCACAGAACATTTTTATTGAATAAAAAATAAAATTAAAATATTGCCACAAAGACCACTTTCTTTTAGTCGGACTGACCAGTAACTTATGCTGTATGATCACGTTAAGACTGTAATTATTTAACACAGTAATTATTTAAATTGTTGTTTCAAAAGTAATAATGCAGTGCAAAGACATGCTGGAAAATAAAGAATTGCATTTTATAAAAACAACTGAAAAGAAATTCAAGACTTCCTGGTCATGTGCTGCATCTGAATCAAATGCATTATAATGTTTTACACCGGAAAAGACTTCAGACAGTAATAGTGTAGCATCTTGAAGCCAGTGTCTGATATTTTCTTCTGGATTTAGTAGAAAAACCAAAAAGAAAAGAGTGTGAATATTCTACTGCTGTCTGGTGCCCAGAAACAAATCCAAAAACCAATGCAAAATGAACAACAATCTTCTGCTGGGTTAAAACAGCAATAGCAACAATTTGCTAAGTTTGTTTTCTAAGATTTGAGTGTCTCTCTTTCTTTATGTCAACATCAGATTTTTTTTTAACTTGCCAATTAGCTTTTCTGTCCTAAGATATTTTAGGTGTCTATGGTCTCATCTCTGTGCAAAAATAGAGGTGTTGAGCAAAGATGGTGCTGTCCATCCTGTTCCTGCTTGTCTTCAACGCCTCCGCCTGCTGTGGTTTTGGCTTCAAAGGCTGCTCACGAAATTACCCTGAGACAGATGTGATGTGGTGCTTCAACAAGAATATTGTGAACCTTTCTGATGTCATTAGCTTTGTCCCAGACAACATAACGACCATCAACCTGTCCAAGAACAAAATCAGTATTATCCCACCCGGATCCTTCAGCCGGGTGCTCAGTCTTAAAAATCTGGACTTGAGTCAGAACAACTTGGTCTCCTTAAAAGGAGGAGAATTTAGAGGAGCTGGTATCCTGGTTACTCTGAACCTCACCCATAATAACATCTCCAGCATCCACTCAAATGCCTTTCAGGGACTGACCAGGCTAGACAAACTTTTTCTGGCCTCCAACAGTCTCTTAAGAATCTCACCAGAAGTGTTCAATCATCTCCCTGTGATTAACAAAGTCGTTCTGTCTCTCAATAAGCTCCAGTCTTTCAGCTGTGGAGGGCCCGGAGGTTCCTCCACTCTACGGCATCTTGATCTTTTTGCAAACAACATCCAGAGGTTAAATGTAAGTTGTTTCCCTGCTCTTGAGGACATCAGGCTGTCAAACAACTCACAGCTGGAGCTGCAGAAAGATGTGTTTGCCTCCAACCCCAGGCTAAAGACTCTGCTTCTTCAGGCTGTTAAAGCAGAAGTGCTGGTGGGACTCTCTGAAAACACGAAGAGGAATCTCACTTCAGTGGCTTTTTCCCTATTTGTGGAGAAATCTCCACTGACTATTTGTGAAATGTTAAAAGGAATGACTCATCTCATCGAATTAAAGGTATGTAATACAAGTGTAATAAAATATCCCTTTGTTCAAAAGAAATGTGATGCCATTTTTACTTGAAACAGGTTGACCTGAAGGGATCCCGATCACCCCAAAGTAACTCCAGTCTGCTGGACTGTGTCACTCCACTGTGGCTGACTATTATGGATGCTAACCTTGGAAACTTGGCCCAGTTGCCGCTGGGTAAAGGGAGAAAACACCGACTTTATCTCATCAACTGTGGGTTGAAGGAGGTATCCCGCACCACATTTGACAGTTTTAAAGGACTGAGAACGCTGCAGCTGAATGCAAATAGGGTCATTATTCAGAAGGACACATTCAATGGCATGACCAACCTCACCTTTTTGAGCTTTGACAAGTGCAATATTCGTGACGTTGACCCAAACTGGTTTGTCTCTCTGAAGAACCTGACTCGCCTGTCTGTCACAAAAAATGAAATCACTGAGCTGGAACCTTACGTTTTCAGTGCCCTCAACAAGCTTGAAGAGCTCTATTTGCACTTCAACTTACTAAAATTCATCAGCAGTGAGGCTTTCCGTAAGCTGTGGAAGCTAAAGAGGCTCAACCTCAGTTTGAACATCATTCATTACATTGCAGAGGGCGCCTTCCAAGACCTAAAAAACCTCAGGTATTCACCATTCTTTGACTGAGATTGTGTATTTCCCCTTTCTGTCAATTTACCTATACGTTGTTTAACCCATTAGTTACCTGGACTTAAGTGGGAACCGCATCAAGAGGCTCACAGCAGCTATTCTGTTTGGACTCGTAAATTTGAAGAAATTTATTCTGTATAACAACCGGCTCCATTTTAGGTCAACCGAGACTCCTTTCATGAACCTCTCTTCACTAGAGGTAAATTTTTAGACCACTGGTACAGTAGGTCTTTGGCACAAAAAGAGTAATATCTTGTGTGAATAACCTGTCTTTGTGTTTCTGTCTATCTCCCATGTCTTTTTTGGAGTATTTGGAGATGAACTACCAGGGTCCTGGAGGTCAAGGTATTGGGATTATCGGACCGTATTTCTTCCAAGGTCTAAGTCATCTCACCTCTGTTGCCATTGGGAACAGCCTCATGGTTGACTTCCATCCTGACGCCTTTGCTCCTTTGGTGAATCTGACATACCTGTACATATCTGGAGTGGTTATGAAAACAACCAACCTGAGTGCATTGTTCTCTCCCTTGAAGAGGCTGAAGAGGCTGACTCTTTACAGGATAGACCTAGATACCCTGCCTGCTAACCTGATGCCTCCAGATAATACACTGGAAATGCTCAAAGTTCAGGCAAACCACCTCCGCATTGTGGACAAATCATTGCTGGATACACTGAAAAGGTAGAGGAGCTGGTAAAATGTCAATCAAGCTCTTAAAGGAAAAGCTTAACATTTTGGAAAAAAATTTTCATTTGCTTTCTTGTCAACAGTTAGGAGACCAGTCTAACATCTGTGAGCTGAATCTGAAGCTAACAGTAGAAGTTATATAGGTTAAACTTAAACAATATACACACAGGTTATACTAAGTTAACTGACTGCTGGTGGCAACACTCAAAATGTAAATGTATCAGTGAAATCGTTCTATGATTATAACCATTATAAAAATGACCTTAACAACAAAGCTTATGCTGAAAACCAGTATTTTATGTAATTTTATGGTGATATGCCTAGTAATATTTCCATGTCCACTTGTGTTGGTGCATAAACATTTTGTGAATAATTTGAATTATTGTTTGTATATTTCCAGATTGCGTTTTTTGGACATTACAGAAAATCCCCTAACCTGTACCTGTGATAACGTCTGGTTCAAAAGCTGGGCCATTCATAACACTCAAACACAGGTATAAAAGCTCCGGACACTGTGAAAAGTATTGATGTGTGTTTTGAATCAACCTAAAGTGCAAAGCTTTGTCTTTGTTTGTTTTATGTTCCAGGTGTCTTACCTGTACAATCTTCACTGTGATGACGACAGCCGTTCACCTTACCTGTGGCAGTTTGATGATAAGGCCTGCTCTTATGATAATGTTTCCTTTACTCTCTTCCTCACCTGCTTTCTGATGGATGTCTTGTTTTTATGTGCATGTCTGGCCTGGCACATACAAGGCCCTGCTGTACGCTACCTGCTGCTCATTCTTAGGGCGAAACTAAGAGGGAGGAGGGGGGCAGGGGGGCCCAAATTTCAGTATGATGCATTCATCTCCTATAGCTCTAAGGATGAAGCTTGGGTGATAAAACAGCTGGTGCCTAATCTAGAGAGGCCATCGTCTGGTGCAGCTGGGCTCAGACTGTGCCTCCACCACAGAGACTTCCGCCCTGGCACTACCGTTCTGGAGAACATCGAGTCAGCCATCTACAGCTCTCGTCACACTGTGTGCGTAGTGACACGTCACTTCCTGCGCAGTGAGTGGTGCTCTGTGGAGTTTCAGCTGGCCAGTTTGAGGCTCCTGTGCGATGGCAGTGATGTGCTGCTGCTGGTGTTCCTGGAGGACATACCTGAACACTGCCTGTCTCCCTACACACGCCTACGTAAGATTGTCCGCAAGAAGACCTACTTGTTGTGGCCTGAGGAGCCACAAGAGCATGAACTCTTCTGGGTGCGATTGATAGATGCTTTGAAAGGCAATGAAGAGGACGAGGATTCAAGAAGAGGAGAGGATGAGCTGGCTCGGCTAATTGGTTAGACCAAGAGTGAACTATTTCAAACCACCAGTCTTTTTATGGCCTGTAAAGTCTGCATTTAATTAGAAACCTTTACATTAACCTTTACTTACTCTATAGAATATTGTGGAATGACTGTATTTGTTTGATGTTTCTCACTTTGAGAATTTTATTCGAGTAAATGGTTTGAAGTTGTACTATATGTAATTGTTTTAGGCCAGCAATTACATTAGTATTACATTCATGTACTTCTGCACAGTTTTTTACATTTTCCTGTTTATGGGGGTGTGTAGCAGCAGACTGTTCAGACTGTGTTAATAATAACATTATTAACACCTCTGGTGATAATGTGTGTGTGTATATATAGTCCTTTTGTTTAGGCCACTTCTGTTATTAGATATGTTTCAAGCCTGTTGTAATGCTTCAGATACTACTGCATTTAAGCAACAGCAATTACTCACAGGGTAATAAAGCTGAATAAAGCTACAGTAAGATCACAATGTCACAGAAATGAGTGTCTATATGACCTGCATAAAAATGTTAGGATGTGATGACTAGAACAGCTTATTGAATTTGTGGCATTTGTACGTCAGGAACCTTATTGCTATACTTAGTGACGTCAAGTATCTCAAAAAACAATGCATTAAAATGCATTCTACAGCAAAGCCAACAGTAAAGGACCACACAGCTGAGACAGGACAGGACACAAAAATGACATATATACCAGTTTTGAGCCTGGCTTAGACTTCCTGCCTGGGTTAACACAAACTCATCACTGCCCTAGTGAAATGAAGCACTTCCAGTTTAGGCAAATTCTATTTGCAGAATTTTTGGCTTTTGCTGGAGTTCTCATTTGCTGCATTTCTGTGTTGTGGTGCATTTTTTTTTTTTAAATTTGTACTTTCATATTTGTTTTCTCATATGCAGAGCAGACTATTAGGTCACTTTTGTAGTATGCCGATTTATACAAAAACACATCGAGTAAAGAGTTAGAATAGTTCTAAGGTACTAAAATGAATCCTGCATTTAAATTCAAACAGGTAGTATCAGCTATTTAAATTACACCTGGGCGTGTCCGAGCGTAAAACACTTAATTACTTACCTACATTAATGTAAGGATTTCTATTAATTCAGAACACTGCAGTTTAAATAGAAAATTTCACAAAGAAATTAGTCCAAACCTTTCAAACACTTCATTTATTTGACATTATACATTCAAATTAAAATAAAAAATATTCATATATATATTTAATATTGAGCTAGTGAGCAAGGTACAAGCTTAAAACAAAACACAGAAGTCTTCTGTGTGGCATGTATGTACAAGGCGTGATTTGAATACTATACAGTGTGTATCCATAGCTGCACAGGTTTCTTGGATGTTTATAAACTTCACTCAGTTGAGGCACGACTAGATTTCAGTGAGAGGTCAGGGACTGGGCCAAGTGCTTCAAAACTGCTGCCTACAGTAAAACATTTGAATGTCAACACCTAAACAGTAGGACTTGCAAAGCAAAGCTTATTAGTGTTAGGAGTTCCACACTAAAGCATAAAGTAGGAAAATGAGGCAACAGGATCATTCTACTGTTTGTCATGCAAAGTCCTAAATAGTTACAGCTTCCATGAGATGGTAGTCTCACAGCAAGGTTAAAATTGACCAAACACAAATTCAGGTTTAAAGAAACTCAAGAAGAAAAAAATCCAGTATCACCAACAAGTCACAAATGCCAAAAGCAGACGCAAGTCCAGTTGTTTGGTTGCACTGCAAAAATTGACTTTAAGTCACTACACCAATTTGAGACAAATTAAAAAAGCTTCCTCAAGTAGTCAAGTAATAAGTGCAATTGACCCCCCCTCCACTTTCACGCACACAGTTCATATAAAACTCTCATACATAAGCAAATTAAAAATCACATTGTTTTCCACTATCAATAAAACCATAGTTATAGTACAGCAGATGCCCCAACAATCAATAGCAAACTATACTCTTACATTAATCCACAGTAGTTATTTACAACAGAACTGGTGCAACATAAAACACATTAAAATTATTAGATATAGAAACTGTAACAATAATAAAATACAGCAGATACACAATTCATATTGGGAAATATATATTATTCATACGGTGTATTGCTGTTTGTTTTGGCATTTTGGAGGATCAATAAAAATGCTGTTATGTATCCCTCTCACAGCTTAATGGACAAATCTCCAACCTGCACAGATTATACATCTAATATCTATCTACATCTAATAATATGGATGTTTAAAGAAATCTTACACAACATTGATTCAGTAAAACTTTTCCTAATTAAAAAAACAACAAAAATCATTCAAACATACAAATTTATGACAACCTATCACAAGCATGGAAGCAGCAGGCCCAGGTTAAAACGGACCTTAATTTCTTTTTACTCCATTTCCTATGAGAATCTTCAGCTGATGCTGGCATGGCCGGAGCAATCGCACAAAAACCAAGAACAGGAAAGAGGAAAAAAAGGGGTCACTATCTTCATATTCAAATCTTTTTTGAATCTTTTGCCTCAAAAAGCTTCATGCGCTCTTGCACAGTTAGTCCCTCCTTCAGGCTCTGTTAAAGATAAAAAAAATATTTTGATTGGAAACAGAATGATGTTGGCAGAGAACAGCATTAAAAAAACAGATGTCACAAAACAATTCTGTTATACTGGTAGCTGTCGATCCCAGACATTTTTCTGCTCTCGAAGACTTCAGGCATCAGTGTATTTTGTGGTTTCACAAAATACACTGACACCTTTGTTTTCTTCCACACCCTGTGTTGCAGATTCAAGTACAAATAAGTAGTGTAAGACTGCAATTTTTGCTCACCAATCTACACTAGTCAGGGGATTGAGCATAGAAAGTTTAATGCTGACCATGATAAACAGGGGTCAGAACACATAGCATATCGATGCTTGCTGCCTATGGAAGTGTGTTCTGTACAGAAATGGGAGAACCTGCTATAAGGATGACCATTATAGTAGCACCTCATCAATCAGTCTTTTATGGCACAGTGGCTAGATGGAATCCATTTCCAGTAAAAGGCATATGACAGACCTTTTGGAAGGAACCCAAGGACTGTGTCTGGTAAATAGCAGGCACTGGCTAAAACCATTCTATAATGTAATGAATTAAGGGTCTGAATACTTTGGAAATAAGAGCTCCGTTTTTGATTTTACCAAAATTTGGTAACTTAAGAAAACAATTTCACTGTGTTTTTATGTGCCATCAAGATTAAGGGGCAAAATGGTAAATTGATCATTTTCAAATGTAATTTTCCTTACAATAAAGGGTGCAGTAAAAATTAAGGTTTCAGAACACTTTTGAAAGCTAATGTAATTTAGCTTTCACACATTCATACATAATGCACAAACAGACAAACAACCCAAACTAACGCTGAGAAAAATGGCTCTTGCATCAAAGCAAAAACAATGTTGAAACATATGAAATTGACCAGATAACAAAGAAAGCTCAACTACTAGTCCGATGTTGAGCAACACTGATGTTCTCAGTTATTGTTATATTACTTACACAACATACAGTTTTGCCTGTCATGTAACCTTGGCAATATGGAAAGTATTAAATATAAGCAAACACAATTTCATTAGGTGGAGTTTTAAATTCACTTATTTGCATTCTTGCCAAGAGTTAAGCGAGATGTTAAGGTGTCACCCGTCTGTATGCTAAACTAGAAGTTGCAGGTTGGCTTAATATTAAGACTAGAAAAGTAAAAAAAAACAAAAAAACAAACATCTTATTTGTTCAGTCTACTGTAAAACCACAATGTGACATTTATACACTTGACAAGACACTGTAAAACATATTTATTGGTAAGCTTAAGAAGGGCTAGAAGGTAAATCTTTTTTACATACAAGGTTCAAGGTGTTTCCCTGCTTTTAGTTTATGGTAAACTATACTTTTTGGCTTCTGCGTTTAGCTTTGTATTTATTATGGAAGTGATAATGATTTTCTCATCTAAATCTTGGCAAAAATGTAAATTATTGTATTTTCTAAAATGGTTTGGCATTTTGGGAAATACAATAAAACAAATGTATACCACATGAATCCATAATGTTTTTTGCATGGCACACCTGCAATATCAGATTTGGTTGGAGTTGGGGCAAACAGGAAAGTTGGTGGATGGGGGAGATCATGCAAGGGTGGGGAGGGCATGCTTTGCTCTACATCATGTTATACCTACAGCACATGTTGGGACAGGGGTTGGGGGGAATGACCTCACAATGGGAGAGTCAGCTATCCCATGAGACCTGTTGCTTCACAGACTGATGGACAAAAGAGACAGAGGACAAACTTACAGGACAAGAGACTTTCAGCAAAAAGGTCCTGACTAACCAATTAACAATATTCATGTTTGTGCGACAAAACCTTAAAGCATCCCAACACATTGAAAACTGAAATTTTGGCTTTAGAGCGCGGGGCTTTTACTTTGTATTTAAAATTGGCAAAAGAAAAATCGTTTCAGTTTATAAAATTTTGCACCTACCTTTGATCTTACACCTCTTGACTGCTTGGAGGATGTGGATTGTTCTTTTTTCATGAAATCTGGATTACTTTTAGATTTCATGATATCTAAAAACAATAAAAGGAAACATTGGAATGGAAAAATGAATAGTAACCAAAAACATGAAAAGTTATGTCGACTTGTGTTAAAGTGAAAATAAGAAGCAGAAAAGACCTATTTGTCATTACATCACCCTTAAATTGTTACATCGTTGGCAGTGCAAACAATGTGAGGTCAATAACATTCAAACAGAGGTTAATGATTAATAAAAACTATTATTTACCATATCCAGATGTTACCGTTCCATCGACTGTCCTCTCGCCTAAAGCTTCTGTGGCAATAAGCAGTTTCTCCTTAAGTTTGGTGATGTCACAGTCAGCCTTTGCTTTCACAATGCTG
Source organism: Channa argus (assembly GCF_033026475.1). NCBI lineage: Eukaryota > Metazoa > Chordata > Actinopteri > Anabantiformes > Channidae > Channa > Channa argus. The sequence continues at coordinate 12,113,349 of NC_090216.1, read as the reverse complement.
AGCTCTGTATAAATGTCCTTATATTTTTCTGTGGCATATTTCTTGTCCTGGTGAAATGAGAACTCAATATACAGCATCATTTTGTTTCATTTTGTGAAATAACAACCAAAAGAAAAGCACAAACTTTCAGTAAATTGTTGGCAAGATTGATTTATTTACCCTTAAAGCAGACTGCAGTTCATCTTTTAAAGAGTGGATTTCCTGTTTAAGGTACTGGATCTCTGACTCCTTAATTCGTAGCAGCACCTATGAGATGGGGACAAACACTCATTAGATAATAGAGCGAATCATTTGTGTTTGTATGTGTAAAGTGTTTGTTTACACAGACCTCCAGTTCATACACATCTTTTCCCTGGGCAAGAGTTGACAAAGCAGTTTCACCACTAAAACAGGAGCGCATTCGAGTTATCTCTGCAGTCAGTCGATTGTTTAATTCCTGTTAGACAGAATAAATAACTGAAATAAGTTTTAATCTGTTGACATATGGTGCATTCATAACGTTTTAAACCTTTTTTCAAAAATGTCTGTAAATTTATAAAAACAAAAACAAAAAACAAAAACAAAAAATAGAAATCACATTGATTTAAGTGTTCAGACCCTTCAACTCAGGTATCTCCCTTTTCTCTGGATCATTGCAGAGATGTTTCTACACTTTGACTGAAGTCCTCCTGTGCTAAATTAAATTGATTGGACATTGTTTGGAAAGGCAAACACCTTTATACTAGGCCATGCAGCTGACAATGCTTGGCCTTTTATATCAGAACAAAAGCCACAAGGTCAAAGGAATTTCCTGCAGAGAGAATTATTTCAAAGGCATAGACCTGGGGAAAGATACAGGTTCCCAAGCACAGTGGCCTCTATATTTCTTCAATGGAAGAAGTCTGGCACAACCAGGACTCTTTCAAGAGCTGGTCGCCCGGCCTAACTGAGCAATCGGGGGAGAAAGGCCTTGGTTAGCGAGAGGACCAACTTAGGCCAGTGTGATATTTCAGGTTTTTCTTTTTATTACATTTATAGACATTTCTAAAATTCAGTTTTCACTTTCTCATTACGGGGTACTGAGCGTAGATTAATAAGTATAGTATCAGGCTGCAACACTACAAAACTGAAACATTTACATTTTATATTTGTGTGCGCATTCGAACCTGGTTGTGGGCATTAAGTTCCTGGTTCTCTCTCTGACACTGCCTGAGCGCCTGCCTCTCGGCCTCCAAAGCCTGGGCCAGGTGAGCGTTCTCCAGACATTTCTGAGAGTACTGCTCTGACAGCACCTCTAGTTCTCTCTGGATAGACTGCAGCTCCTCCCTAGACATTCAGAACATCAAATTATCAGATGCAGTCCTCCTCTGATGTTAACTAGAACTATCTTCTTTTTACAGTGGGAAAAACTTAAAGACATACTCATATTGTAAGCGAAGCTCATCAATATCAGAGTTCAGTCCACTCAGTTGGGAACGGTGAGTCTTCTCCAGTTCCTCTTTGTGCGCATTCTTCATAGCTTCAATAGCTTTTTTCAAAATGGATTACACATGTTTGATTACAGTATTAAAGAATTTAAAGAGGACAGCAAGTTTGGGTCACAATAATTACCAGCAATTGTGGCAGCAGTTTCCTCAGCCAGTAGTCTCTCTCGCTCTTCCATAAGCTTTGAAATCTCCCTCTGATGCTGCCTTTGAAGATCTTCTACTAGCTTCTGGTGTGTTTCTTCCATAGCTGCAAAGCCACGCTCACATGTGGCCTACAGAAAATTTAAAATATCTGTCATCAGATCATGTTTTTCTGTGACTGCAGATTCTAAGCAATATCCAACAATTGTTTACTACATGGTGGGTCATGCAATATTAGTAATATAATCTGTGTAACGTTTTAGGGACGTAGAGCCCAGCTATGTTAGCAAGAGAGTGAGTAAAAGCAGTGAAAAGCTATTGCAGCAAGGCAGCATTTTTCTCATAAGGGAACTTACTTCTATTATTGAATGTGGGAAATGGTATGTCTATAGATGCCCAAATGAAGATGCAATGTTTGAGGCAAGTGACACATTTTAGAATTTTATTATCAAAATATACTAATATGGTGATAACCTCCAACAGGCTGATTTACTTCATTATGTAAAACTACTAGGGATGTCCCAATGTGCTCCAACCTGGCACAAGATTAATGCTAACACTCAGCATCAAATTGAAAACTGTTATATAGAACACTACAGAGTCATAAAATATTCTAATGTAGAGCTTTATAAATAAAATACTTGGGTAATTATTTATTATCATGGGTTGTTGCAGATTGAGCTTACACTCTACATCTACAATATACTACAAAGAAATAGAAATGTTAGTGTACTGCAACCTAAGGGATCAGATCAAATAAATTTCACTGGTATTTTTTCATATGGAAGGGATGAAATTCAGTGTCAATCCACCTTTTTCATTCTTGACCAAATTGGTGGACCGACTGACCAAGATTGCCCAGTCTTAATGTACTAAACTGAAGATACTGGAACATTTTTTTTGTCCTTTCAGGGTTCAGGATTGCCACAGCGGATCGTTGTCCGCATGTTGATTTGGCACAGTTTTAAATAAAAATAAAAAATGGACATCCCTACAAGCTCTAAAGTTTATTTTCTAAAATTGACAAATACCAAACCACACCATTTCCCATTTCCAAATAATCAGCAAATATCAGTAGTTTGATAAACAAAAGCACCAGTTTATTTAGCTACTTTTTGCTACTCCACTATACTGTATATTACACTACTGCTATACTACTTTTTCACTTATGATCTCACTAAGGTAATATTGTAAGAGCAAAAACCTTAAGACTTTCAAAGTCTCTTTGGTATTTCTCTCTCAGGCTGGCCACATCTCCTTCGAGGTGCTTGTTCTCCAGTTCATCTCTCATGGTATTCATCTGAGTTTCCAACTCCTGGATCCGGCCCTTCAGAACCACCATGGAATCTACCTCTGACATGTTTTGCACATCTTCCTGCTTCCCCTGCTCCTCCTCCTCCATTGTGAATATATCCTCCTCACAAGGTGGTGAGAGCAAAAGCTTGGGGACTTTTTTGTCCTGTTGATGCTTCTTGACACACTGAATGTTTTCCACATACTGGGAATGTAACTTTTCAATCTCCTCTTTGTGAATGTGTTGGAGCTCCAAGACCCTCTGTTCAAACTGCTCCTCCAGTTTCCTTACATGAGTCTCGTGCCGCTCCTCCATGGTTTCCATGTCCATCAACAAAACCTCTAACTTCCGTTGGCTGTCAGCTGTTGTCTCCATGAGGACCAGCTCTGTTGAGGCACGGCCTTGCTCTGCTTCGCTTAGCTCTTTCTTGTGCCTCTGCTTCATCTCTTCTGTGTCTTTGCGGTAATGTTCTTCCAGGATGGCCAGGTGTTCCTGCTGTTGGGACAGTTTTGCCACCTGTTTGCTGATTTCACTCTTTAGTGTTTGGTTTTCCATTTGGAGACTGGCCATGGTCTGTGTGAAGTTTAAGCACTCCTCTTGTATCGATGCTTCATATTTTTCTTGGATTACACTGACACGGTGAGCATGCTGTTGAACAAGAGCATCCATGTCCTGGCCGGTCTGTTTACACCAGCCCAAATCGTTTTCATGCATGGCCCGTAACCTGCATGCCACATAGGCCACCTGAGCCTGTATTATGGCTTCACGCATACAAATAGAGGTACTTGTGAAATTATGTGAAGTTTGGTGCCCCAAAAGAGCATGGATCATTTTAGCCAGTCCAGGATGGTTGGTACCACTTTCTATCTCTTGAGCATAATTGTAGAGGATTGCTCCTTGTCTTTGAAGCTCGTTCGCTAGGTTGTCATGTGCATTTTGCAATAGACTACGGGCCACACCATGGGAGGGCATTTCTACAGCTAAGTGTCTGTCCACAATGTCCTCAGCCAAGTCTCTAGCTGCTTCCATTTCAATCTGCTCCATGTAGGGAGCAAGTTCCGGGGGGTGAATGTCTGCTAACTTTTGTTTACTAAACCCAAAGTTCTTTTTGACTTCTTTTATTACATTTTTCAAGTCAGGCCTTTTAGAAGCTTCAATAATTGCTTTAAGAGCCATTTCCCTTTGATATAGGTTATTATGAGCTTCAGTCAACTCTCTTTTCAGTATTTTGAATTTTTCTTCATAGTCAAGTTTAAGGTTTTGAATAGCGTAAGCTAGTTCTGCTTTGATGAAGGTGTTAAAGATAATAGTATCATCTACATCTACATCAGCTGACACAGTCCTCTCTTTGGATTTAGCAACATCAGTCTCAACTTTCTCCAATTCTTTCCAGAATGCACTCTCTAACAACAACTTTCTGGTCAAGGATTCAGCATAGTTTAGAGCAAAACAATCTTTTTCATTCTTTTTTATATGCTCTATGCCTTCCCATATTTCTGCAAGAGCTTGGAGGAGATCAGGCTTTGAGGTCTGTAACAACAAAGCCATCTTGTTCAAAACTACTGCCTCAAAAGTCAAGGTTTTGGCAAAGAGGTGCAAAGCTTCCTTATCTAGATTTTCTGGTGTTTGATTTTGACTTATAATTGCAGTTTGTTGCTCCAATGTCATTTGTCCTTGTTGAATGTACAATGATGCATTGAACAAATCATTCTCTATCTCTGACAATGAATGCAGCTGTGAATCTGTGGTGTCATGAGAGCCACTGAGAATAGCCTTGACTTTCCCATGGCTTTTTTCCACAAACACCAGGGCCTTGGCATAATGCTTATTGGCAACACTACTCTGTATTTTACTTCCACAACTACTCTCTTTTGTGCTTGACTTTTCTGTCATCTCTATATTAGTCTTGGACATGTCTTGTGTTTGTATAGATCGCTGCTCTTCTAGATTTTGTGTAAGGTTCCTTAATTTCTCCTCAGTGGCTAGCAGTTTAGTCTCTAGAGCATGTATGATAGAAATAAACTTCTCTGGGTCACTGGTGTGTGTGAATGTGACATCAGAGCAAACGTGTTCTTCAGTTAGATAGACGTCTTCATTTATATCTTGGTTAACTTTTTGTCCAGGGTCAACAAAAGTACTGCTCACATGGGTTGCGTCTATTCCCTCTAAGCTGATGTATTTTTGGCCCTGAATATTGGAAAACCGTATCCTTGGTCTTTTCGCTTGGGACTCCTTATCATCTGGAATGTTCTCAGTCTTGGATGCAGTGACAGAGTAAAGTGAGAGCTCTGCGTTTGGTGAAAAGGAGGCAACCCTTTCCTTCTTGCTTTTTTCTGGAATTTGTGGCCTTTCCATGCGTAGGTCAGCATAGCCTAGCTGCAACGCACTGAGATGCTGCTCTAGCTCTGCAATACGGTCCTCTGCAACCACAAGCTTGGCTTTTAGATCCTTTTCGGCACTGCAAGGCTCAACCTTCTCCAAAAGGCTTTGACTCATTTGGCAAAGAAGCTCCTCCTTAGCTTGCAACTTCTGTTCCGTTTCCTCCAAGCTGTTGCCAAGTGCTGTCATTTTAATTAGTGCTTCTTTTAGGTCCTCTTCCTTGCGTTCCACCAGCCTCTCATACATCTCCTTTGTCTGCCGAATCTCTTCCTCTTTTTCCCTAAGGAACTGGCTCATTTTCTGAAACTCTTGGGTAGCCCTCTCATATGAGTGTTCCAGGGTGTAGTAATCAGCTTCTTCAGTGTCCAGACGATTGTGGAGCTTATTCACTTCACGGTCTGCTTCTGCTATCTGGTTAAGAAGCTCCTGACAGCGGCAAGTGAGATGGCCTTTTTCTTCTTCTAGTCTACGCACACTCTCCCTCAGTGACTCAACCACATCAGTCTTCTGGGCTAGCTCCTCTTGTAACTTCAGCATTTCCTCTCTGCATTCTTTCTCTCCTAAAGCCTGCCTCCCTCCTAACAGGGCCTCTATCTGCTGCTCAGCTTCGACCAGTTTATTGTCAGTCTCTTTCCGTGCAGCTTCAGCCTTTGCTAATCTTCTACACAGATTATGTCTTTCCTTCTCATGACTTTCTTGCAAACTATGCTGCTCCTTCCTCAGGCGTTCTTCTTTCAGTGCCTGACCCTCTTCAGTAGCAGTGAGTCGAGCAGTCACCTCTTGAAGCCTCTCCTGCAACCTCTTTATCTCTTTCATGTGGTCACGTTGCAGGGCCTGCTGGTGCTCTAGGTGTCTAAGGGCCTGGTTTCTCTCTAAAAGGCTGGCCTCTACTTCACGGAGTCTATCTTCACTATCCTTTAGCTGGGCTCGTAAAGTAGCATCACTACGCCCATATTCCTCTTCTTGTTCTCTTGAACGCTCCTGCTCTAACTTGAGCTCATTGCGCATTCGTGCCACAGCCTGTTCACTAGCTAAGATTTCAGCCATTGCAGATGTTAGTTTAGCCTGCAGAGACTGAATATCTGCTTCATGGCGATCTACAGCATCCTGGGCTTCAGTATAGCTTCTCTTTAGGGTCCGAATCTGCTGCTGAGCAAGGTCCTGCTTGCGCTTTTGAGATTCCAATTCACCTTGCAAATCTTGATTAAGCCTATGCAAGCGCTGCCATGGGACTTTGTGCGGTGAGGAGGAACAGGGTGTTGTAGTCTTGAAAAAGATTGATGAAACAATTTAATTAATTACATCACATAGCAGTGGTTAAAAAAAGTATGTGAACCCTATGGAATCATCCCCTTTTCTGCATTTATTAGTAAAAAAATTCAATAGAGGTCACAAAGATGAACAATTTCCTTAAGGTAATAATGCACAACTAATAATATTAATGTGATAACATTGTCATATTGAAAACACCCATATATCTATGGGTTTATTTATTACAGGACAGCCATTTAAACATCAGTTGTACTAGTAGGACCTAAAATTAATAACTGGTCAACCTTTGTTTAGCCAGTAAATATAAATAACAGAAAAAAAAAATGTCAGGCCCTTTGGATCATTCCTCATTACTGCTTCAACATAGCAATGTTCTTAGGAGATCTGTTGTGAATTGATAGAGGTCATTTCACAGCATCTTAATTGGACTCTGGAACACTACAGAAGGCAAATTTTATATGTTGAAATCCCTCTGTAGTACATTTACACTGATGTTTAGGGTCATGGTCCTGCTTTAACACCCAACATCTATAATACTTCAGCTGGCAGACAGCCATTCTAATATTATCTTACACTGCAGAGGTATTAAGATATGTTGATAAGCTTCACGTTCCTTGGGATGACATGCAGTACTATTTTTACACCGTATGTAGTAGTGCTGTGTTTCATCAGCACACAAATCATTTTCACAGAAACACAGTAGAGTGTCAGGGTGCTCTTTGTCAGCAGTGTGGATGCTTCTTTGGTGACCAGTAAGTTCCAGTGTGTTGTGCTGCAATGTCCTGTTCGAATGATTTGTATGTGGTTTATCCATAAAGAGAAATGTTAACTAGCTCTAACTTTTAGTGTAATCCTCTAGCGGTTACTCTAGACTTTGTTTATGTGTGTGTTCTGTGATGAGCCTATAGTCATTTTAGCTGAGCAACCCCCTCAGGGGAGAGTAGCCACAGAACTATTTTGACTTTATTTCAAAACCATTTGTTCAATTTTAGAGAGACAAATAGCAAATCTTTTTAAAGATAATTTGGAATCCTTTCAAATCCTTTATTCTACATCTTCACAGATCACTTTTTGAGAGGCATGGTTCACAACAGCAGGAGTAGCTCTAACACATTCCTCCAAGTACTTATTCATTTATTGGACTTCAAGTTTGCTTACTCCTACTCAGATTAACTTGTATTGATGTCAGAGGCCTTTACATAGACTTTTCATCCTTTACTGTAAATGTTTGAATGATGTATACAAGAATGGTAATATGTGTGTATTTAAATGAGATTGTGTTTGTTCATCATTGTAACTTCTGACATGATCTGACAATATTTTAACACAAATGTATACATAAATGCAGATAATTCCAAAGGTTCACATAATTTTTCTTTTCACTGTATGGAGAACCACATCTCGGCGCTTACCAGGAAAATAAGATTTCACCTGTCCTAAAAAGTATCTGCTTTGATAGGTCTTTTCTTTCCAAGCTTTCACTGTGCTTTTTCAGAGATGACTTGAAATTTCAAAGGCTTAAACGCATACCTTACAAAAAAAAAAGAGACTTGATCCTTCAGTTGGTGACTAATAATTCAATTTGAAAATAAAAAGGAAAATATGTAAAGGAAAAGTAAAGGAAATATGATACAACAAAATAGTCATTCATGCTCTGTGATAACTTATATAATGTGGTAACATTTATGATTTTTTTAAAAACACCAAAAAGCATGCAGTGGGCACACAAAGCACAGAAGAACAGAGGAAAAAAGCACAGCGCAAGGCCTACTATTCAACTTTCTTACCTTGAACATACTATGAGATCAAATCAATATTTTCCCAGGAGATGTGAAACTCCGTAAAAACAGTTAGTGAAAACTCATGCCAAGAACACCATAACCATGCAAACAGTTTCAGACAATTAGCACCCACACCTGTTAGTAGAATTTGTAAGTTAATCCCACATTAACCTGTCAGGATTCAGCAGACTACATTACAAATATATTATCTATAAAATACTGTAGTACAGTGAGCAACAGTTACTCCACCACATGTATCACAAAACCTTTTTACCAGTTTAAACTTTGTAATGCTCAGTATTTGCCATATTTATCTTTTTAATGCTATGTGTACATGTTGTCTATTTTAAAACTTCTACTAATACTGTGTCATTGTTGTGTGTATAGTACCTGCAGTACATAGCCCTCTCTGGCACTTTGTTCTCTCTCTAGTGCATCTTCCAGCTGCTCTTTTAAAAGGCTGTTCTGCTTCTGTAGTTGATCCATCTCTTTCTGTTTCTGTCCCAACTGAACCAGAAAAATACAATAAATGACAAGAAATGCTTCGATACTATAAACATTTTGTATATGACCATATTCAGTAAACACACCTCCTTATCTAGCAGTGCAGCAAGCTCACTGGCAGGCAATCTGTCAGTGCTACAAGAGTTGTCTAAAGCTGTAGTGATGGGCACTTGCTTCTCTTCTCTGAGTGGTATTGCCTCCACCTGATGCCATTGCTGCTCAATTTCTTCCTGGACATCGGAGCTTCTGCTGTCCTTTTCTACACTAGCACAATGCATGGCTGTAGGGTGGTCTACTTCCATCTTACCTTGTTCTTGAGTTTCAGGTAATGGCTGTACTAGTGGTGTAGCATTTATTGTGGAAGTCATGGTAAGAGTAACGATGTTTGGCACGTGGGATGCACCAGTTGAGCTGTGTGGAGGGACAGCCCTCCTAAGATTTTCTTTTTCCACCTCCTCTGTCACAGAAGATGGGTTGGCACCTGATACTGAAGATGTAGAGACAGGAGAGGACACTAGTGAGGAAGGTGAAGATGAGGGAGAGCAATAAGGGGACACTGTGGAAATTGAAGAGCTGAGGTCAATTGTTTCTGCTCGTTCCTTAAATGGCTTTTCTGACTTTTCCATTTTGAACTCAGACCAGTCAAAAGTCTTTGAGCGGCCTTCTCGTCTGCGCTCACGAACTCTGCTTTTACGAGGCTCAGAGGGAGGATCAGAGGCATTGTTGCCAGCAGGCTGTCTGTGGACATCAGACTTGAGGGCCTCATTGCTGGGGATTGGGGCAGGGGTGGTGTGTGAACATGGCTCCAACATTACTTGGGCTTTCAGCTTCTCATCAGGCACAGATCTGAACAAATGAAAACACAACAAATAAAATGAGATACACAGGTATGCTTTCGATAAACTTGATAATTTTAAGATTTACGTCAGCTCAAGCAATGACATTTTTACATAAAGCGTTGCTGGACAAAACAACAATGCAGACATTTTGGCAAAACAACATTATTAAACAGTACATTTCCAGGATGTCTGCAGGGTTCACAAAGTTAAAGATTTTACAGTACTATTTAATACAACATAGAACGCAATTTAGTACTAGTTCAACAATCGTATTGGCCAAAGTATAGCAGTGTGAAAGACCAGTAGAGACAATAGGTACACTTAATACGCTATTATTTTAAAGCAAAAATAATCTGTACTTCCCCAACAGTATATAACATTCAACTTATTCAAAGAAACAATTATGGATTAATTAACACATTTGCAATTATTAATTATTTTATGTCTGCTCAAACACTTACCCATTGTCAGACAATAAGTTAGCTGCTGTAGCTAACAATAGTAAAATAACTTACAGGTCTGGTCTGGTGCAAACTGTATTACCATTAAAAGGACTGAACAACCTTGTAGCATATTCCACTTCGACAACAAATGCTTTAACGTCTGGTATCAAAACATCCCACAATCATTCAAAAACAAGTTATGACTAACAGCTTACAGCAGGTACAAGACATATATTTAAGCATTTTGTAAATTTAACAGATTTCATTATTTAAGTACTGTAAACTAAAGAGTATATTTTTTGGGCTTTTCAAGCCCTGCAGATAACCTGATCTTAAAAAGTGAAAAGGTCCAAAGAAGGCATCAAAGTCACAGCATAACATTAAAACATTTACATGTATAAGGCACAGTTTGGACTGGGCAGTAGGCTGCTTTGGTTTTTAATGTCATGATCCAAGGTAAGCCTCATGGCATACACGTGCCTAACTCTGTTATTGCCATTTAAACAGTTGCTTAATGAAAAGAGTATCTTTCTAATACACTGCATGCTGATTATCCCAAAATGTTTTAATGTTAAAGGCAGAGAATTTTTAAAAAGTGGCATGAAAGAATAATATATTTTCACTGTGTTGTCAGACGGTTTTAGTAGGAGAGAAAAGACATTTAACAGAATTCAAAAATTCCAAAATGCCATCTGTGGGCTAAGCTGAAATGCCAAAAATATCACACACTCTCCTCTTAGCGCAAGGTACTAACACACACAGTAATGTTTGCAAGTCAGTAAATATGAGTCAGAGGCTGTATCATACACTATGTGATGAGCCCTCTGAAACGCACAACACACATAACAAACAAAACACTAAAATAAAGTCATTAAATAACAAGAAAATATAAAGGTTTTTACCTCTATGCAATCAATTATGATTTTGTGACAATTTCTAAGTTACTTATTCAATCACCACATTATAGTGATGATTTTAGTCTACAGTTCACAAAAGGGAGGTGGAGTGGATTATTTTAGTATATTTATGTGATTGCAGAGTTTGTCTCTATAGTGGCACAACTAACAATGAGACATTATTTAACATTCACTTGACATTGAGTAGGAGGACAAAGACACTGGGGCTGACATTGCTGAGCTATTACATCATTGTTTGAGGAGAGAAAGATATTCAACACACAAGCACTCCAACCTTGGCTTCAGAACGGATAGTTTCAGAGAGATGTTTTTCCTGGAAGCAGGTTGAAAATACCAGTTGAGGGAGGAAGAGAAAGAAGGAAAGAGTGTGAGGAGATCACGATTGAAATAAAAAAAAAAAGGAAAAGCAGTTGATTTATCTGCCAAGGTTACAAACAATAAAGAAATAAAAATAAAATCCTTGTTCAGTTTTACCGGGTGACATCCGGGGCAATAGTGGGTCTAACATTCTTCATAATGGCCTGAATCCAGTTGCGACGAATTCCAGACGTCATGGCTGACAGAGTGCATGCTTCCTCTTTACACTGGAAACAGACAGGAAAACATAAAAATAACTGACACTGATCACACAAAGTGTAAATTACAATTACTTTCTGATGCTTTAAAAATACATGTAAGGGCATGTCTTTATGTTTTAACAAGCTTTAAAAAAATTCAGGCATGCAGCAGGGGACTTGCTGCCAATGCAGTCAATGCAAGACTTTTCTTACTTCAGTGGACATCTGCTGCTCTTTTTATCGTGTCTGTAACCAGAAGTACCCACTGTAATACCGGGTGGGTATTTGTTAAAGTAGGACGACAATGGTGGGGAAAAAGTGTGAAATGATGCAAAACATTCTTTATTTTACTTCTCCTATGCTTAACTCTGTTGCACTGTTAAATTACAGTCAGCTATTTTTTGAATGCTTGCACAAATGCATCAAAGCCCCACATGGACACACAGCTGAGGAGTCAGAGTCTAAGTGTAAACAGAATTTCAACACCATCTAAATTAGTAACGAGAATAAGGATGTCTCTTTTTTGACAGACACATTTGTCTGTCAATCCTTTAAAATTATTATTATCTAATCAGTTCTACATACTTAACCGCTCTGATGTTTACTTATCTCTGTAATTACTGCCCCCTCTGTCACAATTCAAAAGACCATCGATAGGAGTTGCTGTTTTAAGAAGGGATGTAAGACTTGTGTCTTCAGAGGTTTAACACACACTGTTATAGTTAAATGTGCACGCATTCAAAGCTGTTCTGTTAAAACATTTCTGTTCAGGTAGACAGTAAGCTTCTATCATGGTCTGCTCGTTGTGGGTATTGCTGTAAACTCAAATTTTCAATTTTAATGTACATATGATAACCCTTATTATTGACAGGCAAATGTAACACTTACAGTACATTTGCATTTCTTAATTCCCTAGATAGTGAAAAACATACCATTTAGAAAATTTCTAAGCATTGGAACATTTTAACTTCAGCTGTGGATTAAATTCAACCTAATATACAATGACCTCTAGTGGCAAAAAATGTGAGGCTTACATTTGTTTGGGCATTGAATATCACTTTTTACCAGCATGAAGGACAACAAATGTTTACCTGATTTCAACACGAACACAGCTGTACCAAAGCTTACAACAGTTGTACCAAAGAGTTATACTTCATTCTAGACATCAGAATTTAAATTTATCTTAATGCTACAGGTAAACTGGTAGCAGAACAAGAACAATTCTACTTTGACCATGTAGCTGAGACCGTAGATTTAAATACTGGAGTTCTTAATTTCGACACCAAACCGATGGTGTTCTCAGCCAAAGAAACAACGACCCCCTTGACGACTCTATTTCTGACATCCTCCAGAAAATCCTGGGAAAAGCTGCCTCAAGCAAATGTAAATGTAAAAAATTTACACTGTAGCCACCATCCTCCTGATATAAGATCGATGTAGCAGGTTTAAATCTATATGTAGCAGAACCCCCCAAACATCTCATGGATAACGATTGCATTACAAGCCACTATATACGTCCAGTAAATATTTTGCCAGCAACAAGTGCTAAAAATGTTTAATGGCCAAAGGATTATATGAAGAACAGACTGTCTCATTTAGTTCAAAGCAAGATTCATGCAACTGCATGAACATGCATGTGACATTTGGATCCAGAGTGAAATTTCCATGAATTTAAATACATTTTTTTAAACATGAGTGACATTTAAAACTTGTGGACAAGGACAGGGCTTTCATTGCTAAAGGTAAGGTTAACATATAGTGAAGGATGAGTGGTCCAAGGGTTCAGAACGACAAGCAGTTCAGCCAACAGCTGTAGCAGATTTAGACTACTATGATGTCACCCTTTCACAGAGAGATGACAAGTCAAGTGACATTCTTCATAACAGACAAAGGATCGTTTCAAAATGAGATATGGCAAAACTTGATACCTAAAGTGCCACCACATTGTGTTGAAGTCTGTAGCCTGGCAGGAGACAGCAAAGCTAAGCTGTGTAAACAATGAGTCAACTTTAATGATTGAATGAGTGATTAGTAGCGCAGGACAATAAATGACACAAACAATCAACACTCACCAAGATTTGGAAACCGTAATTCCTCTGAACAGGGAACTCTTTGACATCATAACATGTGGAGAGGTCAATCTCACCATCTAGTTCAGAAGCCTTAGGAAAAAAAACAACAAACAAAAACAGAACAGCATGAGGAAAATGTTAATAGTTTATTAATTCATATAAGCAGTTCTGCCAACAGCAATTGACTGAAAATTATTCCTACCTCTTCAGCTATTGAGTCTTTGTAGTACTTTAGACTCTGGTCTGTCAGGACAAACCAGTGTTTCTTCCACTAGGAGGAAATAGACACCAGTAAGTACCTTTCTCCATGATCATGTATACAAAATGCTATTACTTTGATTGAGCAGAAGCATATAGTGACAAAAGCTAAATAGTTTTTACAAATTACCACTCCATCTTCATATAACTTGGTCATCCACCCTTTTTTGAAGTTCAGCAGATCTGGCTGGAATGGAGACAAACCCCCCCCCCCAAAAAAAACAAATTATGTACAGCAACTAGATTACTAATAATTAATAAGTTTTCATTAAACATTAAGCACATTCAGAAGTACAGAATCCAGACAGAGAAAATTCTATTTGTTGTACAAATCTGTTGTTGTAAGTGATGTGGTGAGAATTTATCTCCCTATTCCCTGAAGCATTATAAGAATTTCTTTAAGATTACATTAGTTCAAAATCTCAGAAATGTATGCACTGATATGTTGCTCAAAGCTAAAATGACTAGCTGGACTTTCCCCGTGAAACAAAAACTGCAGCACATTGAAAACAAGCTGAGGTCTGTTTATAGACCGTAAAATAAATCATTTGTCCAAATCCCGTCTTCTGCTCAATCAACAATACCTTGTTTTTGTTGAGCTTCATCAGGTGTGGGGTCACTGTCTGGCAAAGAGTCATTCTGATGGCTAACTGCTTTCAGTTCATATGTTGACAATCTGTTTTTTTCTGTCTGTCCCGGGGACATACACACGACAGCGGCTGCTTCTGTGCTGGCTATTTATAATCATCAGTAGCCGTGGCGTAGTGTGTACATGAATGTGTGCGTGTGTGTTTGAGTGGGTGGGGGTTCTGGCAGCTGCAGGTCAACCACAGAGAGACCAACCACAGAACTCAGATCAGTAGCAGTTTGCCAGACTGGTAGGAGTCAGGCCTCAGAAAGATACCAGGGCAACATTAGGCAACTCAGGGGGTACTTTATTCTTATTACTGAAGTATAAAAAAACAAAACACCACCACCATACACACAAGCACAGTAATGGTAACGGATGTGGTTTCACAGGGGTACATTGTTGGGTTCATTAATTATGTATGTTGATTTTAATACTGAATATTAACAGTGAACAGGGGATCTTATAATGTGGTTATACCATATAGCAGTCTAGAGGAGTATTTAGGGTGAACCTCCAATAAACATACAATTTTTCCAAGTATGATGAGAGAAAAAAAAAAATCTTATTTTGATACTTCAAACCACTGTGGGACTCTCTTCTCACTTTATAGGGTTATATAATAGTTCACAAATCTGCCTTAAATTAAATATCTTGTCTCTTCATACACACACTGGAAGAAATGTTGGATGAAATCATGTTATAGCATGTACCTAAGTGTAGAGAGGTGGAAAAGCCAAAAAATAAATAAATAAAAGGGGGAAAGCACTAGCTCACTACTACAGGATAATGACTTCAATTTACAATGCTTCTGTATTGGCCTGAATTAACCTTTTTTATAGATGATGACTCATATATTTAACTCTGAATCTCTTCAAACATATAGATCCTCCATGTTTTACAAATAATGTCAGTACTCACCGTAATTGAGGATTCTGTGACTCTACGGTCCAGTGACTTGGCTCTTCTTAAGTTGGCAAAAGTGGAGCTGGATACATCAGGGACTGAACGGTCCTTTCCTGCATCCAGCGACATCTCCTATAAATAGTAATTCCATGTCATCAAAGTATGAATGATCATTCTTTAGTCTGAACAGTCCATATAAGATTTAATAAGCACTTTTTAGATTTAGTCAAACCACATAAACAAAATGAATAACATACATGTTTTTTGGCTAGATAGCGTCTTTCGCTGCGGCCTTGTCTTAGCATTGTAGTAGCAGACGGCTCACTGGAGCTGCTCGTGTCCATACTCTCTACAGGCTGACTGTCCTCGAATCGGCTGATGATTTGAGACCGCCTGAGAGGTACAAAAAGATTATATTAATGATAATGATAATGATAATATTAACATTTCCAGTACAGTGTACATATTGTTTAGTATTTTACTCGAAACAAAACAGGTAAGATAGTTAAGGTGCATGATACAAAAACACAGTAGTAAAATACTTGTTTGGTCTTCAAAAGAAAAATAAAGAATTACAGATGCAACACAGTTCTAAAATGGTGGCAGAATACAAATACAGATATGATCACAGCATGATATGAAAGCAAATTGAGCCAGAATCAATGTTCACAGCAGATAAATGTACTACAAGTGTATTATTTACACCATATGTAGAAAGTGTGACTTTAGATAATGTTCTAGACTCAGTCGCTTCCATAGACAACAACGTGCAACCTTAGGTAAAAATCATATGCCGAAGAGAACAATCAAGTGATACGCCAAAGAATAAAGAACAATGTTATATGATGAGAGATGGGGATATCCCGAAATTTAATTCCCCGTAATTAAATTTGAGCACATTCTGATACAGAGTGCCAATATGACTAATAAACTGCTTCTAATAGCATTCATCCTCAATGGTCATCAATCCATTGCGCAATTAAGCTCATTAGAGAAAAGGGCAGACGCTGTCCAAATAGTACTGGGGACAAACTTTAAGACCAAGACAGTTGACACTTTAAGCACTGACAGTCTGGGAGAAGTACACATCTGATGACCCACTAGATCATTGGCTTTTGTCTTTTCCCTTCAGAGATCACGACAGGGAAAGGTGTTCCGCACGTTCATTTAGTATGACTTTTTTATGCCGGATGCCCTTCCTAGTGAAACCCTCCCATTTTATCTGGGCTCCGAAACGGCACCAAGGTGGTCCTTGGTGGCTCAGGGGATGTGATCCTGCGGCCTTCTGGATCCCAACCTAATGATCTATGCATTGAGTCACCAGGCCCGCTACACCTGACAACCTACTGATCCCCATTAATCCGCCAAGATTTCAGAAGTTCTCATGTGGTCTTGGAAAAAACAAACCTGGACTGACCAGAGTTTCATAAACATAGCAACTTTTGCTGAAAAGTACAAAAAGAAAAAAGACAAACAAAGCACAGATCTGAAGTGAGATCCTTGATGGATGGTGAGAACAATGCCTATAGATTCTCCAGAAGAATATGGAGTTAAATTAACTTAAAACAAAGCAAACCTCCGGTACAGCTGTAGGTAATGCAAGTCTCCCTCTATTTTTTTACTATTATCGTTATGAGTCATCTTAAAACAGCTCCAAACCACAGACAGTTTGACAGCTGCCTAGTTGCTAAACCAACATGAGGTAACATTATCAGGTATGAATAAAAGTACACTAGGCCAATATCATACGAATAACAGAATCGGGTATCTGGTATCGGGACATTCCTATTGAGATTTATTTTTAATTTTTTAAAAAGAAGGGGAAAATTACAGATACGGTCAATAAACAAATTACAGAAATAGCAGCAATGGCAACACAGATGGTGTTACCTTGTGGTACTGCACATTTTGTATTTGTGTCTATATGAAAAACGAGGAAAAGACTAAACCATATTTATATCCAACCATCAAAATGTTTGAAAATGTAAAGTACATACAGAATTCAAGTATTTATATGGAACAGTGCAAGTGTTTTTCCAGGCAGTGCAGAGATGAAATGATAGAAAGCAGGAATCAGCGATGACCAGCAGGTAACAGCATTGGGACAAGGGTAGAAGGGTTGGCTGAGCAATAACTCTGAGAAGCTCTGTTCAGAAGCCCCTGGAAAAGATTGAAACAACAAAACAAACTAGTAGCAAGTAGCAAGAGCAAAAGGTAGAGACCAATAGAGGGAAAGTAACACATGCATCTAAATCCTTCAAACTAATAGCATGCTATTTTCATGTGTTAGGCAATCATAGGCTCATTAGTGATTATATATCATTTGCCATTCCTATCAATAGTCCATAAATATGCATGCATGAATATATGCTTTGTGGTATGTGGTGATTTAATATAGGGGAAAGGAGGTCTTTAAAAATCCAAGAAATGAACAATGTCTTGTCTTTTATTTAATATGCAATGTTAACCTCTCACCTCCGCTCCTCCCCAAAAAGCCGAGCCACCTCCTCCCTTCCAGGACTCCGTGTTCGTGCCCTCAGCTCTTGGCGCTTTTTTTCTGAGCGAAATGCTTCTCGGTAGTTGAGTCTGCGAGCCCGTGGCACATCCGAAAGTGCTGCGTACTCCCTGCCAGATCGGCCCACTCTGCCTCCTCCACCACCACCACATCCCTCCCAGGTAGGCGTAGTACTGCTGTGTTCAGAATCCAACGAGCTCTGGGAGGAACTGATGGTGGAGTAGCTGGGGGAAACAAGTGCACCTGGAGAAGGAAGAGGATCTTGGGAAGGTGGGTAAGGGTAAGTTTGGGGTTCTGACTCAGAGCTGTACCTGGAAGTGGGAGCTCCTAAAGAAGAGGATGACGCTGAAGAGGACAGGGACAGATGCTGGGGTGGTTGGGAATGTGGTGCATACTGTGGAGAGGGTTCTGACTTGGTCTTCTCCAGGGAAAAATAACCACTCTCCACTCGTACCTTGCGTCCAGTGCTCACTGTGCCACTGTCTAAAACAAGGACACAGTATAACTGATATGAAACAAACAGTCCATATAATGCTGAATAAGTTAACTTATGTTAGATCTGTTGTATAACACATTATCACGAATATTACAAAGAAATAGTCCATTATCCTGACAGTTAAGACTCATGATTAAGTTCCCCCCCCCCCCCCCCAAAAAAAAACATAAGCCCAGATCATTGCAGCCTTTGGGTTTTTGGTTAGTAGCAAACCGTTTCTGAAAAAGACCTAGGTTTCCTTATCCAAACAAAAGCTGAAGCACATATATAAAATCTTAAGAAGTCACATTCACTCTTCTCAGTCCTAACCGTCTTGAGTCGTAATACTGGGGTTTGGTTGGTTCTGGCTCATCTGGCTGAGACAGGAAGCACTGTGGCTGCAGGGGATGGTGGCCCTGCTCCAGCGGCTCTCCTCCTGCCATAAAGTGGCACGGCTCATGGGCACACGTTCAGCACTGGCAATGCTGCTGGGCAGGCAGGGAATGCTGCCCCCGCTGCTGCTCGTCACCGTTACCTTTGCAGGACCGGGCTCCTGGGTAGGGGTTTGTGTTGGTGGAAGGGGATGTGAAGAAGAAAAGACATAATGGGAGGTAAGGTCATAGAGAAACTACAAAAAAGGAGAAGCTGCAGCGATGACAAACACACTACCTGTAATAAACCAGGTCATCTATACTGACTTTTGACATCGTGTCATTCAGTAAAATAAACCTTCAGCACAGCACAGTATCCACTTTTGTTTCGAGAGGTGATGAACAGTGTTGTCTGGCACATGATTTCACATAATTGGTCTGTTTATTTTTATTTTTTGACTTGATAAACCCACATCCACATAAAAATGCAACAATTAAAGCACAAGAATTTTCTTATGAAGAGAAGGTGATTCGTGGGAAAAAGGGAATGACAGCTTGACAAAGAACAAAAATTTTGCTCAAAACAAATACCCATGTATTATTGAGGAATATAGATAAAAGCAAAACAAGGACATTCTGCAGAGGTGAATATATATAGGAATAAAAGATTTATGATTAAAAAAAATGAAGGCCAAGCATAAACAAATTGAACCCTTACGCTTTTGCATAAAATTATGTCACCAGTATATATCAGAAAGTCTTGTAGTGATCAGAAGGTCCAGAAAATCAATTCAGATAAGAGAAAGCTAGATTTCCAAAAGGAAAGTGACCCTCAAACATCTATTTATCAATCACCAGCTTACTTCAGTCACCACAAACATGCTGATAGGAATCACACTTTCAGAGACAAGTAAGAACCATGTCCTTTTTATTCACCCTCCACATAGATTGATTGGGATTATACAAATTATCATTTTAGCCTTGAATTTAACAAAGTTACTTAGGACAAACAGTTTGGGCAGGCTGAACTCACTGGGTGTCCATTCATGTCTTCAGTGGAAAAACACTGGCTTGGAGATACTTCACCCTGCCAATCACAAAAAACCTTTAATGTTAATGCTTGCTACAATATGTAGTGCAGATTACTCTATAATTAGTACAGGTAAAGTTCTCTCTTATTTTTTTCATGAGTAGGTTTTGTGATAATTGTGTTTTGTTTCCTTCTTATCTAGGCCTTGTAATTTAAGAAGAACTAAGTAATAAAGTACAATTACAAGATGCAATCATGTCACTGTAGAAGAGCCAACAAAATTTGAAAGTGTGAATTCCTTCCAGACGTCTTTCAGGGACTTATTAGAAACATTGTTTCAGGTGACATTTTTGCACTCAAGGTCAGGTGCTTCATTAAAAAGGACACACACACACACACACACACACACACACACACACACACACACACACACACACACACACACACACACACACACACACACACACACACACACACACACACACACACACACACACACACACATCACTTCAAGACTGGCCAATTTAGTAGCTGTATCTAATCTAATGAATCTAATACAATCAAATACAGTAGCTC
Source organism: Channa argus (assembly GCF_033026475.1). Classification (NCBI taxonomy): domain Eukaryota; kingdom Metazoa; phylum Chordata; class Actinopteri; order Anabantiformes; family Channidae; genus Channa; species Channa argus. Next base: position 12,092,925 of record NC_090216.1, on the reverse strand, counting down.
TGCTTTGCTGTTTTATTTTTTAATTTTAAGTTGAAACTGTCAGAAAGGTGATAATTATACTCTCTACTATTATGGACAATTGGGTTAGTGGAGTCGCACTGGAGTGCATTATAAGAAGACGTGGTCTAATGTTTAAAGGGTAAGGGTACACAGAAGACCAGATGGAAAGAAGTCACTCATGTCATTGCTGTGTCTCCAGTGTCCCTCTTCTCAGTCTAAATAAGGGTGGCGTCATTAGAGAAACTAGACAATAATTCTGAAGAATTTACAGGTTTACAAACTCAAACATACATTTTCAATCTGGCTTCAGTTTAACATAAATAACTTAAATATTTGTCACAGTCCTTTGAAACACTTGTTAAAAACAAACATGACATGAAGTCTGAAATAATGAAAAAACAAATAAACAGGACAATGTGGGGTTTTATTATCCTATTTTAAACAGAATCATCACTGTTCCGCCCTATTCCTCTTTCAGTTCTTTGAGGTGTTGCAGACTTAGGCACATATATGTTAATTAAACTCCATGTTGTTCCTTTTTTGTAGTCTTAGCAAATTGCTAAAAGTTACAGCCAGATAGTATTTTAGCTGGCAGCTGGCATCATTAGCCTTGACAGTTGTTTAAGAATATTGTGATATTAGGCAGCAAACAATACTGAGCTAACCAATCCATGTCTATTTAAAGTAGGTAGGCTATTCTGTAATCCATCAGCATCTGTAAAACCAGAACTACTTCGTTAGAAACCTTATGCAATTATATCCAAGCTTGCCATGTTATCCAAATAACATCACTAGTTACAGTACCAAATGTATTTTTTTGCTACTGTACCAGCAAATGTGGCACATTCTATTCATTCAATTTAAAAAAAATAAAAGCCAATTTATGTGACTTAAGAATGAATGCAAATACTGCATAGACTGCACAATTTATTAACGATGCTGCTGGCAGGGAAACAATACATCTCATCTCTAGTGGCTGGTTTAGTTTGGAATAAAAGTAATCCATACTACATACAAATCATTTATAAATTTTCCTGTATTCCACACAAAATGTAATATCTAATAATAGAAAATAGCTCATTGAGAAATACATTTCTAGAATACAGGACTGCAAAATACTGTTCAACGGTATTCTCTCACTCTTCTGTTGCATAATTTTATTGTATCACTTTTAGTCTGCCCTTATCAAACAGTATTCAAGAACAACTCCAAACAAAAGAAACAGAAAGTATAGCAAACTGTCACTGTTTAAAAAAATTAATTTCACCTGAATCAGGCTGCTTGCTGTTCTTACATCAATCAGTGTGAGCAAGGTAAAAGTATATGTGAAAAGAGTGTGAAGAGCCACATTACCTGGTGAGTGGGTGGATCAACCTTGCGTTTTTTCTTCTGGTTCTGCTTGTTCGTTCTTGGGTACACAGTCAGAGCCTCCTGCCACCTATGAACAGTGCAACAGTCTGTGTTCTTCATGGAACACTAAACGCAGACCATACAAACCCTGCACTCATTGTGGATCAATATATAGGAAAAAAACATTGAGTAATTGTCTAAATGCTTATGATCTGATTTCACTTTCTGAGAACATTTATGTTTGGGGGTTTTGCGATTTGTAAATTTTGACAATTGTTAGGTATTTCTTAAGGACACATCTATTTAAGTAGTTCCCATATTAAAATGGTAAATGAGTATTGTAACTACAAAGCAATAACCCATTACTAAACAGCACAAATAACTCAACACACAAGGCTTTTGTTAGAACAGACACTGCTATATAACTACAATTCTACTTCCACAGAGGATTATGTCTATGTCTTCAGTTTTTAGATGAATCCTAACATAGAGGCAGTTCCCTGATGTTTGCCAAAAAATTTATTAAACTGTAGACAAGTTTTTGTGAATCGACAGATGATTAAAATGATTTGCATTGAATAAAAATGAGGACACTCACAAAATATAACTAAACACACAAACTACTAAATAATATAACGTTTAAAACAACTGTGAAACAACAGTCCTAATATACTTGCAAAATATAGAAATTTTTGTAAGAAAGTAAACTCTTTCCATAGTACTTACAATTTTGAAGTAAAGGACTGTATTCGCTCATGCATTATCAAGTATTTCTGTATTCCAACCTACTCTGTAAAGAGTTAAAGCTTTTTGTGTGGAGTTTCACACTATAAACACCCATAAATACTTGTTATGGACTTCTAAATGAATGAGTGCCGAAAGAGCACTGTTTTCATACACCAACATAATTAGCTGAAAGACATTTAACAGATGCTTAACATGCCCCGGAGAACATACAAGATACTAAACACATATTTAATACTTTTCTCTTTGTTACATCACAAGCAGTTAAAGAAAACCTAGCAGGGGTTTATAACGATTATGTGATGGCCCAGAACAAACTCCTGGAAGCCAGATGATAATAGTGGGAGGTGTTTAGTGTTGGAGCCGGTAGCATAATGAAGAGTGGGTGTTGTGAGTCACTCTTCCCTAAGAATAGCTATAACATGCATGCTACAGTCAGACAGTCATAGCAGTGCAGAAACATATTTGACTGTGCTGTACTGATGGAGAAGACACAGGAAAAACAACATAAATTGAGGTTTATAGGTTTTATATTGTTGAGGTATGGGGGGTGGGGGGTGTACTTGGACACATGAAGATCGCTTAGTGGGCTTGGAGAGGGAACAATTCAAAAATGTGCATTGTCACTACAGTGAATATTACAACTTGGTGAAAAGAACAGCCCAAATCAGACAGCAGGGGGCAGAGAAGCCTTGCCTGCCAAAGTTGTTGCACAACTATTTTTCCTTGTCCAAATCTCTGTCATAATACGCCTCCACCCCCCAAAAAGAAAAGGGAAAACAAAAACAAAAAAGGACAAATCACTCTCACTCGTCACACCTGTTACCACCTTTATATTATATACATAATCCTACATCAGAAGATCACATTACCAATCGTGTGGTTATGATGTCTTACCCATTAATAATTTCTTTACACTCAGCCCGTATGAAGTGCTCTTTTTCTGGGGTCAGGATGCACAATGAGTTCTTCTGACCTGTCCTAGACTCTCCATCAATGACATCATAGCACTGGTTCATATTGATTGTACCCTGGGGTAGAGTGCTGGGCTGGAAGACACAGAAACACAGAGAAAGTGTTAACAGAAAAAGTGCCCACATAGCTCTCCACATGGTCCGTCTGTCTTGTCACACAATCCACCCCAGAATCAATTTCTATGCCAAGCTTGGCACACCACATACTGAACAGTCTTTGAACGGGCAAATGTTCTTGTCAAGACTCGCTGCGATTATTTTTTGCGATGTATTGCTGCACTAATAGCAGTGATTACATAACGGCATCATACATGCAAATTTAGTTCAGCGCTTTATGAATAATTAAAGCATCTCTGTAGCAATAATCAAGTTGATCTCGGACAAGAAAATAAGAAAATTAGATAACTGCTAAGAACTTTGATAGTCTTAGCCCAAAATTCCATTATCTACAGGATTAATAAACTTTCAAGGTACATAGGGCAAGGTAGTGCAGCACGGTGGAGGAGTGGTTAGCACTGCTGCCTCACAACTACAAGGTCCCCAGTTTGAATCCTGGCCTTACTGTGTAGAGCCTTTGAATGTCTGTCTGTTTGTGTTTCTTTGTGTTTCTCTGTCTTAGCTCTGAGATATGCTGGAGACCTGTCCAGAGCATGCATCTCACTCAGTGACAGCTGGAATAACCTCCTGCCCGCCCCCCCAACCCTGAAAAGGATAAGTGGTTAAAATAATGGATTGATGGATGACTTATTTGCCTTGTCCAGACCCAACACAGCCATGTTGTATACAGTACTACTAAAAAGAGCCTGTTCCATTTATAAACAGCTCAGGTTCATGGGTTCACCAAGCGGTTTTGAGTTTAATCTGTCTGATGCCTCGCTGTGAGGTGTAAACTGAACCATGCACACTGACCTGGTTGCCTTTTGTAAGCCATAAATAACATTACCCAAAGACTTTCAGAGAAATAATAACATCTTTGTTTACAATGCCTTGAGGTTTTAAGTGCAGTTTGACCTGAGTAAACAGTGGCTTAGTGTGTAGGCATGGCTCATTTACAATGAATACCTACATACTAACTCAGCATATAACATAATCCACTGGATGAATCCACTGCCTCACTGCAAGTGAAGCTGTAATTAGTAAAATTAGGATTTTCTTTGTGAATTACCAAATGCACGCAGGTGTATTTTGACATGCAGATATCACTTTATAAAGACAGGTCTTAAAGGAAGCAATATTTATAAGCAATATGCTCATACTTTATTGTATCAAATATTACTATTTTAGAAAACTGAGTTTTGCCTTTTCTGACCTCTAAATGACTTACTCTTACTTAGCAGTACAAGCAGCCTCAGTAATCTTATGTGAACTGAGGGATTTAGACTTGTTCATTGATGTAAGAGAGTGTACTGCACAACTATGCACATTCACCATGAAAAGTTGTTTGAACAGCTTTTGGGTCCTACCTTCAGCATACAGGCAGAATTACAGATGCCAAAATACCACAGTGGTTACAAGCTATGAATACCAGGTAGCCACAGATGACAAATTATAGCCCTCAGCAAATCCAAATACTGTGTATTAGGAGAGAGATCTGGAAACAAAATTAAAAGGTATCATGTTCAAGTTAGCTAGCAACTACACAAACCTAACTCCAGGCCCCAACATGGACAAAATAACCACAGCTTGTCGATAACAGATCACCTTAGGCACTCACATGGACAAAGAAGTTTGGGGAAATCATACCTTGACGGCAGATGACAGGTCCTTTTTATTTCATCACAACTAAATGTCACGTTCAGTCTCAACACACAGTACGTTTAAAAAAATATATATACAGCAGTGTCAACATTTTACACAGCAAAGTTGAACGAGGAGGATAGCAGGTTGGTTAAGGCAGACAAGAGTATATAAAAAAAAGTTGTTAAATTGTATCAGGATTGTTCACTGATGTATCCATTTCATTATAAGGATTATGACACTAGAAGCTGAAATGCCATGCCAGCAGCTGGGCTAGGCAGACAGATGGACAAATAAACCATGGGACAGCTGGGTTGGACACAAAGACTGCTGTCAGCTTGACCTGAGAGTCTGGAGAGAAAGGTTTAGGGACCAAAAAAGGGAACACTACCAGGTGAGAGAAGGGAGCTCAAGTGTTGAGATGGTATTCAAGGGGGAAAAGCAGTGCAGCAGGAAAAAGACAGGGGTTTTTTGGACTTCGACTTGGCATCGCTCAGACATCTGTGTGTGTAAACAAATCTAAAAGACACCACGCATGTGGGCTTGTCCTTGAGCTGGAGTCAGAAGAGGATAAAGAGCAAAATATTTCAAATTCTGAGAACAGTTGTACAAGCAGCTTAAGCAATCAGTTTTATAATCACAGTATAAGATTTTGTAGGACACAGAAAATAAATTAAACTGACAACAGATCTGATTAAAAACCTATTTAAATAAAGCTGTTCACCACTTTAAGATTTGAGTGAATATGAGGGAGATATATGTTGGCTGGGAGCACTATAAAAGTTTTGCAGTAGGACAGTACGGCAGGCAGCACAGGGTTCCTGTAAGATGTGCACCCTCACTGCCCAAGCACTGTATCAGCTGAGCACCAACATACAACTACTTTACCTTTGGCCAGCAATTGCAGCTCTAGCCCCCAGACCCAGGCCCCTTGAACTCGCACCTCTCTGTCACCTAACCTAGACCCAATCCCCTCTCCCCAAGCCACGGCTCCCCACAACGGGCCCTTTGTGAAGCAGCACCAGTTCACACAATGTGAGATTGTCAGTTGCCACAGACCACAGATCCACTCCTCCCCTTAACCCTAAACAAGGAAATGGCCGAGAAACAAGGGGCCTAAACAAGTGTCCCCTTTGTGATTAGAGCATGAAAATTATGAATCCAGCATAAACTTTTTCTTGTCTCCAAAGATGTAGTGTAGGATGAATCCTGTCTCGATGAGATTCATCGAACAAAGTCTCCAAAGAGAAAAAGATTTAATGTCCCTGTGATGACTGAGGGCGGGAGGGCATTCTTGCATCAGCACCAATATATCTTTGGCTATAATCAATGTTGGAAAGATTATAAAAGCCTACAAACATACAGACTCAACTTTATGCATTGCGGTCATTCAGCTGGTAAAAACAAAAATCCTTATTAGGGCAATATGGTGCTGTCAAAAGTTGCATTAGGTACATATTTGAATATTTTATTGCATAACACCAAATGATAATGTGTGGCATAAAATTAAAACCTTAATAACTTAAAATGTAAAATGTCTTTTCTGTAAATACTCAAACTGAGTCTTATGGCCAAATAATGCTTAAAAAAAAAAAAAGGTTCTCATCATGTTCAACATTGCATTACAACGCATGACTATTTTATTCTCTTCATGACCACAGTATTCATGTGACTTTGGCCCGAGGTTGTGTAACTTTACAATATTGTTCATTAGGAACCAACTCTGTTTAGAAAATGCCAATTATTACACTCTATGCACACATGCCTTTAGCTTCCTTGACTCTTGGCCATTTCGCAGCTTAGCAAAACATCCCATTCTCTCTTATGACACAGAGGGAGAAATATTAGCTTTTGGCACAAGTCTAAGGGTCTCGCAGTTGTGGTTGTGAAGCCAATGTCTTCTTTTGCCATCAACATTTTTGATTTTTCTAGTTATGGAAAAATCTACAGTCATACAGTTAAACTGACTTATTTAAGTGGTGCATGAATGGCATTTAACATTGTGATGAAGTGGCATACATGCAGCATCTTGTTCATACATTTGTCTGATTTCTCATTTGGTATTAAAAGGCACCAAAGACATTGCTCAATGATCAAGTTTGTAATGAACACCTGTAAGCTTATGAGAAACATCTGTTACTTGGGTTTGTCTGGCAACTTGTGTGGTGACAAATTCAAATGCTATCACTTTACTCATTAATTTACATTACTCTCCTTTAGTCATGTAACAACAGGATCCTCAAGCACAGTTTCCAAGTTCTTTACCTTGGATTCAAAGCCATTGAGCTTTGATCATTAAAGATGCCAAAGCTGATGAACTGGCACCACTTCATCCTGACTCATGTACATGGCCTAGAATCAGGTCTCTTCAGGGTCCAACATCCCCTGCTCATTACCGATATCAGCAATTATGTAATAAATCCTACCTAGAAACTTGGAAAAACAAAGGTAAACACACATTTTGATACCAGTTAGCATGGCAACAACTACAGTAGCTGTGGCAAAATGTCCTCAGGTGCCAGACAGATGGAGTCACCTCTATTCTTGCTACAGAGGAATGTCAAACACACAGTTTCTCCCTCGCCTTTCTGAGTCCACAATAATCACCCAAACAGATTTGAAATACAAAGCAATCACACAAAGGACTAGAGCTGAGAGGTTCGTCATGAATAAGATTACAATCTGCGCTATCACAGAGACCTCACAGGCCTTTAATTTTTACCCTACTATCAAGACTTATCTTTAAGCTAGTACAATCACACATCATACTAATCCCTAACCCCTGCCTGTATTTGGAAAATGTAGCACTATAAAATCGAACTAAACCATATGGTGGATGTCTGACATTTCTCCTGCAGGGCCAAATATGCTTCAACAGGCATTTTTGAAAACCACCTCACCCCACTGGTATGCACCGAATACGTCTGGATGAACACTATAGTATAGGCATCTGCTCCAAGCTTGGTTAAAAAGCAACAGTGCTAGAGTCAATGCTAACATCAAGAGCACTGTATACACAGAACAATACAAAAAACTGAGAAAAACAAACCACATAATAAATTTTTTTGTACCAGGTATTACAGAAAGAATTGTGGGTGGTGTAGTGCACTTCATATGATATGTGGGTGGTTTAATCCCGTGTTAAGAGCCAGTAGTCGACAAATGCAGGAGGAGGAGGAAGAGGAAGGAGAGTTGGAGGATGAAGATCATTTTATCCACTAGTACAGCATTCAAACTAAGGCTAGGTCTGTGCCATTGATCGGTTAGATACAACTATGCAGGAGCTACGATAAATAAGGTGGCAAAGTGGTAGCAGGCACACTGCAGGATACAATAATTACCTGAATGTGTATTGATACCAGAAAAATTATCTTTCCTATTCCTCAGCATACAATGGTGTAATTCAAGATTGGAAAATAGTGTTAAGTAATGTCTATAAAAATAACGACTGCTTAATGAATTGCGAGAAAAGGCAGGCAGTGTGTGAGAGAAATCAGTTAGTCCTTGTCTGAGTGTTGACAGAATAGATGGGCCGGCTGCGAAAACAGGTGCTACAATCGAGTTGTGTCATGTTGTGTGGGCTGTTCAGAGTGTGTCTAAGCAGAGTTATTATCAGTGTGTGTGGTTTCCCAGGCTGGTAATGGTTCCTCTTCTTTGCCAATCCAAATCCCTTTAATATTCTTAAAGTTTCGTCACTTCTCCCTGAACCCAATGTATAACAATATAGACCCTACTTAATTACACTATAAGGTGTTAAAGTATGTGAAAATCTTACTCTTGTTATCTGCACTCTTTCCTATTTGTAATACATTAAACATCTGTTATGTTTGCTTGCTCTTCTCATCATTCTAGTTTTGACACTAGACTACTGAGACAGTAGTGAGTCTGAGTCATTTTTCTTATCTGCTATGCACCCTATCTCAACATACAGTAAATCATTTAGAATGAGAGTCAGAGCCTATGACTCTGACACAAACTAAACATAAAAACAGTTTAATTACTAGCTTATTTCTTGGTAGTGGACCACGGAGGCAAGAAAATATTCCATATCTAAACCTCCAGGTGGCTTGACAGTGAATCCACAAATACATGTCAAACTGATGCCCCGCTTAAAGTAGGGCTCGAACATTTGTGAATCCTTTAGAAAAAACATAATATTGCTGCCTTCAATCAGTTAAAGATCTAGTTTTCTGTCATTCAGACACTGGTTTCTTTTAGATTCGCTCCGACATACCCACGACTATGATGAATATAGCCCTTATATGCTGGCAACATTTATTATACATGTGAAATAGTTTTGATATAAACTTTACTAAATTAGTTGAGGATAATTGATTAAGGACTAGTGTGAAAAATAAAATGTACTGACCATGAAGGTTAAATTTTTCGCATGACTTCATTATATACAAACACCTACATTTGTTTCAGAGTGACAAACCTCTTACTACACCTACTGATAAAAGGTAAGACACTAACTGAATATTTATAGCATTTACTTTAGGCCAGTTTATGCACAGGAATGACCTTTGATGGATTATCAACTAAAATTCTCTGTTTAACTAAAAGAAGGACTGAGTTGCTCTTTGTATTTTCAGCACAATAAATGAATTGATGTGTACAGCTGTCTGAGTTTTAAATCTTCATCTCGAATTGATTGGAGCTGCTTATGTACTCTTTTCATTACATCAGTGCATTAGGGTCTGCTGGCTCTGCATCTATACCTATAAAGAATGTGCCAGTCAAGACCATACTTTTTCAGCAAAAATCAGGATTTCTCTTCTTTAAATATATCCGGCCTCTTAAATTGACACCTTATTATATCCTATGAAATAAAAATAGTACTCTAAACCTAGAAGTTCACATTATAAACAAATGCAAATAGGCATATAAATAAAAACAAAAATATGTACAATTGGACCATTTTCCTTAGAAAATAAAAGGATTAAGTGAATTTGTTGTCTCACTTAATTTGATTCCCTAGAGCTAACTCTAAAACTTTCAATATTTTCCACTTTTTATGTTACATTTATACAGAAGTAGAGAGAATTCTGAAGAGTTCCACTTTCAAGAACTAATGTAGGTCCTCAATAAACAGTTTTTAACAGCATTCACAAACTCAGAAAACACAAAAACTCTAAAATGCACAAAAATGCACTGCTACTCTTCCAAGGCCAATAATGAATGCTTTCTCTAAAACAGCACAGCTCAGTGATTGACTTTTAGAGCTGTAAATCCCAAAGTTGCAGCTCTGCAATCAGCTTTTAATCTCAACTCTAAAACAAAACCAAAACAAAACAAAGACACGACAAGGTAACACAAAACAGCAGTGTCTAGTTTACTGCAGTGTTCTGACACAGTACTTCAAAAAGTAGGCCAAGGTGAATTGCGTGTTGTGGCTGTATAGTGTCACAGCCATAATGAACTATCACACTCAAAAAAAGAGCACATTCTGTAAATAACATTCACTCTAGCAATACAATTAGCAAAAACATTCTGCAGTGCAAGTCTGCAATGTAGTCGATATTATTTGGAGAAATTACATAAGACCATACTCTAAAGTACAGCTGGGCTAGAAGTAGCCAGTCTAATTTGTCCAAATAACACAGTTGTAAATTATGCTATATCATAAGACAAAACAAGATATAACAAAGTTGACCTGTGGCCACTGAGGGAAAAAGTTAGCAAAATGAAGGCAGGGCTCTATGTATGTCTCTATGTCTGTGCACTGGTCCCCTGCTTTATTAAGAAAATATATTTAAAACCATCAATCAAAATCTCTAATCTTTTTATCGCCATTGATTTGCTAATATTCCAGATTACTATATATATTTTTAGGACGAAACTTTTGTTACTTTAAAAGGAAAAAAAAAGAAAAAAAAAGGCACAATCCAGTGAGAATTAAGATGGTGCTGAGGTTGGAGGTAGGCCAGTCCGTGGCTGCAAAGATGAGAGTTTGAGCCAGGTCCTGACAAAGCTGGAGTTGGGATTTAAAGAGGCGGTGGCTCACCCAACAACAGTTAGCAAAAACAAAACAAGCATAAGTTGCAGGTTATGTGGCTTTTACCAGTAGAGAAAAGCTTTTAACTGTTTTCCCCTGTACATTTTTTTCCTAAATAAATATGTCAGTCATAACATTTGCCTTAGCCCCTAACCCTAAAAGGTCAAAATATACTTTACACCTTCACCTGTTGCAGTTCTGAAAGACTTCATATTAGGCAGCATCCTAATAAAGACAAGAAGAAAGGTTTTAACTAGACTTCATTTAATTGACACATCTTACTTCACTGATCGTGCATAATCAACTCGGTTGACATTTGCTCAAACTATACATGAGCAGTGCTCATGTACAGGTTAGTGGGATTCTCGGGAGGAAAAAAAAAGTACAACTCTGAATTCAATGACAAATGCTTCCTCAGTACAAACTGGTGTGTATTTAGTATGTGTATTTAGTAAGAATTTTTTAAATGCAAGTACACTCTGTTTTATTACTGATCATCTCAGAGCTAGCTACCCCTCACCCTGATGCTTTAAATGAAGCCTTTTGTCAGTGTTCTGGTGCTTTGAACAAAGTGAGCAAGCAGTCTGTCAGGCCATGTTTGGCTTTCTGGACAAGAGAGTTTGGGGGAGAGAAGTTACACAATGCTACTGGCTGCTCTCTTCAACACCAATGATTTATTGGCCAGAGAGAAGTTGAATGAAAGACAGATGTATGAGAGAATAGCAGAATAAGACAAAGTGAAGAGATAAAAGGAAGAGAAAGTGAATCGGACTGAGTAATGGGAAAGTAAAAGTGAGGACAGTGCAAGTGAGAGTGGACACTGCTTTAGCCAAAGGCTCCTGGAGCCAGCCTTTCTCTGCATAATGAATGGTTGGAAATCATTAAAAAGAACAAGAAAATGAAGGAGGATACAAAGAAAGGATGGTAAAGACATCTTGAAAAGAGAGCCTTTTAGGGATTTCTCACCATGACGCATTTAGTTCAAACCTACATGCCAATCATATTGCCCAAAGGGAAAATGGAATGAGAGATCACAGTCAATTGGAATCCCACATAAGAAGAAAACTGATATTTTATAAAGAAACAATTATACCTTTACTATGAGCAGTATAGTACTATTTTGTTCAGGGTGCTGATAGACCTAGTTCCCTGTGTAAATTGATCCTGTCCACAGGCTCATGCAGCAGTGAACATGAATGTAAAAATGGACCAGAAGTAATGGACCTCTCCTGAAGTCCAAAGCTTAAGCAGAAGCTTGCAAAAGTTCAAAATGTTTTAATATGTAGACAAAAAACAAAAGCCTACGTTCAGAGATACATAGCATTTTGTACTGACAATCTGTTTATATTTTTCCAGATCAATATGCCTTACTAAATTCATTATTTTTCATTTTAACTAACCTAGAGTTAAGTTAGTTTAATTTATAAATCTGAATTTTAACTTAGACTAAAGCTTTTTTGGCTATGCAACACACACCCACACGTAAACAGAATGAGGCTTGACAAGGGTGTAAGCATTTGTGAGGAAACAAAATGTTTCCCTCTCCTTTATATTGTGTCAGTTGAGTGTGTGGTCTGAGATCAGAATGAAAATAAAACCAAGGTTAAATTTAGTTTGTAATTAGTTGGGATCATGTTTCTCGGCAGTCCTCTACGCAAGTCTGCACACTAATGATAAAAGACAACAAAAAGGTGACCAAAGTACAATTGTGACTTATACCCAGGCCAATCAGCATGGTCCTAAACCAGACAGAGTTTCTTCTGACAAAAGCAGTCAATTAGTAAGCAAGTGGGGAAGATAAGATTTTTATTTTAGCTATATACAGAATGGTGTGGTGACTAATGTCAAGGGAAAAAACCACAGACTACAGAAAAAAGGTCAGACCAAAAGCTAACCAAGCATCAGATTTGTCATTTATCAAACAAGCCAAGCTCAACTTTATTAAGGCACTGTATTCAGCTTAATTATACTCTCCTGGTAACTACACTCATATTTCCTCAGAAAGCAGATGAGGATACTGGGCCACTAAATGGAAAATCACTGATCTAATTTTTAAAAGCAATAGTCAAGTGTTGTGCACTTTGACAGATCAATCACTCAGGTGAGCAAACTGAAAGTTGTGTCTGTCAGGAAGCCCAACACTGCCATGCAAGGTGTTTGTGTAGGGTAGAAAAATATATTACCATGTTCTTTTCAAATATAATAAGAAACTAAATATACTCCAGTCTGGTCAGAGATTCTTCAAACAATATTGCTGTGCAAATAGGGGGGGAAAAAGGCCCTAAAAAATGATGACACTGCAATAAATTACAGACCATATGGAAAGCATTTTTGTTTTATGTAAGAAGGCACTATCCAGCTAAGGCACATTTGAGACTTGAGCAGTCACACTAAGCTAGAATAAATTTTTTTTATATATATATATATATATATATATATATATATATATATATATATATATATATATATATATATATATATATATATATATATATATATATATATATATATATATATATATATATATATATATATATATATATATATATATATATATATATATGTGTGTGTGTGTGTGTGTGTGTGTGTGTGTGTATAATAACAAAGTATGAGTTTCTGGACAGTAAAACCTTCATGAATTCACTGCACATTTAAGCTGATGAGACACACTGGCAGACACTGTCCAAATAGCAGTGATTACACACCTGAAGGTTATGGACTTTAAGGACTTCTAAGACTTAACAGTTCCCACTTAAACACTGTTTCCACCAACTATCACAGATTTCTAGTCTAGTCTGGAAAGAGCACACCTGACGACTGGGCATTCTAAGCTAGACAAATCCCCAAATCCCATGGGAACTTAAATTATTGTGTGTTCTTCTTCTAAACCAATTATGGCAGTGACCAGAGTTTTATAAATTGATCAAAAAAAAAAATTGTTAAATGTTTAAAACAGTCTTGAGAAATATGAGAATGAATGTTACCAACTGAAAATTAAGACTTAAACAGAGCACAGTTTTCTCAAAACAGCATTATCCAGACATTTTTACCACTATCTGCAGAGGTTAATGCAACATTTGGTGCTTTGGAGAGGTTTTACAAGTACCAGTACAAATACACATGGGCAATATCAGACCCAGTACTGACATCACATCATTGCACCCCTACTGTACACTGTATTGGAACGGTCTAAAATGGAAATTGACAAAGAGTGTCACAAAATCCACAAAAAAAATTCTCAATGTGTAAATTAAATTAAAAAAACAAGATAAAATGTTTCTGCTTAAATACTACGAATGCCATTAGGCTGAGTGGCAGTTGTAGACCTTGATGATTACAGGCTGTGTAAATGACTGTTTCCATGGTTTTGTGGCTTTGTGCAAGGGGAACAGTGACCCCACTGTAATCCATGGGTGTTTACATTCCAGAATATCAGTTCCTACTGGAACAACTGAGAATGAAGGGTAGGGGTTAAAAGAAGACTCTCACACGCCAGATCACAAAAACAAACACATGCCTTACTCAGGACCCACACTTCGTAAACAATCTATAATAATCCAATAGAAGGCTAACGTTAGCTTTGCAACACAAGGTTTATCCTTTTCCCTGTCAAATAATTTATCTTTCAATGCTAAATCTTCCATTTTCCCATCACATCACACTCCAACACAAACCAATATGTTCACCAAACAGTTAATTCCTCTCTCATCTTTATTTTTCATAGCTTGCTCTGAGTGGTCGAATAGAGCTCCCATTTAAGTATCACTGATTTGATGTGGAGTGGTAGTCAGCCTCCACTTATTCCCTGCACAGAATAACTGGAGGTAACAACACAGCTGAGATGCACTGCCCACTCACCAATACCCTAGAAACCTCACCTCATTCTAAAAACCTACACAAGAAAAAGCCCTCTCAAAAAAGGTTAAAATATTACCATTTATGAGAGAGAGATTGTGCATGTTTTAGCCTGTCAAAAGATCCTAAAATTTTGAAGGCAAACAGACTGAGGTTGTGTATCCTCATGACTCAGAGATTTATTCCAGGGTAGTGTACCTCAAAGAACGTACAAATGTCGCAAAAGTCACTTAGCTAGTTGATAGTGGTAGGGGCAGAGGTCCACTACTTGAATTACAGTAAACACAGGAAATTATTTGAGCTAAGATAAAATGAGAATTACTTCAACAGCTGAAAAGTCATAAGAACATCATGTTCTCATAAAAAAAAAAAAAAAAAAAAAGACCAGGGCACAGACAGTCAACTGCATTCAGTACAGTCTAAAGGCAAACACAATTTACAGGGTCTCTGAATGTGCATTTTCAATCTGGGCTTAAATAGTTTAAATGACCAACATGTATGTTATAAACTGAGGCTCTGATTGAGTGTGAGCTCAGAAACCACAGATACAGAGAAATCAAAGAGAAAAAAAACAAAACATTCAGCCTGGATTATATGATGATTGTGGTGGTGTGTGTGCGCGTGTGTGTCAGTAAGAATAAGTAAAAATTAGGTCAAAGCATGGTCAAGAACTAGAGTGGGTGTTACGTGAGGTATTCAGGACTGCATCGCGAAGCAGTTATTAGAGTGTGGGTGTTGATCATTTTAACTCACACTGATGTCAAAGTGGAGCTGAAAAGTTCTTTACACCCACACACCTGCCCTCACCAAGAGGTGATAATGGATTGTTTGTGTGCATGATAGATTATCACATAACTCAAAAAGCCTGTGTATTGGTAAACGTTATTTATTTTTCTTGTCTTTCTCTCTAAGTAATGAAGACCACTTTCTTGCAAGAATGTCAATTTGAATTTTCTAAACCTTGCAACACCTGTGTCTGACATGGCCTCTGCTGTCAAGCAACCTCGGTCACAGGTGCAGTTATTCAGACACTCACACACAGAGGAACGTGCAGCTCAGCACAAACTGTAAAACAGTCCATTCCACCATTGTACGTTTGTTTCAATGCTGTGTCTGATGGGTTTTTTTGACAGCTACTGTAGAAAGGCTTGCTTACTGAATCTAGAGACAACCTCAGCCCACACGCTCATGATTTGCTTCCAGAGGGTTCTCTTCTGTATCCCTACAGTTATCACAGAGATGGCCAAAGCGCTCAACAAAACAGAGAATAATTCTGTTTCATGTTACACAAGCCATGGTCAACTGTTGCTAGACAAAGGGACAAAACATGTTGCCTTGGCAACGTTCCCCCTAAAATAACTGCAATGCACTGCTTTGGGAAAAGCTTGGTTGTGTACTCAAGCAAGCAATAGAGACTGACACTGTTGTGGGTAGTGTAAATTTATCACCACATTTACAGCAAATTATATTTTATAATTCAGTGAACTAGCTTATACGTAGCACATTTTAACTCCCTTCTTTAGAGGTCTTTGCCAAGAACAATCTGCACTAATACCTTAGCGTTGCATGGCAGCACACATTCTACATGCAGGCTAACATTTGTAGCATTTGTATTAACTGATTTTTCTCTTTATCTTATGCTTACTGCAGGTCCATTTTCTTCTTGCACATAATGGGTCTTTAAAGTCACTGCTGGTCTCATCATGAAATGATGGCATGATGTGCCCACCAAGAACTGTGATCTCTCTCAGGCCTTAACTAACCTATTCCTTTCCCCAAGAGCTGTGCCACATCTTGCAGGTTGGGACCACAGCCCATCTGGGTTTGGTTAGAGCCAAGACACAAGAGCCATAAAACTAGGCCGAGAGGAAAACGGAGGGGTACCTCCTCATCTACAACCACAACCAGTGCTCTCAGATGGAGGCTCTGATGTGGTCTACAACTAAGTTACACTGGTAAACGCTTGCAGTCCTCAAATTTGACCTTATGTCACTAACAATAAAAAATTAAACTGATCACAATGTTAGTGCAATTTTTGTATTTAATGTTGATTGTGGTCATCTGAACACTGTAACTGTATGAATAGCTTTATGCACAGTTCAATTTTGGTGCCAGCTACATATGCCCATTGTGCAGCCATTTGTTCAACACAAAACAACGATTATGCACTTGGTCTGACAAGGTTCTATATTTAGTGACACTTGATCTTTTAATCTCCAGATACCCCCTTTCCTTTTGATCTACCATTCAGAATAGAGATGAAAAGATGAAGAGATAAATCCAGAGAGGACTGAATGGGAGGAGTACACCTTTCTGTTTCCGATGTCTCTTCCTGTAAACGCTTCATCCATGCTTCTTCTAGCGTTATCATCCGCCACCAGTGCCTCACTAATAAGATTTATAGGCTCCATTTTGCACACTACAGAGCAGTATTTTTTCCCATGTTTCAGCAACAAAACATTTGATTAAATACATAAAAGAAAGTCTTCCTCGTTATTGGATGAAATATGCAAATAATAGGCTAGCATTGTGCATCAGACTTCTATAAGGAGAATGACCCCATGAATGCAAGCACAGAAAAGAAAATCTCCTGCTGCTTCTCCTGCTGTTTCTGTTATATAAAACTGTTCAGTCTGTCTCTGCTTTGCCAGAGAATGCTACATACACCAAGGGTCAAGCAAATTCTGTTTCAACAACTTCTGCTTTCACCTTGTTTAAAAGCACATACCAAGTAAGAAGAAAACAAAGTTGTTCAGCTCCGCATTGAATCAATCAATATACTGGGGGCCTTAATGCCATTTATTAGATACACGTTTGACTACCGGAACAAATAAAGATCACTACAGACATTAATCTGCTACCCTTGAGTGGTTTTTCCCGTTTTTCTTTCATAGGAGGAAGTTACCATGGGGCTCTTGCACAACGTGTTAGCCACTTAAACACACACAGCTCAGCACATGACATTTAGTATCAACACTGTGTGGTATCACTTCATTCCTTTTGACACCTCTGTGCTATGTAGCATAGTATTTAGCGCATTCACTAAATACTTGTGTGCAAGAGGCATTGGCGTCAACACTGAGGTGGCTGCCTGGTCAACTGGCACTCTCAATGTACGCCTTAGACAAAAGTGCTGGTAACAAAATAATTGCACTTGTAGTATGATCAACTAAGAGTGTTTTAAATTCATTACACACACACACACACACACACACACACACACACACACACACACACTAAGTTCTTCCTTGTTTTCACTGATACAAGCTCCATTTAAATACAGAATCGCTGATATTTTTAACCACTTTGCTGTCATCTGATGTATCAACAGTGAAATGTGTGGAGGCCTTTGTTAAAAAGAGAGCCTATTACTTTTGGAAGAATTAAAAAATAAAATGTCTGTTTTAAATTTAAATTATATTTCAGTAAGCCATCTCTGCTGTGTCTTTATTCCCATTTGTGTGTTTACAAGTTTCATCACTACACTATATTTTTAGATTTTATATTATTTAGAGAAAACAAGAATCAACATTTAACAAGAAGTAGGCTTTTACTCACCATTTCATCCAGTGCATAGCGAAGTAAGCCATGTTCGTAGAGGACGAAGAACCTCCTCTGCCATTTCTGTAAAAAAAAAAAAAAATTTTATTAATTTATTTATTATCCAATTTTAGCAATATTTACAAATACAATTTGGATTGCTTAATAGGATATATACCCTTAGGAATGTAAAGACGTCATCAAGACACTGATACACAGGTTCAAACGGCAAATACACAAGGCAAACAAACCTTTGAAAATCAGTTGCCATGCGGTGGCAAACATTTTTTGCACACTTTATGTATATACCACAGCACATACACAACTTCCAACCTAGCCAGACAGCATTTTATCATCGTGTTTTATCTCAAACAATAATTATCCAGTTTTCAGATTGTTATTCTTAACTGTATGAGGAAAGAGAGCCATATATACAAAACACAGATGTCCTGTTTTTTGTGTCCAGGCTGAACACAGGTGCACCAAATAGTTAAACCCAGCAAGCTGGTAAACCTGACTGTAAGGGACAAATGCCTAATAAAGAGGAAGGCCATTATATTTATGAAACTACAAGGTCAGATTTAAAACAATGGTCTTTTCGTCAATATATCTGCAAAAGATATGGTGACAGTTTGCAGGACTATTCTCGCTTACTGCCCTAATCAGCTTTCCACTGGCACCATTTTGTCTCCGTGTTAAATTTCCTGGGCTCTCATTCCAGGGCCCAACCCATAAAATATTGAGAGGTGCTTTGTAACCTAAAAGGCTGTGCAAAGTCTCTGTTGGGGTGCTGATTACTTTCACAAGTGAAGTTAAAGGGACATTTTTTTAACAGATGCCGCTGAAAAGATAAAGTGTAATGTTTCAAGCTCAGTATTACAGAATAGCCTCAGAGCCCTACAACCTGGTTAAAAGAGTTTCTAAAACATGATTCATCTACCAGATCAGCATATTTTCAGTTTTTTGTTTATTGGTCAGCTAACAATTACAGCCCCACAGTAGAGAGCTGATTATAAGAATAGGCAGGTCACAGTGATGATGTCAAAGCAGCAGCAGACTGTTGACAGTAGTTGAGTTGAAAGATCCAGAGCTTTTACCAAAACCCATATGGAAGCTATCAGTGGGGCTGTGAGAACTGGGACTTTTCCTTCGCCTCCCCCACATTCTCGCTACTCCTCTTTGGGATGTACCACCACTATAATCTAGGAGCTGATAAAGGAACCAGTAAAGCTAAGTAAGGCTCCCATTACATGATGCTAGGGATGCAAGATTCATGATATAACAACTAGCCTCATTATTGCTTGAAAGTGAGTCTTATTTTTATAAAAGAGAAACTAGGAAGCTATGAAACTGCTGCAGCAGCTGCAAAGACCAGGCCTCCTGTTTGTTGGAGGTCACTAGAGCGACAGAACAGAAAACAAAAAAAGTCAAGTCAACCTTTTTCTTAACATACCTGTCACAACAGCCTTCAGAATATATACTACAGTTTAACAACATTAGACAAAGTTATTACCTTTAAATGATACCATTATACTTAATGAGCATCAGTTTCATAAAACTCTACTAAAATGTCCTTCATAAAGAGGAAATCAAAAACAATGCTCACTTATGAAAGGAATGAACTTTAAGTCCAGCAAAGGTAAAGACTTATGAAACCACTTACCCGAGATCTGTGTAAGGGATTGTCAAAATTAGTTCCCTCTGGTGCCAGTAGCAACCATCCTCCATATATAGGTTTGGCCTGATGAAAGAAAACAAAATTACAGCAAACAACTGACAGCAAACACCCAAACAGGCACACATTAATTTATCATAGATATAACCACATTATACTCATCTAAGTCCTGACACTATATCAGACGGCACTACATAAACAAACCTGCACATCTTTAACTCTAAGGTGTGCATCAGTCACTAGCTGCCTTGAGTAGAGTACATTTTCCACCTGGCTTTATTCCAGGGCATCATGCTTCCCTGGAAAATATTGGAAACGCCAACACACATGATTTTTCCCTCTGATCCTCTAAGTGGGTGGAGCGCAGTGGATGAAGAGGGCGGTAAGAATCAGAAGTTACCAAGAAAAACAATGGCGGAAAACCAGGAGAGAGAAGGGGTATAGAGGCTGGCTCTAGCTATGTGGCTGCAATTTTGCAATTCAGACTTGTCCCAAGAAATGCAAGTTGGCCTGACAGATGTTCCTAAATAGCTCTGGTATGTACTTGAACTGCAGTCACTGTAGTAGTCAGCAATTGTTTGCTGAGACAGAAAACCCCTAAATAACCACTTCAGGGTTGTGTTTAAAGCAGAATAAAGATACTCAGATCTTACCTACACCTAAACTATGACAAATGAAGTGCCTTACGTCATTCAATTACACTACCAATCATATTGAAAAGCATTTACAACTGCCTGGCACCCCCATATCCCCCTACCAGTGGTTTTGATTAGTTATAAATTCAGTGCATCTAAAGTCAATTATACCAAAAAATAAATAAAATAATAATAATAATAATAATAATAATAATAATAATAATAATAATAATAATAATAATAATAATAATGTTTTGCTTTGGCTATTGAAGGAACAACATATTTATCTGCTCAGTAACTTGACATAACAGGAATTTCAATACTTAAGTCAGACTGAGCACTCCTCACATGACCTGACAGCAGCACGAATGGCAAGAGAGAAATAGACAAGACAAATCTGGGTCATTTTTATCCCTCAATGGCTGACTGATTCAACTGTGTCATTTGAGTGTGTATGTATGTAAAGGCCCCTCAGCTTCTTTTTCTCTACAATCATAAATGACTATGCAATAATGCACCAATAGTGTGGGCTGTTGAACAATGAGTTGGTTGAAAGTCAAAAAGAAATTACACATTTGGCTGAAAACATGCAGAGAATGAGACTCACAAGCCTTCAATATTTTCTTGTAGTAGGACTTTTAAGCAATGACCTAAATGATCTCCATGTGTGAGGTCACTAGTGTCAAGTTAAGTCAAGCACTGCCAACAAAGGATGAACTTGAAAGGCATCAGAAATTCCAGTAGGTAAAAAATATATTAATAAGTATTTCTATTCCAATAAAGAATGAAATTAAATTCCCAAGAAATGTGTAAAATATTTGCCAAGCCCCTAGACAGCTATGTTGAAGATAGTAACAAATGATCAGACACTAATGGAAATCCTTTACAAAAACTGTCTGTCCCATTAATTAGCTTACCACAATAAATTATCATAATATTAGCAAACAGAGTTAAGTATGACCCAATGCCAGCATTCACAGCCTGTCAATATCAACAACTCAGCCCAGCAGCAAGTGCAAATGCACTTATTTGTTATGTATATCTGGTAAAGCAATAATCTGATGCTCCTGATCTTTTTTTTAGGATTGATCTTTAGGTAAATTGCTAAAAAAAAATTGCAGGTCTAGCTGGAGAAGCTCCTAGAAGACTTCACAGATGTAACTGTAACCCACGTGACTTAACAAAAGTAGATGGTAGTAAGACAGTGTGCTGTAAAGCATGGAGCTGGATCAAGGCCTACATGTGCATGAATTAGGGTCAAAAGGTGCCCTTGGGCTGGAAACTAATTATGTCTAATTAACCTAAACTTTGCACTTCATGGACTGTTAACACGTGACAAAGTGTTTAAAGTGTGTCCATCAAACGTCCAGATGAAAACATGCGTGATACTTATATGGCTCATCGATGCACAGACACAACATCACAAGCATAAAATATAATTTGAAATAATGAAAGTCACCTGATTTAAATCTTCATCGTTCAGCAAATGAGATTCTCTGGGTTTGAAGCAGTTCTGACATTTGCTTTTGTTGAATATGTTGGCTTGAAATTTCCGACATGCATTCTCTTTGAATGACATGATTGAATAAAAAAATAATTGAGACACTGAAGAAGAAAAAAAAAATCCAAAAAGTCTTTCTTTAACAAACGAAACTGCTCAATTCTTGCAGTCACTTTGGTTAGTGTCAAAAACTTTCTAGAAGGAACACATGCGAAGAAAACTGCGCACAGTCCATAAAAGACCCCGCGATGAGCCGTTCACCTGTCCGCGGTTACCTGAGGCGGTGGGCAACCTCTCATTAGGTGACGTTAACATCTATAATAGTCATAGTGCGCGAGAGGACGCCGCTTACGTTGACCAGCTAACTTTTATTTACTTAGCCTTCTCGGCTAAGTCGTCGGGAGCGCGCAGGAATGCTTGGCTTTTTTTTTCCCTGAATTTAACTACGTCCTCCAGCGAGGTGTCAGCGATTCACAGGTGACATTACGGGCCTCGAGTACGCTGGAACGGACCCGTCAGCCTCCATCGGATAGAACAGCTCTACCGAGGGAGGGAGTCCACTTCGGCTCCCCTCTCTGTCTCTGTCTCTCTCTCCGTGTGTTTCTATAAATCAAGTGACACCGCAGTCATTGCCGTTCAGTGTTAACGTTATGTCTCGCTTCTAACGTCACTGTTCAAGTCCGAACACCGTTTTCCAAGTTTAGAAATGCCGTCGACGCGGCTGCCGTGCCGCTGGATCCATAACGTCGGGTCACTCTCCTCGTAGCGGCCGTCTAGTTGGCGCTGCTACGCATTCTGCGGTTAATGTTTTCGTGAAAATCCGAGCTGGGGCCGGACATCCAGTCGGTGGAGCGCTGGGGAGGTGCTCAGGAGAGAGCGTGAAGCGCTGAGTGACAGCAGCCTAGACCAATAACATTTATCGACAAGCCCCAAACCGGGGCGGTGTCCAATAGAAAGAATCGAAAATCTTCAGTACTTTCTCTCATGGTAGGTGAGATTTAAAGAGCCCATGACAACAAAAACTAACTTCCATGTAATTAAGTGATGTTTTTAATATCAGCCTGAGCTAATATTTTTCATTTCACGCTGGAAAGACAAACAAGTGGCTACATTTATTCAGGAAACCCTCATTATCTGTTGAGGTTATTTATTTAGCTGATACAGTTTGTTTTCTTTACTGGTGTGCTAATCTTTCAAATACATAACAGAATAAAAAAAAGCAGAGATAAAAGTAAGGTTACTACATATTAAAAATATTTCTATTTCATTGCTGTTGCTGTTTTAAACGAGGAACACTAGTTGTCAGCAAAAAAAGGTTAACCCAAACGAAAATGAAACAAGCTGTAAATGGTAAAGATCGCTCATAAACAAGATAAGCACCTTGGAGTAGCTTCACGCAAAAGCCTGAAGCCATAACTACATCAAAGTACTAATCAAAAGTATATTTTCATGGCAGTGGCAAATTAAAATAAAAGCTAAAAACTGGAATCTTATTATCTTATCTCAAGCGCTGTACGTGTATTAAACAACAGTATAATGTAATGTCATACTCAAATAGAACACATAAGTAACAAAAGGAAAGCATGACAATAGCATGTTATGGTGGCTTAATTTGCTTCCATTATCTTATCTCCAGTACATGGTGGCAAGTATTTTTGCATACTACTACTACTACTACTACTGCAATACTACTACTGCTTGACTTTTTCTAAAAAAAAAAAAAAACTAAGCAATGTACTCAAATATACTGTACTGTATCAATATAAGTTTAAGCAAAGCTTGGCAGGTTTATGCATGGAAAGCAACCCTACAGTCCAGACTCCAAAGCACCATCTGTTGGTGTCATATTTCCAGTGTTTGGGTTCAGGATGTGATTCAGTCACCAGGAAAAATGTGAGAACCAAATCAAACAGGGATGTGTGAGAGATAGCGGTTGGAGTTGAGTCAGTGAAATCTGCCTGATTGTTCTACCAAACATTATAAAGCTATAATGAAACTTATTTCATACCAACAGCTTGAATTTCGGTTGGATAAAATAGGAGTCCTCTTGTAAAGCTTACTCAGTGAGTTTGACAAGAGGACAGACTTGGAAGTAATTAGAATTTTCAGAAGTCCTTTTATAGTCAAGATAACATGCCTAGCAGTGACTCATTACTGATCGAGACTGAAATTTGCATCTTAAGCAAAGTACAGATAATAAGTCAACAATGTCTGTTGTAATGGGCAGGCTTATTGATGTATGAGGCCTGAAAGTGACAGACATATTATTATTTTTTTTTGGATTAAATTATGTGGAAAACACTTAAATCAAAGCCTTATTCCTCCCGTCAGTGAGCAACCTTTATTTATTTGTTTAATTAAACATGGACGAAGTTTTATTAAGGGCACTTGAGATGGTGTACTTAAACAGAAATGTAAAGGTAATATACACTTTGTCATTGAAAACATAACACACATATAACTATTAGATAAGTTTAATTAAAAAAGAATAAAATGAATATCAACACAGTAACAAAAATATAATATCAAAGTGTGACAATAACAACACGGATTAAATGCATTCAGTGCTTGAGGGAACCATTTAATCTCTTGTATAACAATTACGTCTTGATGACAGGCTATATGTCAATTCCATGTACCCAATTAGTATTCTATACATACATATACATATTCTATGGAAGGGGAATTATACATTTACAGAGGCAAGTTTTGAGAAGATTCCCAACCATTGTAAATGTTGCAGATGTGAAACACCACAAAATTCCTAATCACACTCAAACTCTGCCTGTTCTAAAAGCCACTCACTGTTTTTATTTTTTAGACGGCAAGCAGAAAATGAACCTGATAAAAATGTTGTTTCCGTCATGTTTTTTTGTGATTTTGGTGCTTAACCGTAACCATGCCCCCCTATCATCTTGTAGTTGCCTTAGCAGATATTTTAGAAATATAGTTATCCTCAAGTACTTGTCATTCAACATGATCCAATGTATATTTTGTTTAGGTTAGGCACCTACAATCACATGGTTACTGTCTTCATTGGTAAATGTCAAAAAGGAAGAAATAGATTGCATTTTGTTTAGTTACATAATCACTACTCCCTGTATGATCTATACCAATATAAATGTAATTGCTAGGTAGAGATGGTTGATCTATATGGACAGATAATTTGTAGCCAAGACCATACCTGAGTTCTCATGTTCTGTTGACTTATAGAACCTACAGAATCTAACAGGGAAACAGAATAAAATCCCTGTTGTGAGCTCCTGTTTTTAGGCAAAATATTTGAAAAGCTTGTGCAAAATGCAAGGAAAAAACCTAGGAAGTAATCAGTATGGACTGCTTACACATTTGCTGCATAATAACAAATCGTTGAAACATGCATTAAGGCAACATTTAGAAAAGATTTGCCGTCTTCTTCATGTCATTACGTTTCCAAAGTGGAAGTTTGTCAAATTCTTGAATTTCCATGCCAAAAATCTCAAAGAATGAATGAGGAGAAAGGTGTCGCTGCAAAAAACAGGGGAAAATAAAGTTTTCTGCAAATGTAAAATCCACTGTTTAACTGTTTGGTGCATTTGTTATTTGGTAATAAGACTGACTAAATTAAAATACTGCATATTCTCTTTTTGTTTCTAGCAAAAACCTTTCATTACCAATGGACTGCCCCACTTCCAAGGAATTAATCGACATCCTGTGGTTATATTTATTTGAAGAATAAAATTAAACAACACTTTTCTTGCTTTGGCATGTGAGAGTGTGTTTTTAGTTGAGGTGTAATGATTTATTCAACAAATGGTATTTTTACAATACTATGCTATTCAGTTTTCATGTAAAAATATTGTCACAATGCTTTGTCACACATTACCTCAAGTCTTGTTCTGTCAACGTCCTTGGGAAGCTTCATGCCTCCTCTGTTAGTAACTACCAGCATTTCATAGGGGTAGACCTTTACAAAACAAAGACTAGATGAGAACACTTTATAAGTTGATTATGACATAATAAAATTCACCCAAGGACAATCTTTTGACAAATGTTTGTTATTTGAGTTACTGAAATGTGCCATGCAATGCTTATTCACCATTTTTTTGTTTATCATGATTTTGTTATCATTGTAATTTATTGATTATGATTATGATAATGAAGTTGTCTTTGAAATTTTAACAGGATCATCAGGTATTAAACTAGCAGGCTTTTATAGGGGTATCATCCTCAGCTCCACTGGACTGTACTGAAATATTATTTGTATATATTGTTATTTTGAATGCAAACTTTAAAGTACCTTATAGTATATATGAAAACAAAAAATATTTGTTAGAGGTCATCCGGTCGAGAATTAAATTGTGGCAAAAGCATAAATGTACACATAATACTTGCTTTTGGTTCCAACAAATTAGGCATAGAAACTCCTCTGTCCATTCGAGCTAACGGCTGTCTGTCGAGCTATGAAATGAAGCAAACACATGCAATGCGAAAAGTTTTGGCAGAATAAATAATTTTAAATTTGAATTGGTCAAATGGTCATATTACAGTAAGTAAAACATGATTGTAAGAGTCAGTTATGTAGAATGTGCAACACATAACTGAAGGTTGACATGAAGGTTAATATAGTATAAGTAGATCTGAAAACAGAGTTATAATTGTGAATTTCTTTAAAACTGATGCATCTGTTCTTGGAAATGAATTAAACCTGTGAGGAAGGAAACATGAACAGGGATTCCAAATTATAAAACTCCAGTTCTTTCACGTACCTGAAAATCTGAAAGAAAAGAAAAAAGAAACAAAACAAAAGCAACACATGATTTTTATTCACTGCTTTAGAATTATAATCATTGTCAAAATCCTTGATAAATAATAGAGATGTGTACTTACCTCTGAATCTGTCACTGTTGTAGTGGGAGAAATCTGCTGATAGTGGCTAAATGAGAAGCATACACAATAAGACACTTATTTCACTGCATTATTTTTATTCTCCATATGTCCTTTTACATTGAGCCTTCTAAATCAATGCAATCTCACATAATAGCATTATACCAGAATACTATAGATATCAGAGATGTTGTGCTTACCGGATTGAGGCCATTGGGATTGTATCCAGGCAAAGAGGATGTATGGGATGAGGGAAACAACAAAACTACTGAATGGCAAATTCAAAATAACCTTGAATAGTTCAAAACTAAATTTTATCTTCTTCAATCATCATTCATATAAAGTTAAAAAAAAGGTTAAATGAAAGAAGAAAACATTTTAATGTACCTTGCTGTTTATAAATTGGAGGCTTTATGTACATGTTGAAGCCTTCATCTGCAGATAGAAAATACAATTTCAGTTTTGAAACCTTACATGTCACTATAAACACTTAGTACACAAAACAATTTTTAGCGCACGCAATTCCAATCAAAAAGAAATGCCAGCTTATCCATAGCTTGTCATATCACACACACACACACACACACATGCACACACACACGCAAAAACAACAAAACAGGCTTACAAATACCACAGTAGAGTTATAAATAGAAATAGAAACTATTTATGAATTTAATCACTCATTCCAGAAGAAAGAAAAAAAAAGGAAATTGTGCAAAGAGGGAAAAAATGAATAAAGAAAAAACACGTTTTTAATAGCAGCAGCTAGATTGTCAGTGAGGTATGTTTTTTGTTGGGGGTAAAAACTACGGTCTTCCTGAGGAAAGCTGTCGTATGAAGAATCTTTGTGTGGAACTAGCACGCTCTCTAATCTTTGACCACTAGATGGCTCAGTGTGTGTGTGTCCTGTCTGTTCTTTCCTGCTCTGGAGAGGAACAGGGAATCTTACCTCTTGTGTGGGGGAGAAAGTGGTGATATAAAGGAGAAGTGGGACAGGTATTGCCAGAAGATAAAAGAGGAAAAAGTATCAGCCCTGCATGTTATTTCATGAAAGGAAGAAACAGAGGAATTGTAGAAGTGGGGGAGGTGAGGAGAGGTGATGCAACGGAGATCAAATGAGCAGAGGGGCATCAATATCATTACCATGGTATTAAGAAGAACTTTATTTGTGAGTTCTGTTTTTACCTGGTCGATGAAAGTGCTGTGGTGATCTGGGCAGAGTCGGAGTGTAGCTGTGCCGATTGTACATTGAATGATGTCCAAAAGATCCATGACTAGTAGTTTTTGGTATGTGCTGTCTCATTTCAAAACTCTCCTAGAAATTGTAAAGACACACACACACACACACACACACACACACACACACACACACACACACACACACACACACACACACACACACACATAAAGACAGTGTAAAAATACATACACACACAAAAAAAAACATTTGCACCAAGAAGTGTCAAATAAACTCTGAATTAGGATGTGTAAAGTTGATAAAAACAACTTATTTTACCTCAGTGGCTTCAGCTATGTTTCCTGGTGACTAAACCATAAAGACAGAAAAACAATTATCTGAATCATACATATGTACTTAAAGCCTGTATCTTTAAACTTCATGTCTCAGCTGGATTCAAGACATAAAAAAATCTTTTCATTTTGCCCAAACACAAACAAGAGAACAAAAAAGAAGATTTGCCTTGGTTTAATGCATAAATTAAAAAAAATTTAAAGAAAACAAAAACAAAAAAAAATTACACATGTTAACATGTCATTAAATAACTTGGAGCATTTAGTGATGTTACCTTGGCAGGGCTTTGTCTGTCCTGTCTGTTGCATTTGTTGTCCATAGCTGACCAGTTGTCATTCTTATACGATATCATATCAGGATGCTCTATATCATATATAGCCTTGACTCTAGGAATCGCTGCTAAGTCTCGGTAATCAATGATCTCATTATCTACTTTTGCCTGGAACCAGGACAAGGAGGAGAGGAGAGGATGGGGGAAGGAGAAGGACATTGAGGACGGGAGACAGAAGGTGCACATAATAAAGGTCAAAGGTCACTCTTTACGTCACATGAGGAAGGAATGAAACTTTAATCCCATAACACCACAATGGTCTGAACTTGGCCCATGACCTGAGCAGTCTGCTGTTTTTTTAAAGTGATAATTAACTGATAATTTATTTCTTTCAGTATGGAAATTATTTCTCAGGCATAAAAAAAGGTCAGTTGTTCTGAAATCGGTCATGTTGTTTAGTGACTTAATGGGGGTGTTAATGGGGATGTTTTCATTCAGATTATTCAGGAAAATTACACTAAATTCCTGTTCAATGTGTGGTTGATATATTTTTCACTATATTAATCATTTATTTAAAAGAATAAAATTAACTAATATTCTTTATCATTAGTCAACCACAATTGAAACCATATTTTTCTCTCAAAAACAGGAAGAAAGTTCCGACCAGTCAAGGTAAAGTTTAAAAATTGTCAGAGAAACTAATTATTTGTTTTTCTCATTAACTGTCAATAGAAACATCTTGCAGGACAGAAACGTTGTCCATGTGACTTCCCTGAATAAATAAAGGAATAAACGAAATGTAAATTAACCCAGAGTTAATTGTACAGCATGGTTAATGCTGAGCAGCTGTTGTCACCATAACTTACACAAATAGTTCGGCCAGGGCTTCCTGGGGTGCATGAACCTGGTCTGGAGCTGGAGCTTTCAGAAGAGGATCTAGTGTGCTTAGGAAATAAAAACAAATACAGGTTAGACAGGTTTCTTTACATGCACATACATTTTGGCTCTTACATTTGGCCCAGTTTCCTAGTGCACGGTCTGTGCAGTATTGTAGTTAATTAAAAAACTGTTTCTACAATATTATCAATCAGGCAAATATACAAAATCTTTATAGTGAAAGAATGCACTGTGCAATAGATTTAGCAGATTTAAGGCAATGACAAGGCCAATAATTTACACAGTCAAGCATGCAGTGCCATCAACAAACTCATTTATTTTCATTTCCTAATAATAATAATAATTCTTAATAATAATTCAACTTAATATAATAAAAATAATTATTTCTGCCCCTTTCAATCTGCACGCAGAATTTAATTATCCAGCCAGGTGAGCAACATGTTATGTAGAACAAGTGAGTGCAGTTAATCTCAAGCTATGAGATTACAGCCCGGTCAATGTTGGGAATCGTCAGTGCAAACAGCAGGCCTGCTTACAGTATTAACCTTTAGTTTATGTGGGGGGAAATAGAAATCAAGACAAGATGTTTTTGGTCGGCTGACCTGGAAGAAAGACACGAACAGAAAAGACATGTACACTGTACACTTAATAATCTTTATCATAGGGAATTACAGTGTAAATGTAACACCCATTGTTTCCTTGTAATAACAATCACACCAGCTGGATGTTAATAAAACAACCTATTTTAAGAAATTCTTTAAGACTAACACTTATGGCATATAATTCAAATCATACTGTATGTGGCTGGGCACCAAGCTTTGTTTGATGGCTGATTTAAAAAAAATGAAACATTATTTTTGGGAGGCTCTTACCCTGTAACTGCCCTCAGTTCTGCTGTTGTCTCTGCAGTCTGGATGCCAAATCAGAATCCCTGTGAATGCACAGATGGTTCACGCTAGAAACTGACCATTTACATCTTTTTAAACAAACCATTTGAATGTATGCATTCGTCTATGACTGCACACAAACTCACATTGACACTTTCTTAAACTGACCTTGCAGATACATTTCTTCTCCTTCTGTGAACATTTTGTCACATCGACTGCATCTTGCACAACTGGGGTGATAATGTTTGTCTCCCGCCTGATTATCAGAAAAGCATCACAGCTAGGGTTATTTATTTATTTTTTTTACCAAAAACTAAAGGCCACACATGTTGTACTACCCTATATAGATGCAACAAAACAGAAAAATAAAATGCAAATATAAATCAAATCTCTCTTTCACTGAAATAAACAATTATTACCTCAAGGACTTTTCCTGTTATAAACGTCTGACATTTTTCACATTGCACGCCAAAGTGGATCTGGTAGTCCTTCTCACAATAGGGAATGCCATCCCTGACAAATAAAACCAAAACAATCAAGATATTTAAACTTATACCTGTTTTGCCCACATTATTATGCATTCCCTGGTAGGAAATATAATTAAAACTAGATATAAGGAAAATCTGTGAAGGAAAGATTTGTATTTACTTGCTGATGTATTCGCCGCTCAGCACTTTCCTGCAGGCTTTGCATTTAAAGCAGCCAAGGTGCCATTGGCTACCCAGGGCTAACAGAGCCTGGCCATTCTTGATGTCTCTACCACAACCTTTGCAATCTAAAACCAAACAAACAAACAAACACTGTTAAAAATGAATTATACAGTAAATCTACTAAGCTCAGTTCATCCAGTGATAAATACGTCCTTCTGTTTGTGTTAACTGTTTCTGAACGTTCTGAACGTTTTGTGAAAGTCCATCTGACTTTGTATGACTTTCATTAAAAAAACCTCTAAGCGGAGGCTCTGTGAGTCTGAACCCTGTATGCATAGCTGCTGAATCTATAGTCGTTGGGTGGATAATTTCATTTCTAGTTGCAGTGTGTTACTATAGCTGGATTTGTAGGGTAATGCAACTCACAGAATTGGGACTGTCTTGGAATTCCAATAATCTCCTGGATGAAATTTGAACCTGATTATATTGTCCAGACTCATTAAGATCTTTAACCTTTTTAGAGAAGGAATTGACATGCAATAGTTCTTGTTGCTCTTTTCTTTTCTGCTCTCCTCTTTCCACTCATCCCATCTAGTCAAGGCAGGTCTGGTTCTGCTCTAGGTTTCTTTCGTTAAAGAGTGTTTCCGCTTCCTTGTTGCCACAGCTTGCTCAAGGGTGAATTATTGGGTTTTCTTTACATATCTGTAGAAGCTTGACTTTATTATGTAAAATGCCTCGAGATGACTTTGTTGTGAATTTGTGCTATATAAATAACTGAATTGAATGGAATGGAATGTGTCTTCTGCAAGAGTAAAGGCTTCATCTTTCTATGGATAAGAAGGATGACAGATGTAGTGCTGACCTAAAATGACGCCTCAGCACAGAACCAAATACATAAACAGACAGCTGGCATAGGAGCCACAGCTGCCAGTGTGCAGTGCATAATCCACTGTCTCATCAGCTCTGCTGGGGATCAAAGTGTGTCTCTGAGTCTATTTTAAAGCTTTAGTCATAAATATCTATATATAACCACCAGATCAAATGCTCCTGCTTGCAAAATAAAGCATACAAGAATGTACTCACTATTGGAATACTTGAAATTTGTAAGAGTAGGAGATGGAGGTTGACTGCAGTGCTGACACAGGCGGTCTTTTCCACTGAAGGTGACACAGTCCCCAGCAGGAAAAGGCTTTCTGAGACATGGAGAAGGAGATGGAGACATAGGACATAATTCTTAGAAAACAAACATAGCAAAAAAGTAAAAAGATATAACCACAAATGCACTGATGGTGGCAAAGCTACATCTCACAATATGTGTTTTTATATATTTACTTGCAAACGGTGCATACAAAGCAGGCTTGGTGGTAGGTCTTCCCCAAGACTGTGATCACCTCTCCCTCCACATATTCCCCACAGTAGTTGCAGAGTGTGCCATGGAGTCGCTGGAAGTCCAGTGGGCAGAGGTAGTCACCATTCCTTATGAGGAAGCCACTCTGAGCCAAATCACAGCCACACGCTGCACACATATGCACTCTCATTATACTGATAATAACGGATGACAAGGTTTGGTAACAACTGAAATCATGAAAAATGATTATGTTAAGTTTGGATAAATCAGCTGAGCTGTACTCACTAACCACTTGTTCCTGTATTAGTTTGCTGGTTTGCCTCTTTTCTTAACTTTTAAATTGTGTATTGTTAAGACTTTTGTGATAATGTATCGTAGATGGAAGAAAGTTCTTACTATGAAAAATCTTCTTTTTATATATGACATTTTTATTTTTTGATCATTTGGACAGCACCTTTTTTCTGACTCCCATCAATCTTAACCATCAATGAGAAGGCATTATGATACTGCCAGGTAGTCTGAAGTGTTTATGCATTTGTGTGCATGTGTGTGTCCTGATCAGCTAAGTGACAAGCCACTAACAGGACATGGTGTTTTCTCTCACCTCGTTCAGTCATTTGACACCACCCACCCCACTTCCTATACTGTCCTTCAGAGCCTCCCACAGCAGAATGCATTGCTGCTCTATTTCTATCTGTCAGTGATTCACTCACAATGTACATAAGCATTATGTGAAAGAATACTGTTCTGAAGTCTGAATGAAGCATGCACACCTCATCCCCCAATCCTTGATCCTAGATCCAAGACCGTTTAAATAAAAAAAAGTATTTATTGATAAATAATACACATATACATTACAATAATATTTCTATTAACATATTGCACCTTTTGACAGGTGTTTCCAGTGTAATTAAATTATATTTACTTTAGATTTTTCGTGACAAATTATATTTTCTAGTCTCTTCTATGGCTTATCGTAATATAACCTCCTCAGTTTGATTAACCTTTTTGGACCATTTTAGTGATGCCCACACACCCTATTGAGCCCCAGGTCTTCCCACTGGTAAAATACTGCAAGGTTCTCTGCTCTGAAAGTCTCTTTGTTTTCTCTGTGCTGTAAACACTATCACTTTGTAAAGAAAGGACAACAACCCGATAAGCTTGTCAGTGTCAATTAGCAGAGACAATAGCCTGCTGACAAACTATGTTTTCCATGAAGCAGAGCAACTGCAACCAATGACCATCTGACAACTCAGGAGGTTGTGACAACAGCTTGTTGTAGATGCAGGATATTTTGTAAGAAATTTAATTTGACAAATACCAAACTCAGCTCAATTTAATACTGGAGACAAAAAGATATTTCATGGTTAAAGGACCAAATGTTACTGCTTGTGGGTGAAAGATTTCATACATATTGTTAGTTTTACTTTGACTATGTCAACATGGGTCCAGAAGGCGTAGCTACTGTATATTAGGCCTTAAACAAGGCTTTTTCTAACAAAACAAAGCACTGCTAATTTATATATACACATGGGGAATTCTTCTCATTGAAATGCTCTCAACTTTCTTAAATGTTTACACTTAGACACAGAACTCCTACAGGGTGTCCACCTTAGATTGTGATGAATAAAGTTTGTCCTGGCTCAAGCATGTTTGCAGGACAAGTGCACCTGCTCACATTAAAACGTCAGCGCCACTCACCTTTGCAGGTAAAACATTTAATGTGGACATGGCCATTCTGGATCCGCAGCACCTCTCCTTTGCACGGCTCCCCACATCTGATGCACTGGATGACTCGTTTCCCCCCTGGAGAATTTGGGTGGTAGCCATCCTGAGCTTGTAGCACTGCGGGAACAGAAGATATAAATCAGTCAGTTGAGTTCCAACCTGTCTATTCTCATCTGTCTGACATCAGGAAATCTTATAAAATAGAATTTTACAGAGCCTTAAAAAAGTCAACTTTTAACAGCTTGGTTATCCTTTTCTCCCCCTCATACCCTAACAACTACGTCTGCCTCAGGTGCTCGGGCTCAACATTCTCCTGGTAAGTACACAGTGTGTCTCCCATGATTTGTCTTGCTGGGAAAGTTGAAAATATAACAAGGTAGTCTGTTATAGTAAATAGTACAAAAACCTGTTCAAAAAGTGTTCTGTGAGGCTGTATTTAACTCCAGTAGTACTTTCAGCCAAATGCTAATGTCAGCATACTAACATGTGCACAATAATAATGTCATATGCTGATGTCTGGAAGGTCTAATGTCAACTATGTACTAAACTATTGTTATTACTGTCAGCGTGCTAATTAGCACTAAACACAAGGTTTTTTTCCTACGTTTTACGTATTGAGTCATAACCATAATATTGGACAAATAAAATATTGTCCTGATGATTGGCATTGAGGAAATGTTAAGGGATCACCAGAGGCATTTAAATGAATCCTGAGTGGCACATGGAGATGTTTTGCTGAATTTAATAGTCAGTCCAATTACTGTCAACAGAAATGTGAACCTTGTTGGGGAACTACAGGAAAAATAAAGGGATCCAAAGTCATCAGGATTCATCCTTTGAAAAACATGACTAAATGTTTCCTATCAATGGTTGTTGAAATATTTTAGTCAGCACCAAAGTGGTGAACACTGCAATCCATGTGTCACTTCCTGTGTGGCAAACCTTGTGTCATACTATCTCACATGGTTTTAGAGACGAAAGCTCAACCTCATTCCTTCTCCTTCAATCTCTTTCATGTGTATGCGGCAGCAGAAGCAGCGGATTCTTGTGCAATCTAATCACAGGCCACTCGAAGGGCTTGAATGTGATTAGCAGAGAAGAGAGAGGAAAGAATGTGGTATGTTGAGAGCACTCTGTCTCCCAGTGTTCAGACACACAGAGCACAAATAGATAAACAGAGACACAAACTTTACTTTTTTCAGACAGCTGGCCAGATACATCCGAATCATCAACAAAGCAAATTTACTTATGAGGCAAAAAAATAGCAAAAATATACCATCAATAATGCCCACTGCTGTTATATGAACCAAAGTTTGTGAAACAACTTAACACAACCTCATAAACATTTAGAACATTGAAACAAGCACCATTGATATGTGGCCCTGCACAGCAGCAGCCTTTGTTACTATGGTAACAGGCATCTAGCAAACTAGATAAAGAGCCCCCAGAGGTTGATAAATACTGTAACTGATTGAACAATCAAGTGTGTACATGATGCAGTCTAAAAATAGTTCAATTTGTCTGTAACTTTCGACAGATACAAAGGATAAAGCTTAAATCTCCAAATAGCAGCACAAAATTGCAAATGTTACTAAAACTTTTCAAAGATCGAAGAATAGATCTGATTAAAGTACTGTACCAGATGCATGAAAAACAATTTTGATGTGAGATTATTTCTGACAGAAGAACAGGCTTACTGCTACCAGAGAAGTATTTACCATACCATGCTGTAAGCTATACAAAATTAAAAAGAAATAGGTCAAAGTCATCTTGTGATTAGAATTAGAATTCTATATAAAATAAGAAAAGATCTGCCGGCTGAGCAGAAACATATTTAAAAATAGCTATGTACTCACAAAGAGTGTTATTTTAACATCATTTCAGTGGGAATGTACTGGAAATTATCCTTTTGGCCAGTACTGATAGTTACTGAAACCCAGCCGCAGTCTTTGTCCTAGAACGCCTACACTATGTGTTAATGACTGAGCTGCGATGCTCCGTCATTTGGTCTTTTGAGCCCATGGCCTTCTGCATTGCAACACATTGCACTGCCACTGAGCCACCAGGCCCCCTTTAACAGTATAATATGCTTTGTATGCAAAATGTGGATTTGCTCTAGTGGTAAGAATAACTAGTCATATAAGCAGAAAAGAAAAATGGCTTCATGTATTTCTTGATCTCTTTTCAAGAATGTGAAGCTGATATGGTGTCAAGTATTAGCAAATGGTAGATTTAGAAAGACAGCAAATAGAGAGAAACCTGAGACAGGCAGCTAATCACACAGCTCACTATCTTCAGCTAGGAAAATCTGTGTGTGTATGAAAGTAAAAGTCCATAATTTCATTACAAGGAAGTTCTCGTGCTCATCAGGAGAATTCAAATTGCTAGGAACATAATGACATATAACAAGGTTGCAAACTTGGAAACAAATTTAATAATGATTTTAAAACATTTGCAATAGGATCTATGTATTAACATTAGTGTTACTGAGATGTAAAATACATGTAAAAACTAAAATACTTCTAGTCAGTATAATAATCAGCATATATATAATTTTTGGTATCAAATCAGTCACTAGTTTGTTGAAATGACTGAAGAGCTACTACAGCAGCTTGGTCACAATAGAAAATGATTCTGCTTTAGCTCCAGAATAAAATAATGAAAGCAGAACACTTCTGAAGCCACATGCTGGTCAAGTTGTGATGCTCTACAATTAGCTGCAGTTTCTGCGCTTGCACTTTTCCCCACTTGGCAACAACAGTTTTTATCTCCACTTTTACTCTCTCTGAACAGGTCAATATTTCAATACAAGAAATTAATATCATGTTGTTTCCAGAATTCACAAAGGCTCAGTAGACTTAACAAACAACAACAAAAAAAACTTTGTTTATGTATAGAGCAGCCATAATAAAGTCATAATCCAGATTAGTTCTGATGTTTAACAGTAAAATACCACTTCATGTTGAAAGCAAACACCAAAAAAAGCACAAACAGACTATGTGATACAATTAAGTTAGCAACTTTGTGTTACATTGATATATGTTTTTGGGGGAGGACAAAAATAAATCATGGATAAAGTGCCAAAACATTTTATACAACTTGACCAAAACAATATAATTATTAATAAGTTACAACGAAATCATAAGCAGGTAAAGAGAAACAATCCAATGTGCCTGAGCAGACACACACACAAACAGACATACACTACCTTTTTCTCTCATGACAGTTGTCTTCTGCACGTCTGTGGGAGGGCTGGCTGCAGTGGATCAGAGTGAGCAGAGGGACAAAAACATTGCTGGTCCAAAGACCAAGGGGTGGTCCCAAACATAGAGGGCAGGGATATGTGTGTGTGTGTGTGTGTGCTTGTTCTTCTGAACCATGGCCCCTGCCATCTCATTTTTTATATGTATTCATGTTTTTCCCTGCACTTCAGTTACAGAAGGCAACTGTAGATGTGAAACACCTTTTTACGAGTAATCAAATATATTATCTGTTTGAAACACTCACGCCTTTGGTAGTAATCTTAGAAGTCACGCCTCATTAGACTGCTCTTGTTATCCTTCTGTTTGCTCTTAGATACCTGTTTAGATGGATAAACTACACCTTCAATAGCCAGCTTATGGATGGAGGTATTTCAACTTTGAATACGCGTGCAGAGATTTTTACTGTTCCTTTGTTAAAAACAATGATAATATCTGTGCAACAGGACATCTGCAAAGTCCTCTTGCAATCGTTGTTGAGTTCATATTAATTATTATTTTATCTGTTGTTGATACATCTGCTTTTGCAATTTGTGCTATTGCTTTCCGAAAGTAACTATGGTTTCCTCGAATACTCATAGACTTCCTACGTCATGCAGTATCTCATTTTGGTATCAAATGCAAAGGAGTGGCAAATTTTGTCTCAGAACTTTGATTGAACAGAAACAATGTTTGGGGATGCCTGTCCAGATGATGACAACAGAATCATGGATCACTCATGTCTCAGGGGACGCATACTTTTTACAGTATAGCTCAGAAAAGAAGAACTCTAGTGGTGATGATGATGAGCAACAAAGTACAGCAGACATATTACAAGCGAAATATTGATCTAAATTTTTAATACCCTGTAAAATATTTTTTTAATTGTGCAAGGTCCAAAACTTTCTCAATCTCTTATTCAAAGCTGCAAATAAAAAATACAAAACATTACAAATTCTTCTTATCGATCGTGTCTCTGTAGTTTTTATCATATCACACAACAACAAAACATTTTATAATCAGATTTCAGCACATGATGAAAATACATTCTTATAACAATGTAGCACCCTTCTGCAATGACAACCACATAAGAAAATAAACCACTCATTACCTAACAGCTCAGCAGGAACACCAGCCAACTTTTCACAAAGGATGTAGTCGTTGGGGTTGATGAAAGGCAGCTGCTCCATCATGGACTGTTTAGGAATAAGGTAGAGAACCTCTGCAACTTTACCATCTTCAATTATTGACATGCGCCTCACAGAGTTCTTCCTCTTGACCCGATCCAAAATAACCATATCGTTGCTGTGACTGGAGCCGCAGATCCTGCCCAGGCGGCTGAAGCTGAGAAGGCCTGACATGCTCACTGTGTCGAGGATTTCAGCCAAAGGGTTCAGGCTGCAGATTGACTCCGAGTGGGAAACCATAAAGTAAACCTCTTAAAACCTTGTGTTGAATGTTAGGTACTAAGGTGCTTTCTAAGACATTGTGACTGACTCAGCGTGTGTGTGTGTGTTGTCCATCAGACAGTCAAGGTCTAACTCCTTCCACTCACCCTGTAAGAAGATTATGTTAAGTGTATTTTTAGGTTTTATCTTTAAAGTTAAAGAGGACCTGAGCTCTAGGAAGTCTCTATCAGGTATCCGTCTTCCCTCCTTGGGACGTGTCACACATGTCATGCATCCTTCCAGTGATCTAGGGACTGGAGCACTCTTTTAAGATTATGTGCTGTACTTCTATATTGTATTGTATTATCCAGTTATGTATGCAGTTAAAGTCCATTATTAAAAGTTGTTGTAGATGTTTACCATCTCTGTACAAGTCAGGAATTTCCTGTCTGAGCTTAGGTTGGAACACAAAGACTAGCCAGACAAAGAAATATTTAAAACCATCCATAACCCTCGGACTAAACATTAATCACTGTGACAGATGTTTTTTTATTCATTTTTTGTTGGCAATATACTGTGTTCAGCATGGACTGGAAAACCAGTCTTTAACATGACACAATCTTGGGCAGTAGGCTTGTACCCTGAATGTGGATCTTTAGAGCACTCGCTGCACTAAAGTATTCAAGGACGGCAGCATTATTATATAGCAGACATTATTCTAAATCAGTTTAGACAGTCTGATATTTTGTTAGGATCAAATCAGTGTAACTCTGGTACAAATGGTCCAGAAGCAATACCTAGAGCTTTGTATCATCCAGCTATATGCAGTTAAAATCATATTATTAAAGGTTGTAGTAGATGTCCACCACTTCTGTACAGATAAAGATTTGTGTCAGAGCTTTACATTCTGCCCGTAGGCCAAATGCAGTGTATAGATTTAAGGCATGTGAGAAAAATGTGTGCATGTAAAGCATGTTGTGTTGTTACATAAATCTGTAGCTACTTAAATCTAGTCCACATTCTTGTAGTTGCTCAGCGTATGATAGATATGATATGAAGTACTAAAAACAAAACTCCCACAAATACCGACACTACACTTGCAGTACAGTTTTTAGATCTGTTGGCAAACAGTTACTGGGGAGCCACAGAACATAACAGAAAGAAAAATCTCAAGAATTTACTCAAGTAAAAACATAAACAGGCTTATCACACAATGATGGGGTTTCCCCTAACCCCACACTGTACACTGTGCTTTAGCCATTGCAAACTCATGAGCATGTGACTCCACCTACTGGCTGTAATGGGCCATAAACATACAGCCATAAACAAAAAAGGAAATAAAGTCTCAATTACATTAGTTGATTAACCATACGTTATGTGCTTTGAATGTACAGTTAGAGTTCAACAATTAAATCTTTAAAAAAAAAAAAAAAAGAAGTGCACTCTACATTCTCTCTTTCAGGTTTTTTGCTGTTAACTAAAACACCGGACATTGTTGTACTATGTACTGAAATGTACCTTTCCTTAACACTTGATGCCCTGCACAATTAATGTCCCTCCCTGAAAACACTTGTTTTGATGATCTATCCAATAAGATAAACTAGACTGTGATAAGAAATTAAAAAAATAAAAATGGTACAATGGAATC
This sequence comes from Channa argus, assembly GCF_033026475.1. Classification (NCBI taxonomy): domain Eukaryota; kingdom Metazoa; phylum Chordata; class Actinopteri; order Anabantiformes; family Channidae; genus Channa; species Channa argus. The sequence continues at coordinate 12,052,463 of NC_090216.1, read as the reverse complement.
AGTTAACACAGCAAAGATTACAGATTTTTATTTTTGCTGTTGTGGCAGTGTAAAATTAATTTCCTTCTTCAAGTAGATTGTTTGAAGCTTTAAACATACAGATAAAGACATTTCAGTTTCATTAGAAAGAAATTGATTTAAAAAACAAAAACACATATGTCACATCAGTTTTTACATGACACTAAAATTATGTATAATGCTATGGTCCAAATGCTTTTAGGGTGTTTTTAATCTTTTCCCCTACTTAGCCGCATTACTTAAAAACTTAAAGGCTTAGTGCACATTTACTATAATGTGTAGATACTGTTTTGGTGTAATTACAGTATAACAAGGATTTAGCCTCATCCATTAAATTACACTGTAATGAGCTCTGGTACAAAAACATATCAAATTTTGGGCAAAGTAAGTGGGAATAAAACAAAAATGACAAAACTCATGAGTTGATGGAACGAGATCGCAGGGCCTGATCATCCTCTTCCTCATTTTGCTCTTCCTCTCCCTGGTTGAGTGGCTCTCTGTCCGAGTCTACGTCCTCCTGCCTTGACCTCTTGGTTGTCTTGTTTAGGGTCCCACCCTGTAGAAAAACAAATATTAACCGAACACACTGTAAAGTGTGAGACATTCAGCTTATGAAAGACACACAAAAAGTATTTATAAAATATTAGTTTGTGAGACATCTGACCTGTCTGTGGTCAACAATATTGAGCAGCACTGTGGTCACGATGCAGCCGATTGTGTTGGCCAACATAAAGATCATCATCCTCTGCCAGCGCCACAATGGTATCTTAGTTTCACTGGCCAATGGAGAAACAGTAAAAGAAAGCGAAGATATACAAAATAGAGCATGAATCATCAATGTACAGCAACGTGACCCTGAAGTGACAAATTATCTACCTATTCTTAGTGCCTAAGATCTGCCCAACAATCAGATTGGACAACCCAATCCCGACCATCTGTATGGAGGTGGCCAGGCCCATGGCTGTTCCCAGAGTTGCCTGAGGGACCACAAGGGGAATAGATGGCCACATGCTTGCCTGAAATGCAGGACAGGCAGGAAGAAGTCAGATGCAATACATGCACTGGCAAAACATATGCAAACACAGTGTAATTAAATTGACATTTTGTTTTTTGGGGGGGAGGGGTTGAGTCATTAGAGAGACTGGAATCAACAGAAACGATATAAATAAATCTCGTCATAATAAAGCGACCATTGAAATAAAAATATCAACAGTCAGTTTAAACCAACTTACAGCAGCAAAAGAATAGGTGATTCCCAGCCATATGGTGGAGACCAGCGGAGGGACGAAGGTGAAGGCCAGAAGTCCAAACACAGGCAGCGTGAAGACAGCACAGGCAAATGCAAAAACGCCCCGCAAACCCACATAATCCTGGAGCACAGCCACATAAGAGAATCTCGCATGTTACACCAATTTTATTTTATATTTATTCAAATGTCAACCTTTTGGGCCAATTAGAAACAGTAAAAAAGGTGTAAGATACTTACAATAAGAATGCCGACACTGGCTGAGAGGACGAGTGAGCTGTCATAAACTGCACCTGCAATATAGGCCGCCTCCTTCTGGCTGTAATCACTGTACTTATCCTGTATGAACTTACTGCACAGCGAAAATACAGCAATGTGTCAAAATTCAATGATGCTTTTATATGAGCACAGGTCAGAAAAAGCAGAAGTCAAAATGACTCTACCTGGCATCTGCTATGAACGGGAAGATACCATTGTAGAAGAACATGATGGTAAGAACCAGCAGCCAGTATCTTAGCGACAGAAGCTTTACATCCTGAATCCTCTACACGTACACACAAAGAAACAAATGATTTAATGCACACACTCACTTCATGACACACTGCAATCTATTACATAAAGGTTATTTTAAGAATCCCATTCATACCACTTTGCGGGACTCATCTTGAATGGCTCCATCAAGACCCAGCTGCCTCATACCAACTTTGTCCAAGGCACTTACGATGATGGCAGATACAAAGCCCAACACACACAATACTGCACCTAAAAGACAAACCAGTGTCTCATAAGACAATACTTTACTTTTGTTATTTGCCATAAACCTTGAAATTAGCTTACCACCCCAGAGTGTCCACTGCATGCCATATTTTTCTTCAAATTTTTGGGTGAGAAAGAAGTTTAGGACTGAACCCAGGCGAGAGAAAGCTAGGGTCAAACCAAAGGCCAAAGCCAGCTCCTTTCCTTTGAACCAGAAGGCCGTGATGCGGTTCTGGACAACTGAAAGCAAGAGGTGAATATCATTTACTTTGGAGTAAACCCTGAAAAACACAATAGTTTTTCAATTGGAAACAGTAATATGGGACGAGTAAAATGAATCCACCACAATGTGGTCTTACTGGTCAGGGATCCATTGCCCGATCCAAACAGCAGTCGGCCTGTGAGCATTAACGGCAGCAGATAAGAAGTTCCTTTGAAGTGAGAACCCAGTGCAAACAAGGATGAGCCCAAAACACACAGGAAAGAGAATAGAAACACCCCAACTGTATAAGAGAAAAGTGTAAACAGATATCAGTTTAGTGTGATGTTTTAATGTTTTGCTTGTTTTCTGAAATTTGCAATACGACAGGAAAAAAAAAAAAAAAAAAAAAAAAAAAACTTACAGCGGTTTCCTAATTTATCTATAAGGAATCCAGCCAGGATCACCACTACTGCATTCCTGTTAATATGAGAAAAAAGCACCAACTCTATCTTTTTCCTGATTAATATCCGTACATGTACAATGGAATCAATGTGTAAGTTAGTGTCCTTACGTCCAAGCATAGATGGCATAGAGAAGATTGTACTGCTGAGGGCTCATTCCAAGTCCCTCTACACAATCCACTGTCCCATTGATCACTGTTACATTGGGACAGGTCAGGTTCTGTCAGATGACAGGAAACCAATATCTAAAGTTATTATCTTATCCAGCTACAAACAAAGGACAGACTTTGGAATTTTGACACTAAACCGCAATTGTCTTTAAGCTGGTCTGCATTCCATCTCATACTTACTCCCTGGAACTGGTCCTGCAAAACACTGGGGATGTCAAAGCAAAAATAGGAGCCAAATGTCAGCAGACAGTTGAAGAACAGTACCACGAAGCGATAATACGCTGCAAAAATAACAAAGTATAAAAAGGTTAAAGCTGAATAAGGAGTGATCCTATGGACACTCCATTAAACACAATCACTATATAGCATTGGCAGCATGTTAGTTTATATTAGTTTAATTCAAGCCTTATTTAGGTGCAATGCCTACTAAATAGGTTCGAATCTTAACATATGTGGGCACTCATGAGAAATGTTATAGCTTTATGTCTCCTGTTAGGTCTCAAATTTAACATTACTTTGAGAGAATATCTTTCATATAAAGCTCTACAGATTCCCCGTTGTCCTACTTTAAAAACAAAACAATTTCTGCTAGAAATTCAGCTTCCACCAAGAAATTAACTGGTTATACATTTATATCAACCCATTTTCGTTCTGCACAAGTACAATACCCATAACTAAAGCACAAATTTGAGTGAAAGGGAACTAAATCTAAACTCTCAGCTTGATGTTCATAACTTCATGTTGACCTCGTAAAGAAAAAAAAACACTTGGCAGAATTTAATTAGCTTAGCGGCGATGAAGTTTGATCCATTGAAAGTCTAAAAGTGTGGATAATTTCACAATAACTTTCATTAGACAGCAAACTATTAGGCATCTTCCCCTTTAGTCACATGAGCTACTTTACAACAGCGTTAAACGTGAAAGCGCTGAGCTCCTGGTCCAGTTTTGAGGAAAGGAGGGTTGCCAGACGTCTTTTAGCAAGCTAAGCATAATTTAGTTACCAGGCTGGACAATTGCTGTGATATGATAATAGTCAGACGTACCTTTCTCGGCCGGCTGCGCCATAGTGTGAAAAGGGGACTAGCAGTCTATAAAAATAAAGCTTCCAAATCACATCCTTTAGTGTTGTTTACACTAACTATCCGATGTAGCAGCAGCGTTAGCTGGGAGCGCTTGCGTCTCTTCTGCTGTCCTGACCGCAGACCTTTAAACTATATGGATAAATCTGTTGCTGTGTCATGTCTAAGCAGAGAGTTTGGAAATCTGCTGTCACAGCGAGTTCATTTCTTTTTTATTTTTGCAAAAACTTTATTGACAAAAACGATTTTCCTATTTTAATAGGAGTTACAGTTGAAACGGAAGATAATTCAAAAGTAACAAAATAGTTGAATTAATAATTTAATTTTTAAGAATTTAAAGAGCGTGATAAAGAACAATTTCTTGTTTTTTAACATAATTTGAAATATTGAAAAAAGTTGATTGGGATTTTTTAAACATATTTTCTATCCCAAATTAAGTCTATCAATATTTAGTATAATTAAAAAAGATTAAAGCAAATAAAGAAAGAAAGAAAATATTTAGGTTATTGTCTAGGTTTATTCATCCTTTAACCAATTATTGTCAAATGCACCATTAAATTGACAAATATACAGTATCCTCTGATTTCTGGTCACGTCTTTAATTGCATATTCACCTTTATTCTGATTGAAGTTAGTTTAAGTAAATGTGCTTCTAATATCCGGCCATGTATGATCATAACTTAGCTGTACATGATTCTAAATAAGACTTTAAAGTCTGGAAAATGTACTTCTAAATCTTCCAGTTCAATGTTTAATCTCCCTGTATTGACCTACAATCCAATAAAACCACCTGCAGAATTTTTCTTTCTCTCTGTCTTCTGTTGGTTTTTAAAGATACACAAAAGTACTCTTAGTTTAGAAAGCTGCGTTGTTGGAGAATAAATTGTTATATATCTAGCGCGTTTTTGAACGAATTGTCCCTCGGCGGATACCATCGCTCAACAACAATACAAACATTTGAGTCCTGCCTTTATATTTCAGATTATCCGGCGTCTCGTTTGTGCCCTCTGAAATGTCTGTTTTGCGCAGAGCTAAAACATGGGAAATATCTGAATCAGAAGACGAAATCGACGCTGAGACAAAGTTTAATGTAACGTTAAAGCGTGATGAGAGCAGGCAAAAAGCAAGAGTCAGCACAGACTTGAAAGAGGACCAGAGTTCAGAGTACAAATGCAAAACCTTGCAACCAACAAATCATAAGTCTTGTGAAACATGTACTTGTTCCCCGCGACCACATGGGTCCTGCCCGCCTAGTCCCGCAAGAAAACGCCGCACAACGGAGGAAGTAAAGGCGGACCGACAGAAAGCCAAGGAGAGGAGGGAGGTGAGGGAGAAACAGCGTGCAGCCAGGGCCCAGGAAAAAGAAGAGAGGAGACGGGAGCAGCAGAAGAGGAGAGAAGCCGCGGAAAACATTAAGACTCTCAGGCCAGAGAACTGCCTCAAATGTCTGACAGTTTGCATTCATCCAGGTAAACAGGCTCTTCAAGCTGCCTGTCTGAAATTTTACATTCCTTTGAAAATGTATAATTTATAAACAATATGGGAAAGAAGTTTAAGTTTAAAGTTTAATTTTAAGTTTAAACGTCATTCAACAAATTACACAAAGCTGTAAACTAAAAATTTGCCAGAATTTTATGAAACATTTTAATTATGGATGTATTTAGAAGTTTTAAAAATTTTGCTTTGCAAGTTGTAATAAATTTGTACTATAAAAACTTGCTAAACAGTCCGTTATATCTGTATTGGCTAAACGTTTCCGGTATTATTTTTTCTTCTAAATATATAACCTGCATTTTTTAATTTTTTATTCTAAGCTTTACTTGTCATCCACATTTGAATGTCATTTATCTTGGGTAAGAATTGAAAATAATGTCAAAAAGACCCCTATGGGCTCAGTCTGACTAACAAGTATAATTTTATTGCCTAGTCTCTAAAATTAAACAAAAGTCAACAGAATTACTCATGCAGTAGCTTATTTGGTTCATTGTTAAAAGTATGAGCCCATGAGGACTCCTAAAATCATCATAAGACCAGGGCATGACAGCCACCGGAAGCGCAACGAGCTGTAATAATGAATCTGCACAATTTTTTTTCATCTATAAACAATCTTGTTTTTTTTCTCCAGCTCTTCTGCAACAAGATGGCTCAGACATCCTGCTTGATACCCTTGCTACATTTGGGTGGAAGTTTTGCATTGAGGACCGGCAACTTCCTCACTGCATCACCTGGACCAGATATATACCAAAGGTAGCCACACCTAATTATCCTCATAACTTGATTTCAGTGCATATTGCTTCCACACCTGGAGTTTCTGGAATGCACACAGCTAGGAATGCATCTGGGTATTTTCTTTATACTGAAAATGTCTGCATCGGGAAAGTGAATATAGTGTATTCTTACTGTTTCTGGTTTGCCCAATAAATCATTACATTGTTATCTTTGATAGAGAGAAGGTGAGAAGTGTTCAGTAGAGGAGGAGCAAGTAGTTATGGTGCTGGGTCCCAGTTACTTCATGGACATGGTGATCTCAGTGAAGAAAGTAAGTGGCCTTTTATGGTGTAATAAATTAACTGTGTTTGCTGCCTACATGATGGAGCCCTTGGAGACTTACATGCAGTGTTTTATTGCCACTGCAGAACCTAGACAGTGAAAGGGAAAAGACAGATGTGGGCTCTTTCCTCGGTCCCCTTTTGGAGTGTCTTAACGGTGATACCAAAAAGATTGTCACTCTCTTAGTGACAAATTGTCAGCCAGATTACAGGTCAGTGAATCTCTCTTTGACCATGAATAACAAGAGACAAATACTTGATTAAACCCAACATTCTGACTTGATTGTTTTCTTATTGCCACCAGGAAAAATGCTTGTGGTGTGTATTTACTAGAAGAGACACTACAGAGGAAAATGGGGATGGATAATCTAGATATTGAAGAGGTCAGTTGTCTTTTGAGTTATAATTATTTTCATACCTTAACTTTGAAAAACTCTTATCCTCCTATGAGAGAAATGTGTACTGACCACACAAGATTGGTTGTCTTTCGTATTGTCTCTGTTTCTCTTAGGTCCTTGTGTACCTGCAGCTCTACAAAAATATTTCACTAGTTTTCCTCAATGGTTGGCAGGAGGTTACTAACCATGTGTGTGCCATCACCAAGGCTTTATCAAAACGCCCTTTCAAGTATGCCCCCCCTCAAGTTGTATTCACATGATGTAGAGATTCCTTTAGGCATTATCTCTAAATCCTCACAGTCCTTTTAAACTGTGCCACATGAATTGGTCTTGTCTTTCACTGACAAGATGTGCTTCTATGTCCTTGCAGACTGCTTACAGAGCAGGCAGAGCTGCCCTTCTGTGTGGATGGTTCGTGGGCCAGGGGGGTTCAGGTAGAGAAGAATGGCTCAGGGATGATCCAGGTCTGGAGCAGACAGATCCAACAGCTGAACAGAGTTAGCCCGGATGTGGCCTCCTGTGTGACTGCAGCCTACCCCTCCCCCCAGCTGCTGCTGCAGGTAGATCTGACTGCACCTTAGTGTGGTCCTGTGGAGTGTGTGTTTAAATTCACAAATTCATTAAATCCATTTTGAATCCCTTTTCTTGTTTTTAAGGCATATCAGAGCTTGGGATCAGAGGAGGAGAGGAAGGGGCTACTGGCTGGTGTATCAGTGAAAAGTGGGGGCAAAGACAGACGGATAGGACCAGAAATATCAGCCAGAATTTACCGCTGCTTCACAGCCAGGAACCCTCAGCTGGTCCTGGACTAAACTCAAGAATGTGATATATGTCACTAAGGGTGAACATGGTTTCCAAAGACTCTGTCACATAATATGTTAAATGTTGGTGTTTACAAGCTAAAAATATACCGTAAATCTCATGCTCACCTTCCAGGAAAACACTATTTATACTCATCTGTATTTTGCACAACTCAAGGAACAGAATATGTTAATGGAATATATTTAGTAACAAAGTAATAAGGCGTATATTATGCACGGTTCTCTTAATGTGTACTGTTAAAATGTGAGATGTATTGCCCATGATATTTTTTTATTGGTGTAAAAATCTGTCATACCTTTTTCTTTTTTTTTTTTCTTTTTTTATATAATACTCTGAGTAAAAAGTTCACAAAGTCTCTGTATGAAGATAAAGATGAGTAGCAAATCCTCTTTTAAGCAAGAACAAAACCACTATTCATATTCAAGTCAAATGCTTAATAGAAAACACTTACAAAAAGTAGTTTCCACTGAATGAAAAAGCAACTCCTTTCCCCCAGGAGTCCTGAGAATAACACATGTTCGCTTTTACAAGATTTCCAGTGTATTTTAGGTCAGAATCTAACAAATATTAGGCCCTCTGAAGAATGTGAACTTTTTAAAAACAAGTTAGAGCAATACTAATGGGTTCTGAGCTCCATGACAGAAAGAAAATCACACAGGTCACACATACACACATATTCCACATATTTTGTACAAGGTTGTTTCAGTAATACAAAATTGTAATAAAAAAACGAGTAACAACAACCTAATCCACTATCAAAACCCCAAATCACAAACCCAAACAGTTAAGTAAGTGAACTGAAGTAATACAGGATCCAGGATAAGTTTGCTCTTTTCTCCAGGATTTCCAGCAAGAGATGTTCATGGCAATGGTAGAACAGCTGTGTGCCACTTAAACTTACAAATCCATTTTGTGTACAGAGTCATACCCAGCGACATCTTTTGGATTGGTAGTCTTCTGACTCAGAACTACAGCTATCGTAGTCACTGTTGGGAGGAGATGGAGGGCACTGGCATGTGTAGGGCGGACTTTGAGGGGATGTCTGGCAGGTGCACTGGTACGGGTCGGTGTCAGGGAACGGACTGGTGCAGGGACTCAGGGACGCACAGGCACTCAAGGTGAATACTGGACTTGGCTTCGGGCTCGGACTGGGACTCAAAGGCGGACTAATGTCCTTATGGAGGTCCATGGGCATGTCCCTGTGCTTCTCTGAGGCAGCAATGCTGCTGCTGAGTGTAAAGACCCAGCCCAGCTGTGCAATAAGGAGGGTGCGCAGGCCACGAGGCAGCTCCAGAGTATTCAATACGTCTGAGCAACAGGGTAACATTTGGCGAAGCCGGGCACAGCAGAGGTACTGCAGAGAGGTGGGTGTGTAACAGGCACGGATCACCTTCATACTGCTCTTGGCTGCTGTGGAACAAACCATGGGGTACAATTTCTTGTTCTGAAGCCTAGTGGCAGCAACACCTGTAGCACAAAGACAGCACACAATAAAAAATCTTCTGTATTGAGAACCAGATAATCAGTATGTAAGGCTTACAGCTCCTGCTTTAATCACAGGAAAACACGCACCTATGTATTGCCGATTCTTGTAGAAGGTCAAAGTACCATGCCATGTGTCCAGGTGTACTCCTATGATGGAGCCTTGCCCAAAACGAGAGGAGAACTGTGCTTTTTCACCTTTGTGTTGGAGGAGACCTTTAATCAGATATAGAAAGGAAATTGTTATTTTTTTTTCTTGCATGGCATTACTTATTTAAGTCTCCATCCGCTTTCAGTCTTAAGGTCTATCGTAATCTGTGTACTCTGATCCTCTGACCTGTGTACGAGAGCCCCCAACTGTCTTCATCTTGGCCCAACAGGCTGCCAAAGCTGTATTTAAACTTCTCAAGGTTCACCTCTGAAGTTCCAATTCCCACCATCTAATAGAAGGCAACAAAACAGTTGTTGTTCCACCTCATCAGTAGATGTTCCCATTCCAAACAGAGGTTGAGTCCACTTTCAGATCTACTAAAATAGGTTAGGTTATTCAAGGCACTGCTACCCACCATATCAGTTCCATAGACAGGAGAGGTCATCTTGACTTCCCAGAAGTGTTGGCCATCTGCCAGCTCCTTTGTGCCACGGATGGCGGCTGTGCCACAGCTGTAGTCGGAGTGGAAGCTAACCTTCCTGTTGTCACAGCTGAGGAAGGCTCCAGAGGACTTAAAGTGCTCATCCCACACCCAGTCAAAACCTGAAATCACACCACGCATCAATTAAATTAGGTACAATTTCACAGTTTACTAGTTTCTATTTCATTTGTAATATGCCAGTGGCATCCTATTAGAAATATCTGAATATCTGCTGTGTGGTTTGTCAGAATATTAGATATAAACATTTAAGGCCCCCAGAGGAATGTATGTACTTTCTTGGTGAGACACTGAATTTTGATTGACAATTCTGATTTTATACACCTGCACTGCCATAATATTTGAATTGTAAAAAACGTTTGTCTTCAAGTTCCATCATTAAGATAAAATTTCAGTTTTGTCAAGTCTTTAAAGTATATGACCAAATACAAGAAAAAATATTTATATTTATATCAAGGAAACTTCTATTTGTCGGCGTTGTTAGCTAACACCGTGGGCATTTTAGGATAGAGACATTAACATTGAGCTTAATGCATTGTTGTTCACACTCACAGTCAGTAGCATGGCTGGAGCATTGTTATTATTTTTGTCTTTCTGTTGCTGGGATATTTTCACTTCTTTTTACTTGACTTTGTTAAACACATGAACAGAAGGAGAGAAAGGACATGAGTCCATTTACACTGTCAGCAAGATTACACAGACACCAAAACATAAAATGTATGAAATGCTGTGGAAAGACCTTTTATCAATCAGTAAGATTATAACATTAATGAAAGATTTTAGTCATAAAAAGGTAAAACTAACTCTAAAATTCACTTATTCTGGCAAAAGAAAGCTGTTAAATCTCAGTTTGGAATGACGAAAATAATACCTTTACAGAAAATCGGCACTTTGGGACAGGTTTATACTATCAGTGACTTTTGTTACAGGTCTGTGTTGTCATCTGCAATGTAAATATAATATTTGTCAAATGGTTTTATCCTCACCAAACTTAATCAAATATTTGTAATAAACTTTAATAATACTGTCAATGATTCAAAATATTTTTAAATGTGCAGCTTGAGCCAATTTATAGTCTGTCCTGCTGTGTTCATATGTTGAGTTCTTGTATCTATGTGTTTGAGCTCACCCTGATCCTCCTCCCCACAGATGCAGTCACTGATGAGGTGGAAGCCAGAGCTGAGCTCTTCCTGTCGGTCACACAGGCAGAAAGACTCTCCTATCACCGGTACTGTGCTGGGCAAGGCCACCACCTCTGAGACCGTCTGGGAGCCGGCCATGTAATCCACCACAGACTCCAAGTCAGTGATCTGGTTGACACAAACAGTACGAACAACCTCTTGTAAACCCATAGACGTGGCCATGGTCCAGGGCACTTGGCTTGGTAGCAGGAAAGGAATTAAATCCAGTGGAAAGAGCTTTGGGGTCGTATTTTAACGTTTTCGCAATTCCACTGGCAGCTGTGATGTCTTTTTGTAACAAATACCCAATGGTAGTGGCAAGAAAGGGCAACAGAAAAGAGTGATAAGTTGCCAAACGTGTGCAGGGAAACCACACTCTCACAATGTTGTACCCTACAATCCAAAGAGCCAAATGAGAGACACACCACTCATTTGCCAGTTTTAAAAATCTAAAAGCTGTTCATGGTCCCTATTGGTTAGAAAAGTCATGTGTCAGTAAGTATAATTATATCCTGTCCAAAAATACTGAGGCTCCTGTCCTTGCCTTTGGAGACCTGACCATGTCTTACACACAGCCATTCCAAACAGGCTAGTGTCCCAGTGGAAAACTACAGCCACTCAGGTAGAAATATGCCATTTCACATGCAGTCCGGGCTTCTTTTGTCTCACCTGTTTGGATCATAAAACTATGGGATTCAACAACTTCTTACCCTTTATCATCAAGAAGTGATGCTTAGGTCTCTACAAACACCAATGTCTCACCTGTGTCATCGGCTGGTCTTCATGCTCCTCTCTGTCCAATGCCTGGATCACTGCCATGGCATCTGTCTCTTGCCGTGTTTCACTCCAGGCCAAATGTCGAGCCCGGCCTTTCCTGCCTTTACTCAGTAAGGCAGCTCTGTGGAACAGCAGACCCAACACCTTATGACCAGCTGGCATATGTACAGTAAGCTGGTCTGTTGTTTCTGTCAAATAAGGTCATTGTTAAACTCTTGCCCTACTGAGGTCAGTTAAGTTTTTGACACACACACCAACATATCTGACACTTGCACACAATAGCCCACAATGCAGTGGGCTATATTCAAGGAGGGGAGAGAGAAGTAAGTTCCTATATTAAGGTGACATGCACTTTCAGAGAATCAATAACTTATAAGTGTATTTATGAAAATGGGTCAGTTAAAACAGCATAGACTCTATTCAACAGTGTGTTTTCTTTATCAGCCCTTGGACTCTGTAGAAAGCTGCAAAACATCCTTGGGTGGAAACATTTCCAGTCACCTACATACTGCTCACTGAGTGCTACCTTGCCCCGTATGTCGCAGTTGGCAGCAGGAGGTGTTTCCATGCACTAATTTAACCCTTAAACCCAACCATCTGCATTAACGCTATGTCCATAAACAGCAGACATACAAACAAAAGGCTACCTGACCTAGTGAGTACAATGTGTATAATAAACCACATCATTTGATGTCTTTATGTTTACACCTCTACTGATATAGGCTGTGGCACCTTCCTAGACAATTAACAGCCAATTTAATTTACTACTTTTGGTCGAAACTCTAAAAGTGTGACTTTAGCTACTATTGAAATGTAAGCCAGTTTGTTTCAATAGGTAAGAATTGCAGGATAACCGATTAATCACATTAAAACTGCATGTGTGCTGTCCAGAGACAGAAAAGCCGGGGGTGTTGATGGGATTCTACTGATGCCAAAATTCATTTGAATACATGCAGCTACCGTGCAGATATATTTGTTAACTTCTGTCCTCCCAATGAGCAGGAAAGATTTATTGACCAAAACAGAACTTATTAATATGTGGAATAATCTTATCTGTGTTCAACTGTGCACCACATTCCCACTTAGTCAAATGCCAAATATTTATTTTCTTGACCTGCCCTACCTACAGTATGTCTAAAGCCAACACTGAACACAGCAACAGGTACCTTTGCAACTGGTGCTTTTCAAGCAGGTGCAGGAGATGACTGACAATAATTTAGTTAGTCCGGAGCTAGTCTCACTTTAATTAGGCCTTATCCTACATACTGTAAATACATCATCTGGACAACCCAGTTGGGAGACACTACATCTGACACTAGCTTTGTCAGCCAGTCAGAGACTGTGTCAGTGATAAGAATGAGTGGGAATGATACTACACATAAAAAGTCTTTCTGTTGTAAACTTAAAGAACGTCATTACCACAGTCTACATTTTTATTCTTGTCCTTCATAAGTGCACTAACTCTATAATCATTCTAGATTATATTATAAGATACTACTTGCATGTTGGGCCAAAAAAAAAGTCCCATTATAGCAAACACAAAGGAGCAGCTATGCGTTGATCTTAGAAGCAGCTATGCTCTTACCTTACAGTAGTCTTCCTATAAACTGTCTTGCAGTGGCTCATTTGAATGTCAGTACGCCTCGAGTTACAGAAGCAGTTTGCACAGCGTTTCTCTGCTCCAGTTTTCAGCAAGTTAGACGTAAACAGTTCTTGTCCACGCCCAATCTTCTGCTTATTGGATAGCACCTGTGTGGAGGAGGGGGTTATGGTAATGTACTTACATTTATTGACAGTATGGGGTTACAGTCTGGAAAAACTCTGGCCTTTGTACAAATGATCCGATTATGTGTGGTCTGCTGACTTGAGAGCACAAGGAGTTGAGAACCCATCATGTGCTCAAAGGCTTGGTATTTACTGATATTAACTATTTAGCAGAACTAAAATAATGTGCAAATTACAAACACTTTTTCTATGATACGGTTGTATTTGTTATTTTGTTATAGTAAATACAAATTGCTTGCATCAGTACCATGGGAGTATTAAGGAAACAAGATAATATTCCCATATGTGTGTATATGTTATAACATTTTTGGTATATATAGTAAACTTCAAAGCACAGCCTACAATGAGAAGTAGGTCATTGAAATGTAGTGTGCACTAAACTCTAAATCTTAGGAGACAATATTTATTATGTAAAGAATAACAAAACATGGTTTTGTTTTTTGTACGGTTGTGTCTCATGGAGCGTCCCTGAAGCCTATTGGTCGGATTACATGAGAGGCGGGGTTTCTGTAAATCCTGCGGTGTGATTAGATAGATGATGAGTGACGAAACACGGAAGTATTTGCAATTTGTGCTTAGTGCAAGTACGAACTATGGACCAAAGTCATGGTAAGTCGGATTTGTGAAAATAATTCGTTCTCACCTTTAGCTTTTTTATTTTCAGACTTCCTGTGTATGTTAATGCTATGAAATGGCAGCTGATAGAAACCGATAGTTTTTATTATTTAAAGCCATAGACACTAACCGGGGGTTAGCAGGAGCATAAGTAAGCTAAAGTGTTTGCTCTTGGCTGTCTGAAAGGTTTTCAAACCCTAAAGACTTAACCGTTTGATTCACGCTGAAAAAAAGCTATGGCTTAATTCATAATGTTGACTATTTTCACAAGAAACTCTAACTAATGTATGTTGATCATGTCACACGAGTGAAGAAATGACTCGGGCAAAATCTGACCCGGGTACAAATTATCTGCTGTTGATGTATGAATAACAGTGTAATGCATTGGCTGAAAATCGTTTTCTTCTTTTTGTATGAGACGGGAACCTGGCTCAAGTGCGGCACGTTGTGTTGGTTCTGTCGGGAAAAGGCGGTGTGGGCAAGAGCACCATCACAACAGAGTTAGCGCTGGCTCTCAGTCATGCTGGCAAGAAGGTGAACTCATTGACCGCGTGTGTGTGTATGAGCGTGCAGCGGACCTTAATGCCTTAATTAAAACACAAAGCTACAGAGAATCCATCACAAAGACTGTAGCTGGGTATAATGCATGTGCCAATATATTAATTTAAATAATTTGTAGCAGTGTCATTTCTTTATTTTTGCTTCAACCTGACTTGTGTTACAAAAGTGTAGAAATGAGCAGCATGACAAATTGACAAAAAACTTTTTCACCAGGTTGGTATACTTGATGTTGATCTGTGTGGGCCCAGTATCCCCCGCATGCTGAGTGTAGGCCGGTCTGATGTGCACCAGTGTGACTCGGGATGGGTGCCAGTCTATACTGATGCCCAGAAGAGACTTGCCATCATGTCCATTGGCTTCCTACTGGAGGACCCAGATGAAGCAGTAGTGTGGAGGGGGCCCAAGAAAACAGGTAGGCCATTTTTAAAAAAAATACTTAACACAAAACCCTGTGCAGCATGTTTTGCATTTGACTCATTCTCAACATCCTTTCCATCTTTGCATGTCCTGCCCTGCAGCCTTGATTGGCCAGTTTGTGTCAGATGTAGCATGGGGAGAGCTGGATGTGCTACTGATTGATACACCACCAGGGACTTCTGATGAGCATTTGGCAGTACTGGAGAACCTCAAGAAGCACAGAGTAGATGGTGCCGTTTTGGTGACCACACCACAGGTACATACGACGTACAGATCCAACTGTATATATTTGAATAAATAAGTCAAAATGAAAGCATATTGTTGTGATGTATGGGAAGGTTTACAGTGACAATTACCTGGCCACCTGGAATCTGCCCAGCCAGAACAAGTAAAATTGGTCTTGTGTTGGCTACAGGCAGTATCTACAGGAGATGTAAGAAGAGAGATCACCTTCTGTAAGAAGACAGGTGTACACATACTGGGCATCATAGAGAACATGAGTGGCTTTGTTTGTCCACACTGCTCTGTGAGTAAACTTTCAAAGAACTATTTTCATAATTCAGATGTTAAATGCCAACTCATCCTAATGTAAGTTTAGCTTTAGTAATGTTTATCAATATGACTGGAAAAAGTTGATGAAATTAATGTTAGCTTACAAATCAGCTGTTTAAATATGAACTTTATTGAAAATTTACCAAAAATAAACATTTTGTCAATGGCATTAAATAACTATTTTCTTTTAAAGGAATGCAGCAATATATTCTCCAAGGGTGGTGGTGAAGAGTTAGCCAAACTAACCGGATCGGTGTTCCTAGGTGAGCTCAGTTAGACTGAATTAAATGTAATCTTAGCTTGCAGCCACAAGGTGTCACAACTCTCTGATGCATATTATTCTTTACCCTCAATTTATGATTTCGTTAGTGTTGTACACCCATCGTGCTACCACAATGGCTGACTCAGAGTTCAGTATAGCAGTGCTATTAAAATGTTTTAGTTAAGGTATGACACATATTAAAGGGTAAGTTCACCAATCAACTTGCTTTCTATGTCTTTAGTTTAGGATGTAAATGTACATTAATGCCTTTAACCTTACCTTTGATTGCCCTATATTAAAAAGATTTCTCTACTTCTAGCTGAAAAAAGCTGTCTAGCTGTCCAGATGACATCACCCGGTTTTTCATCATTAGTTAAGATCAAGTCATCTGGGAGAACCCTGAAAAAGCAGGATGACTGATTACAAACTCCATAGTATGAGAACCAGATCACATCATCTGAAATGAAGGTTCCTCCAAGTGAAGTAATTTGGAGGCACTTTTCAGCTAGAAGTAGAGATTTTGATCTAGGGGTGTTTAATGGTATTATTGTACACCTACTACCCAAACTAGAACCCAAAAAAATTAAGTTCAAAATCAGTGAAGACCTCCTTTAATCAGTGTCTTGATCATACAAATTACACAGTATTTTTCAGTGAAAAATGCTTACTGTGCAAATCGATCTTGAGTATTGCTGCTACTACTGTTTGCCCTGTATCAGTGACAAGTCAGCAGTATGTTGTGTAGCTTTAGTCAGTAAAGGAAATAACCCTGTGTGACAGTTGTCTGTTGGATATGATACTGCAGTTTTTCTATTGTTAATCAATTTCTGCATCACGAGTCTACTTTTTGGCCTAAGGTAGCTGTGAATCATTTCTCATACAATGTTGTGAAAACAAGCCTGAGTAATTTCAGAAATCAACATTTTCTTCTCTGTTCCAGGTTCTGTGCCCTTGGATCCTCTACTCAGCAGCAGTATTGAGGAGGGCAAGGATTTCACACAGGCATTTCCTGACAGCGCCACCTTTAGTGCAATCAGCAGCATTTCTAAGACTCTGCTCAACAGCCTCCGGACACCTTGAGCCACTCACATTTTGCTCATTTTTTTTTTTAATATATAGTATAATGCTGAATCATTATCCATTATGCAAAGTTCTTTGTTGCATTTTTGTCCTGTACAGTTACAAATAAACTATTTACTGGATTATCTTATTTTATACTATTCCATCAGTATAATAAAGGCCTTGTGTGCTCTTATCTTTAAAAGCTGAAGTTGCAGTTATAGAGGCGTTAACCACAATATGGAGATAACCAGCTCTCACCATAGCCAAACAGGAAAGATGACAATTATAAAAACAGTCAAGTTGGTTTGTTGTTTTACAACAATTTAGGGACGTGTTGGTAAAAAACAAAAATACACTATTGAAAATGCTACATTGTGTTTAGAAGCCAGTCAAATATAATTTGCAATCTTCTTTAATTTGGTTGTGAACATTCACGTCGAAATCAGGACAACGTCAATACCATTGCTAATACAGGATTGTAGATTGGTGCTTCAGTAAATGAGTCAGCAACAATTCAATTTTCAGAAGAAAATCCAAATCATTAGACCAGTTATGTTTAGGCCAAAAGTTGAACAGTCTTACTGGATATCTGCTGCATACTTCAAAACATTAAGTAGTCTTACTCTGTTTAGAAGGAATCAAAAATGAAATGAACATTTTAATACATCTTCTAAAACTAGTCTGCTCCCCAGCTTTATATCCAATGGCAACAAAATGCTGAAACCATGCAGAATTTTAATGCCTGGAATGTTGGAAAGAAATATACAGTCACAGATGATAGAGAGGAAGGCTGTGTGAATAAGATGGAGATGAAATTTTAAATTACACTTGTGACACCCAAAACGGGGCACACACACCTTTAATGCAAACAACAGTACAACAGGAAAAACACTGAAGTTTGAGAATGTTTGCGTGATGATTAGAATACAACTACACATACACAAAACTCCCACTCCACCAGCCACATACTAAAGGCAATCCTTACTTATAAACCAACAATTACATCCAGATAAATTCCAACCACTTATCACAATTTACCCACAGTGCATTAAATCTATATAGATATTTATAAGTCTGTATACATGTATAATATACCCTGGGGAATTAAGAGATTGCTTTGTCTGAATAACAGTTCAATTAACAATTTCTTATAAATAAAATCAGTGGAAGATAATCCTGAATCCATACACATTTCTTGTTACAAATAGATCAAGATTAACGCAGAAATTGTGTCAACCCCAAAATTGATATTGGAGAAAATGGCGTGTGGCCCTTTGGTCACCTATAAGACCAGAGGCTGAGCTGCCTCTGTTGGCCTTAAGGCCTGAAAAAAGTGGAGGGAAAAAGGGATCTTCATCATACAACTTTTGAAACGCGCACTTGCACACAGACACACACAAAAGACAAATCACTACGTTGTGCATTTACAAGTTGACTATTAAACTGGGACGACTGTACACATTGTTCAGATAAGACCATATTTATGCAGCCATTTTAAATCATTTTCCCCACTTTCACGTCTTTCATCTTGTGTGGCTGAAATTTTACAATTCCCCCCTCCCATTTTAGACGTATTCTCCAGCAGCAACATAAAGGACAAATCTTGTAGTGGAGATGTTTGGATGTTTATTTCGTGGAGAGAATGAGGGCAACAATGAGCCCGTAGAGACCCAGGACCTCAGCAAAAATCAAGATGAGGATCATGCCCACAAAAAGCCTTGGCTGTTGAGCTGTACCCCTCACACCTGCGTCACCCACGATGCCAATTGCGAAGCCTGCTGCCAGCCCACTCAGGCCCACGCTCAGCCCAGCTCCCAGATGGAGGAAACTCCTGTAAACATACACACTTTGATCAACTCAAACAGAGGAACATCAGAATCTAACAAAAACCAGGAGGCAACTACAGATACAGCTACAAATGTATTGGCCAGCTGCAGCTCCTCAATTATTGTCAAGGATGAGTACCACCAGCTGTGTTCTTCAGATGCAACAGGAGCCCAGTAGTGTGACGAGGAAGTAGAAAAAAGTTAAACTTGATTTATGCAAATGCCCTTTGATGCAGTTCATCTACAGGTGAGCAAGAGTCAATGGAGAACATTTTCTTCCCCCGCAGTTGGAAGCAGAAATTCTATTTACTACCACAATAGGGAATTTATACAAGTTAAAAAGAAAAAAGCTAATCACCTCGGTTTTCTCAATGTTAACTGTGTGTTTAACATGACTTATTAGGATCATGTTGGGTCAAGTGAAAACTGAAGAAAGTAGAATTATAAACTAAAAAAGAGGAAAAGGTGATCCCCATGGTTTCCAGATCTTTAACAATGTGTGCTTAACATGCAATGTGCATTAGGGGGGACAGAATAAATAGATAATGACTTTCACAAAGACAAGTTTAGCCAACACCATGTTTAGCGTGGCAGAGGGTCGGAAAACAACTGTCTAGTGGAAGCAGAGTGTATAAATCACACGCTCCACACAACACTTCCCCCTGAACTAAAGCTTTACAGGAGGCAATCGACGGGCAAATACATTGTAGCTGTGTGTAAACATCTGTCACAACTAAATGTAGATCTCATATTCTTAAATGCAAATAGCCATGACAAGGGTGTAATACGGTGTTATAATGCCTCTCCAGAACTGTTTTTCTTAAAACTATTAAAGTCATGATTGCATTGGGGGACATATTCCTTCATTGTTGAAACCGCAGGCCATTTTTAACATCGAAACAATGTCATGAGCACATGCGGTGATGTGACAAGACTGAAATTTCAGTTTGTGAACCGTTTAACCACATTACATAACATTAACATTACATTGTGATGAACATTACATTGTGATGAACACATTCAGTTAAACAGTATGCAGTATTTTAATTGTTTATCAATCATGCATATAGTATGTTTATGTTGGAAGTTCAGCAGGGCTTTAAACATGGATAAAACTAGAAAAATATTTATTGGTTCCAACAATATACCACCAGTGCTGCTGTTTAGTTCAGAAATGAATAGTGGAGTGGCTATTTCACTAATACTTTAGGACCAAATAAGTCAGGTTTTCCTAAATTTTGTCTTTGAAAAACAACTTGTCTGAAAAGAAATTGAGATTGATGTAAATGTGTAAAAATATGACATGTCAACTGAACTCACTTGTAAAGGGTGACAGTCTCTGAGATGTTGTTGGCAATCAACACTGCTACTACTAGGCCGTAGATAGCTATGATACCCGCCATGACTACTGGGATGATTGACTTCATGATGAGCTCTGGCCTCATCACAGACATGGCAGCAATCCCTGTACCACTCTTGGCTGTGCCATAGGCTGCTCCCAAGGCTGGAAGGAAAGAAAGAGGATGGTGTTAAAGCAATAAACACGCACTTGGGCTGTGCAATATGACAATATACCGTATAATGTAATGTAACTTTTGTCAAGTATATAGTTCAAATTGTAATAAGAATCAACTTTCCCATGTAGTAATTTCCAGTAATATTAAAGATAAAGCTCTATTGTGATATATACACACCATCATTGTTATATGAAGTTTTGGTCATATCACACAACCCAACATGAATACAATACAGGTTACATTAGTCAAGAACCAGAGTGCATAGCTGAATAATGAAGCAGAAGTGAAATAAGAGATGGAGCAACAAAACGACAAGTGTTACAATTTCAGTTCCCTTTGAAAATCCAACATGGCTTCACTCGGGGAATTTAGCCTATGCTTATAAAAGGACATAGCCTTGACACAGTGCGTTTTAACCCCTTAAGACTGGCCCTGTAAGCAGCCGTACAGTTGAAAACCTTTCTGAATGACAATGCCCCATTAGGCTTTACCACAGAGGGAACTGCTGAGGTTGCTCAAGAACCTGGATGACACATCTCTGGCCTGTATAAATGAAATGTTATGGGAAGGAGGAGCAGCATAAATTGCTCCACCAGCATGTGTTCAGTTGACCTGTGATGCTAAGGAGAAAGCACATTGCCCCTTAGACATCACACATAATAAAGTCTGTCGGAACAGGTAGTGTATCACGAATTAAGCGGCTAGTTTGACAAGATTTCAATATGTCGCAGGTGTGTATGGGCACCTATGTGTGCATCCGAAGCTTAAGTATGATAAAGTGAATCTGACACCTTACTGACCATAGTTTAGCATTTTAATGATACCGTTTAAGAAATCCGCATTATATGGCTGTATGACAGTGTTAAATATTTACATCGTTTATTCGACATCAGGTGGAGAGGTTTCCTGTTTTAACAGTAGATGCTGCTTTAATACCAGGTAAGCCCGTTTAATTTAGTTATTACCAGTTTACCTGTGAACAGCCAGCAAATTATACATAACAGAATAAACTCTCTTTTCCTTCCTTTAGTGCACCAATTATGCCAACGAGGACCTGGCAATGTATTTTTCTTGGCTGTCCATATGCAACAAAGTAACGTAGATTAAATCTGAAACTCTCTTGGGATCTCATCTTGGAAGACAGCCTTGCATACAGCCTGAGGTGCCCTGCCCCACGTTTTCTCTATTCTTAAAAACTGTAGTTGAACAAGCCTAGACACCATTCTGCTTACCTCTCAGTCTTAGCAGAGAGGCTTTAGGGCAAATGGCTCTACAGACAAGCAAGAAAAATCTGTGGGTCAGTCTTGAATTGTGCAATGGGCAGCTGGCTAAATCTCCAACTACTGATATTAACTGATCATGGACTGATGCCATAAATACAATCAAAACAATAAAAATCAATACTCCTGCCAAATTGAAGAGATCTGTCAGTGTAGCACTGTTTTTATATAACAAAGACCATCTTAGTTCTATTTTAAGAGCTTAGCGCCAAACTCTTTGATAATGGAAAAAAGATTTAAATGCAACAGAAATATAAGGTGCATATAATTTAGCAAATTTTAACAACCCACATCAGTTGTTAAAATTAAAAGACAAAAAAGTAGCAGTGGTAAAGACAAGCCTTATAATCGAGCTGTACCAAATTAAAAAAAAAAAAAAAAAATCACCTAAAGCCCCGTTTCTTGCGGTCATTCAACCATCCATTAAACAGTACATTACCATGAGTAACATTATTCTCCATTTGTGTTCTTTCCTTGATAAACTTGACTTTATTCGCATGTGACAGATGAGGGCTGACACAGAAACACAAGAATCCTCAAAAATTGCCATTCTACTCCGATGATTAAGGTTTGATATTTGGCCGATTGACTTCTGCAGCGATGTGGAGTTTTAATCCTAATCCCCTCGGTGTAAGTCAAAAGCTTTTATTGTTTTTTTTTCCCCTTACTGCAGAATATCTGATTTTATGGGAGGACCCTGTGACAATTTGTGATGTCAGACAAGGAGGTGACAACAATGGAGGGCCTCACATGCAAAATGTCCACACACTAGAGAGCAGATATGTCTGCTCCGAATAGTGGGCGAATGGGGAAGCACTGTTTTTAAAGAACGGGTGAAATAAATCTGGAAGGTCACATTTCCAGTCTTTCAAACCTTTTCAAACCACATTTCTTGGTGACAACCTGTTGGCCATGTTATTATGAATTCATATTTTATTATTTGCATAGGGTAGAAGTCTAGTTTATATTTTAATTGTTTTGGCAGATATAAAGAACCAACTTAGTAAGAGTAAATTATGGAATTAATGCAAATCAATCTAGTGGTACATATGAACTGTAATCTTATTGATTTTGTAATAAAAAATTTTTACAAAATAACAGAAATATCAGAAAAAAAAAAGTTATATCTGAAAGCCTGGGGAAATCAAATTTCAGCACCTAAGCACCTATGGAGCGGTGGTTCTAGTCTTTTGAGTGAGGACACCTTGTGAGTGTCACCTGTTCTGAGTTGGACAGCCCTCACATTCATCAACAGACTACAATAATGCAGTATCACCTGACACAAGATTACAGCTATTTTAACTGACAGTAAATTATAGTCCCCTGGGAATTTTTTCTGTTGTTAACAGAAAAGTTAACCTATTTACTTGGACAATAATTAAACATGTAATTTATGATTTCCTACAGCTTGAAAGTTATATAAAACTGACCTGAATGTGACTTGTGTCATAGTGATATACGCAATTTGTTAGATGTCACTCTTCCACCAGCATAGACTAGTCCCACTGGCTACCACCATCACGCTGCCCTTGCCTAAGCAATGTCAAGAATAGGGTTGGCTTTGGCATCCAAGCAAGGAGTTTCCATTTAGGACATGGCAAAATAAAATCATATGCAACTGTTTTTTTTTTCCCCCTTCTTTAACTCAGACTGTAATTCTTTATTGTGCTCTTTACACCCTCTACTTGGAGAAAATAAAACATTTTTCCAAAATACTGAATTTAATAACTTACACTATAGTCATTCACTGGTAATGTCCCTCCATTAAAAAAAAGGAGAGAAAAAATAAGTAATGCTATGATACAAAATACCACTGGCATATGATGTAGCCCTTGGCTTGGATTGAGGAAGACAAACTAGGAAATGATTGATACAACAAGCATAAGCTATTATTTAAAATACTGTTTCAAAGGTAAATTTCTTCCCACTTCACTATGCAAAAAGTTTTTTTTGTAAAAAGCTGTAATTTCTTTGAACATATTCTTTACTAACTTACTACTAACTTTTGCATTTACATAAATATTTTACAAGACTATAAAACAGACGCCACATTTAAGTGAGAGCTCATGTGACGATCACGTGACCTTTAAACTGTAAGGAAGTCACCCAGCTGATCTTTGCTTTCAACGGTCACTTGAAAAATGCATTTCAGCTAAAATACCTTGAATTAAATGACAACACCGAGTACACAGATGTAAAAATGTTTTTGCAGGAAGACAGAATAGTTCCCGCATCATGTCAAATTTAGGCATAGTACCACGGGTTAACGATCTGTTATCGAGATGAATAAAATAATGAAGTATAGTAACACATAACTTCGTATAATCGTATAGTTTTAGCACGCAGTAGCGTGGCATTTTTGCAGCAAAAGTGGGAACACTGAGCAGTAAACCTGCGAAGTACAGCAATCTAACCATCAGGTAATTGTGTGGGGGATAAAACTGACTATAATTTGACACAGATCTACTTTAAACTCGAAACCACTAAATCAAACATGTATGAGTCACCATCAGAACCTGCTTAGTCTTTTAAAGGCAAGTGTCAATAATGTTGCTACATGACTAGCCCAGGCTAACGTGTGCAGGTAGTCGTCATCAACTAGCTGGCTACATTCTCTAGCTAGCTGCCCATCACAGTGTTTGCGGTATGTTGTTAAGTCATAAAGACGAGTAGCTATTCATTTATTAACTTATTGTAACTAGATGTTATTTTACCAACAAACCCAAATCATAAGCGTGCCCTACACAGATTCAATAAACGACACATTTACACGAGCCCCGCAATGTTACGGTTAGCAAGGACAGCTGACAGCTTTAAACGGGTGAGCTTCAGAGATGCACCACGGTTGACAACTCAAAACACAATGTTGGGAATAACAAAATTCCGAAAGACATTTACAACAAACACGCATTTTTACAATGTGTAATTAAGTGAACAAACTGCTTATCGTGAAAGATGGCTGTGTGAGAATTACCGCTGAACACCATAGCCGCAGAGGCGCCCATCACTGCGAAGAAGGGAGAGTATTCGGGTGCTTGGGCCGTCGACATTGCTCCTCACACTGTATAAAATTACGCTAAATATACAAAATTAATTATTGATGTTGAATCAGAAACTTCGCGAAACCTATCGAAGGCTAGTCTTAAAAAGCTAAACCGAATATAACCAGAACCATCTAACCAACTAACTGACACTGTAAACGTTATAGTCACGACTCTTCTGATAAATACCCGGCGCAGCAGTACAAAATGGCGAAGCGGAAAGTATCACCTGACTGGGCGTACGGGTAAAACCTATCACCAATTGAGTGTGGGGGTGGAGCCAAAGGACACGAAGCCTGTTAATATGACACTTTGCCACACCGCGCATTTATTATAACAACGAGCGCGATGATACATTAGTAGTTCCATATATTAAATAAGGTCTTCCGTTTTTGTGTCCAATTAAGGGGTTTGAAAACACCCCCACCAGACATCACTTTGGTATTCTCCGCTGCGGGCTTTCCCTTTGATATCATTGACCCTTAGGAAGCAGAAGGATGAAATGATGGAGATAATAAAGAGGACGTAGAGACAGTGCTAATGGGAAAAATAAATATTTTTGTATTATCCCAATCATCAAACAAATAGTACCAAGGCAAATAGATGATGTTTTTAATCAGACTATGTGCATTATACATTTAGTATCCCAAGAGAACCAGCTGATCAAAGTGACCTCCCCAAACACTGAAACCCCCAAAGTTGCATATGCACAAATCTCTTTGCCTTTTTGCAGCAGGACTATAACATGTAGCAAAGGCTGGTTGACAGGCAGCTGTGATATTCAGCAAGTACAGTGTAAGAGAATTTGAGGCTTGACATGTATGGTTGAGCGTGTATATATGGTGGGGGCAGGGAGCTGAGAATCCCCTTTTGCACTCTGTAACTCCCAGTGAGTGCATGCTACAGAGATCCAGAAAGGGAGGTGGTGAGGGTTAAGAGAGCTAGGACATCATGGGAGAGCTGAAGCTTTTGTGTGAGTCATAGAGAGCTTTGCAGTGCCCATGCCTCCTCGTCCTCGATCCTGCTCCCTCTGCATTGCCTGGTCTAGTCAAAACTAGAATAAAAAAACCCTCCCCCACGTCACTGTAAAGCCCCTTCACTCGTGAGGCCATTTCTAAATTCACAACACAGACCTCCTTCCATTCAAGCATTTTACTTGGTTCACATCCAACCACAAGCTGGCATTATGTAATGAGAATTTACTGATGCAGGGGTGATGGGTTCTGCAGTGCTGCATTAATAACAAAAAAGGTCACAACAGAATTAGATTAGATGATTTTCACTCCCTTTTCTTCACAAATCTTTTAGTTGCACAGAGATTTAGCCTTCCCGTTCAGGTTGAATTATGATATTCCTGTCTGAGATGTTTACTGAGCACACATTTTGCAACCGGTTTATTGTTCAACATACAGTAATACGATACCCTATGTACCTAAACACTGTATCCATCCACCCTAAACATGGAATGGAAAACAGCAAAGATTAGGTGAATGCTCTTGTCCTTGAGGGCCATTATTCAGTCAGTTTATCAGTGAGTCAGTGAGTTTCATGAGAATGGGAAAAGAATAGTAACTGTTCAAGGAAGGTAAATTAAGGAACTATGAGAAATTTTCATGAGTATACAACTCCAAAAAAAAAACATTCAAGATGTTCTATAATTAATTTGATATTTTTGCGTAAGTAAAGTATAATGTAAATACTTGAATTATAATCAATTTAATTTAATTTTCACAAAATGTAAAAACAGTAAAAAAGATTTTGTTCATTTCAAAGTAAAAACAGATCTCAAAAAGGTGCTTAAGCTTGTAACATTCCTCAGAGGAGTCATGGTTGCTTTCCTTACTAGTCCACTTCTTGCACTGTATTTCAGTTTTTAAGGAGCGTTTTAACAGTTTTTACATGCTACCTTCCTTCAATTTCTTAAGCGTCATTTAGTCACTTAGAAATGTATCCAAACCCTGACTAGTAATTAACACACAGTAAGATTGACAGCTACATCCTTTATCTTTCTTTGGTTCTAATACTGTGAGGTTTGTTCTAACCAGGATACGGATCTACAAAGGGCTCTACACCATGTAAGATTTCACCAAAATTTAAATAAAGGACGTCACTTTCTTGGCATTTTACTATGTGGGCTGGTTTTAGCATGTGACCAAAAACATAACCATGTCTTTCATTCTTCTTTTCCTTTCGGCTGTTCCCTTTCAAGGGTCACCGAGGTGAATCATGTGCCTCGATCTAACCATATCGTCTGCTTCCTCTTCTCTCACACCACCTGACTTCATGTCCTCTCTCACTACATCCATAAATCTCGTCTTTGGTCTTCCTCTAGACCTCCTGCCTGGCAGCTCCAACCTCAGCATCCTTCACAATCTCTCCTCTGAACATGTCCAAACCACCTCAAACTGGCCTCTCTGACTTTCATTCTTACTGTTTTGAGTTACAAATTTTGAAACCACTCAAACAAATTGTAACGTTGAATAGAAAATGTTAAAGCTTTTAATGCTTAAACGCTAGCTTAAACTTTTACTTTCCTATATAAATAATGAAAATGATCATTCACTTTGAAGGTCAAATATTCGGTTAAAATTTTGCCTGTCAGTGTCAAATACCATATTGCTATATTAATGTGTGTATTCTGTGAATCAAATTAAACAATATTTGTTGGGACTTCCTTAATCTACACCTTAATCTTCTGTCCAAAGCACCTTGTAATCTGAGGGGTGGTCATATTGGATGGAGCGGTCAAGGAGAGTCTCATCTCAGCATAGGGTTAAACAGTCCTTATGGTTCTTACTGTTTGTGTAAACAAAGTGCGTTTACACAGTAATCATCTTACTTCTTGAAACAGGAAAACACGGTTTTAAGAAGATGTGCCAGACCAACCCCCAAAGGCATAGCTAAATATAGAAGTGCATGTGTGATTAGAAAGAGAGTGAATCCTGAATGAACAGCGCAGCCTTGGCAAGACCGGCTCAATGCCACTTAATGTAAAAAAGGAATTACTCTACTCTTTGCTGTCTAAGGAACTCCACTTCTCACAGTGCATTAGGCTTAGCCATACTCACGGTAAATGAATTGGCTACACAGAGCTTTAATGTTCTGGGATCAATTGTCGTAAAAAAAAAGCATCTTAGACACATTTTATAAAATGTCTGATAAAATAGTCAAAGGCTATTGGTTTTAACAGTTTAGAAGAAATACAAATAAATAACGTACCACTTAGGCAGCAAAAAATATAGTTTCTGTAAAAGAGGTCCTACTTTTCAGTTTTAACACTAGTAATCTACAAAACGTTTTGCTATTTCAAGTACATTTTTAAGCATGTGACTCATTTCTGCTAAATACTTTCCAGTCATGCAGCTCATTGTCAGCTCCGACAAAGCAGACATCCACAAGACATCTAAACAAAAATAGTGTGCATCAAGATGGTTTTATGAGTAATTTAGGGGTGACATAGTTTTAGTAGTGTAACTATATAACAACCTAATTTTCCTTCAAAACAATTACTTTTGAATGCAATAATCGTTGGATCACTGTTTTTAGTACTAACGATTTAGTAGTAGCAATTTAAATACAAAAGCCAAGCACACCAGCTGTAACTTCTAGGTGTAGAGCAAACACAAGATGAGAGATTAGAGAATTAGATTAATGGTCAGCTGACTTTAAAAGGCATCTGGCATACTTGTGAGTGTACAGAAATGCAACACTCTTAGGAGCGACAGAGATGTAATGAATTTGGAAGAAAACAGTAAACTGGACAACAATAAAACAAAGTCACTACTGAAAGTGTATTGCTGTATTTTCACATTTAGAATACATTTGTAATTACACAGTTCATATTTCACTGGAGCACGTTTGAACAAACAGACCATAATAGGTTGTATACTTTACCAACACTACTTTGCCAAAAAGACATAATTCTGGACTTCTTTTGTCACCATCTTCACAATAACCGGAAAAGATGGAAGTAACAGGAAAATACAATAAGAGAAGAATGAACAAACAGTTTTTTTTTCTCCATTACTTGTAAACCTAGTGTTTTCCTTCAAAAAAAAAAAAAAAGCCTGTAGGATTATTCATTTGGATATGTATATACTATAGAGGGAGAAATAATGACTCATTGAAAAGAACGTATTAAGATTTCATGCAAAATGGCAACACTCAAATACAGTTTAACACATTAAATTATTTGGCAGGTCTTCCACATATTCTCAGGAAATCAACAAATGTGGAGGGAATGCGACAGGACCTAACCAAAAACCTGGTGCATCTTTACTATGCCAACGTTCTTCTTTGAACTTTTAAAAACACTTCTAACCAAATGATGACTACACTTAACTCACATTTATTGTAAACCTTACTTTAGCAACATGGCCTGATTAATAATCGACAGAGCTAGTTACAGAGTAAATTTGGCAGATTGAGCTAAACCAGAGAACATAAAGTGCTGTATTTACATTCAAAAATTCAAACATATTTGCATAATAATACATGAATACTCAGCCAAAATAAAAGCCCTCTTAATGAACTTGTATCAACCCATGTCTATAGCTGATCCTATATACTTCCTTCAACTCTATGCCATGGGGTCACAAAACGTTAACACAATACACCATAACATAAATCTGTAAATACAAAAATAAACTAAAACAATAAGTTTGGATTAAGTGCAATAATAAATATAGTTTATCATATACAAGCTTGAAGGACGGTTGTAGCGGTGTTTGCATATCTCGGTTTTATGCCTCTAACATTTTGGTGGGATGATCACAATTTTCTACATTAATAAATATGCATGAATATGTAAATGCAACAATTGGCCACAACATTAAAACCAACAACATTAATGTTGGATGATCAGTGTATGTGTTTATGAGAATATTTTTCTACATATACAACATTATGAGGCCATGGTGTCCTGGAAGCCCCACACCTCCAGCAGTGAAACCTGGAAACTCTCTGCACACAGGGGTGGGTTGTCAAAGGTGGTGCACCTGCCAGTCTGGCCATGGTTCAACTCAGAGTCAATGTAGAGAGCATTGCCGTCACCTCCCCCTGAAGAGACACAAGAGCACAGAGTCTACATCAACATCTTCCCGCAAAATATGTGCAAAGATACATCAACATGAAGTGTTTAATGTGTTAAAAACCAAAAACCTTAATTATCAAGTTGAATGTTCCCATTTTTGTTTTTAGATGGAAAATACAATAAATCAAATACCCCTGTATCTATGCATCACAAAATAATCTACCTTTGCCCAGTTACCTTTGACAGAAATGGAAAACACACACTGAGATATTGCAGTAGTCCACATACCCACTATGAAGGACTCAAAGTTCCCAGCCATGAACATTGATGTATTCTTGGAGTTGAGGTTAAAGTGGCGGGCGGAGAGGAAGGGCGAAAGATCTTTTCCACGTTTGTCTTGTAGCAGTAAGCTATTGTTGTCAGCGTTTTTGCCCTCAGAGCAGGCAGTTTCATCCTGGAACTCGGTCTTGATGGAGGATGCTAACTCAGGGTGGCGGATCACCACCCACTCATAGCGCTCCATCTCTGGCTTCATCTGATAAGGGAAACACAGGAGTGACTTCTACTCTAAAGCCGTAATAATCAGTTACACATGGGGCATCACATTAAAGTAGCACATACGTATTTACAAGAAAAGATTTCATGGGAGAACTTGATGAAAGTAAGAATGATAAGGCTAATACATTTCTTATTACTGTAGACTGATGACATTTGGATTTAAGTTCAAAAGATGCGCAAGACAAACGTTCTGAATGTCTGCCTATATTCGATGGCATTTATACCTTGAAACATAAAACAGTATAAAATCTAACCATTTAAGGTGACCTAAAGTTTAGGTGACAAAATTATTGGCACAGACAGTTTTAAAGTGATAAATAAAATTAAATAGATCTTTTTATTTGGTTGCAAATCCGTTATTTGTATTAATCCTGAAACTCACAGACAAATAAATAGTTTGATGTAGTTGTCCAGGCTTTTACTAAAGCCTCCGTCATTTTTTATTTTGAAGGTTTCTCCTTTTAATCTCATCTTCAGCAGGTAAGAGATAAGAGGTAAGAGCCTGTTTCAGCAGCTCCTGTTAGTGGAAATGTCCCCACTCTGGGACGAATAAAGGTTTCTTATCCTAAAGTGCATATTCAGTTGTGTTGGCTAGTGAGTGAGCTGGTCGGTGTAAAGCCTCAAATTTTGTCCCCTGTAATGGAGATTTGTGGAAGTGGCAGTGTGGTAAGCCTGAGCCATGACACTACCTTCACGGTGCTTCACACAGGATCATGTATAGTCTTTTGTGTATCGTTCCTTATTACATTTTCAGGAGATCTAAGTTTTTGTAGTAGCTAAGCTATTTAGAGCCATTTATTTTTGAACGCAGTCATTCAATCTCACACTTGAGTAACCAGAAACTGTCAGTCACATTTTCTAATACATTTGCTCACCTAAAATTTGGGCCATGTGATAAAAAAAAAAAACTTGGCACCTTTTGTAACATATTAATGTATGAATAGCATCAACTGAAAACTGAAATTATAAACTGCATCTCATATGCACCTCTTGGAAGGGAATGTGTATTCCATTAATTCCATGTTTCCATCTCTAATCCTAAACTGTACATCTGATGGAAACCAGTTTTTAATGTCTCATGTGTTTCAGGTGTGGTGTCAGGTGAAGTCCTGGTCAGATACTACAGGATTAAGTTACAGGAGTTTCCGATAAGCATTAGTGTGTGAGATGATTGCGTTTTCTGGTGTGCAGGCTCAGACAGGACACAACTGCGCAACAAGGCAGACAGTCAAGTAAATAATTAATACACAAGGTATTAGAGACCCATGCTGCTATGCTATTTCTGGCCTGGGTGTTGCTACACTTGTTGATAGACAAATATCAATACCACAAGTTCGGTAAGTATTCCCATGGAAGCCCAGTATTAATGTAAAATGATACTTTGAAAGATCAGGCCCCCCATTGGGAAACAGGCCATGTTCTTATCTCCTAGAACTTATAGCTGACCCAATTCTCTAGCTGTTATCTACTATATTGTCTCAATCTTATGCCATCACATGCAAACAATCCTTGATATTTTGTTATTTTTGCAAAGGAAGACAAGACAATTGCTGAACTCTGACCTCTAAGGCAGGCTATAACAGGAAAGCTTGGGATTCCAAAAGAGGCCAGTGACATCAAGGACAATTAAGTGGACAGTACCCCCAGGTGGCTATAGCGGGTACTGCTTACAGTGGAAACATTTCTCCCTGTATTTAATCTATGGACATTTTAAGAAGCTTCTTAATCATGAGAGATACGAGAGGTCTTGCTAAAAGAGAGAAATTTACTAAAAATAAACTCACCTTGAAGACAAAACACTCCCCTGTTCCAAAGAAACTCAATTTGTTGCCATCTCTCTTCCGCTCCTCCCAATCTGTGGATAAAAAGGCACCACAAACCTGATGGGGAAAACAAAGAAATTTAAACAGGTAGGATTAATCAGTTTGACTATTTCACATGACTTTTGTAAAATACTTCCTACTAGTGGAGGATTGCCATTTGTAAACTGCCAATGTTTTTGTTGGGATTCCTCTGTTAGCCCACAATCCAATCATATGATACCACTGTAATCATGACCTTTAAAGACCAAGTCACAGCTTATGACAAAGAAAGTCACTGTTCATTTTTAAAATCAGAATGCTGCTCTAGACCTTAAATAAAAAAGTAGGTCAGTACATAAGTTGTTTATGGGATCGGCTGCCTTTTAAAAAGATGTCGCACACACTCCATAAGCAAGTTCCAATGATTTTACTAACTTCAACCATCCATTTCTTTTTTTTTTTTTTACTGAAAGAGCCACACCAACAGATACCAAAATCTAAACAGAAAATATGTAAACTTTCCATTTGCAACTTGGTTGTATTGAGCTTAAAATACAGTTTGTGGTATGCTATGGTGCCCAAGTAGACGCCAGTTTCTACCATATCTACACTCTTGTAATGAATTACAGTGCTGATAAAACCTGGCACGTGACACCTAAAATCAATTCACATCTGTTTAGTTACATTCAACTCTAAATAGAATTATGGCACCATTTTAAAAAGTAATCTTAAGGACCATGAGCTATTTCATCATTGTTCAGCAGGCTGACCATTTCTTCTTCAAATTTCATGGTCTGACAATTCTCAAATTTGATGACACAGTCAGTTGTGTGTAATAGATGGGAAGCTCTGTTAGCATAAATTCTGTTGGCCAAACATGTCTGCAGTGGGCAAGAGTGAGAATTTACTACCCGTTTCCTCATCTGATTCATGGTCAAACGCAACAGAAACAAGAACTGTATGAGACAGGAACACGTTTGACAAACGTTCACCGAATGGCTACAGCAAGATGTGTCACTGTAGGTGGTGTGTGATCCAGAAATCACTTGTTAAGTCCATCACAGAAGTAACATTCTTCCAGATAATCTTTCATTCATATCAATAATTTAAGGTAAGTGATAAACTTATTCTTTTTTAAACATAAAAAAAAAAAAAGCCGTTTGACCTATGATATTTAGATCAACTTGATTCTGTAGGTCTAGAGATACCAAATATTAAATATATAGAATCTGTACCTGTGACACATAAAACTGGATGTGGATATAACTTTTTTCAAGACGACTTACCGGTCCGAGCTGCATTCACCCTAAAAATACAGTATTTGATGCTATATGCATTCTTTATACTTTGAAAAATATGATTTGAAAACATGTTAATGCGTATGCATCACTTACATCTCCATCTGTGGTCCGAATGAGCAGCAAAGTGGGTTCATGACCTTCACAATGTGAGTAGAACCTGGAGAAAATTTAAACAAGCTGAATTGTTTGCAACTTACCTAATACTGACTAATAATGTAGTGAATAAAAAGGTTACAAAAAGCAACATTGTTTTCTCAATTACTTTATTAAAACCTTATTAGTGCCTTTCAAATATAGAAAAAAAACTGACGCAGATAAAATAAATGCTACTGTAAACATAATGACTGACACGCTTAATTTTCTTTGTTCCTTTTTTGCACTATAAGCAAGCAAAAAAAAACAAATCTTAATATAAACTAATATCATATAAAATAGGTTTTAGCCAATAACTTTAAGTCAAACCTATAATGCATGTAAAAACGTGACTACTGTATTAAAGTCATCACTGGACAGTGTACCTGTTTAAACTGCAACCGTGAGTGGAGGTCGTGAAGAGGAGTTGTGGTTGGCACAGAGCAAAGCGTTCAGGAATCCATGACCAGATGTCCCGCATCTCTTTGGCATTTACTATCTCCGAGGAGAAGGTCTCAGGGTTAAGCGCCAGCTGCACGTTCGTCCTGGAGATGTCGCAGAAATACGGACACAGGCAGAGATAAAGAGGTGCAGCATGAGAGACAGAACAGAGAGCTGGTGATGCATAAACCCTTCAAATTCATTTAAAACAAGAGATTGTGTGAAAGTAAGCAACTGAATTTACAGAGAAAGCGACACATAAATGTTATATGATAACTTTGCAACAGTAACGTCATAGCTATTGGGAAAGGAATTATCACAGACAAAAAAAAAATGCTAAAGGAAGAGAATAGCATAAATAAAAGAACCCACCTAGGACTTTTAAAGAACCAATGTAGTGAACACAGGAATGTAGTGTAGATATAACAGAAGTTGGTGGAAGGAAGAGGTGTTGCACAAACCGAACAAAAAGGAAACATAATGTGAGACATGGATGCAAGAACATTCACCTTTCCCCAGAGCATGCCAGAGTGAAAAGCTTAGAAGACCCACATTTTTTCAATGGGAGCATATTAAACTGCTTCAGTAATTCATCTGTCACATATTATGCAGTGTACATTTGTGAAAATCTGAATTTCACAAAGTTGGTCTATTACTTTTTTACCTATGCATTTTGTGCATACTTTTACAGTTTAGAAGCTGTGTCTTTTAACTGGGCTCAAGAAAGTCCAGTAATTATGAACTGACATTTCTTTGATTGTGTGATCAGCATAATACAGTGAAAACTAATGCCCCTCACTGATGCTACACATGTAGCTGCATTGCCAAATAAGTTCAATAGATGCAGCCTATTGTCTGTTTTGGTAACAGGAGGCACACACAAAAAAAATCATAATATTGACTGTACCGCTTCTGTTTGACAGTGATTCCCTTCTGCTGCAGGGACTTTTCATTTGTGAGCTGTAGTAGGCTGATCTCCTTACGGCTAAACAGACGGATGGAAAAGGCCTTCTCCAGGAGCTTGTCGGGTGTAACGATGGAGGCGATGTTCCTGACAAAAGCCTGAATGTCTGCCTTGACTTTCCCTGAGTCTTGCTGCTGCTGATTGCCCTGCCCCCCCTGGGCACCTGCTTTATGCTTGCGATAGAACTTGAGCAAGGCTATAGCCACACGATAGAGAATCTTGAAACCCTCCACCAGGTAGACATCCAGGACCCTGACCACATGGCTGAAAGGCAGGTCACCAAGAACCCAGCGCTGCCAGTCTGCATAGACTTCAAGCACATCTTGGGCTGTGGCTACAATCAATTTATGGGCAGCTGTGCAGTATTTGTTGGCTAGGTCACCAAATGTTATGCAGCTAGATTCATAAGCCAGGAAAGTCTGATCTATCAGTCGCTTGCCGGGTTCATTGCAGGCCAGCATGCGGCTGACATGCTCAAAACACTGGGCTTCGTCAACAGCAAAGTGTAGGAGAAAAGAAGTAAGAGCCGGAAGTGATGGGCAGTAGGAGATGTCAGGAAACTGTCCAGCCAGGCAGTTGATTATACGATGGACAGAACCTACTGCATCAGCCTTTAGGCAGTACTGAGGTACAAGAGTTCCATCCACAAACTCTGGCAGTGGGATTTGGGAGGAGGGCTTCTTAGTGGCTGCAGTTCCCATAATGTCACGATATACTTCTGCATCTGGGGTAACTGTACGGCAGGGAATGGCTTTGATGAGCTGCTGGTAAACTTGAGCCCGTAGACTGTGGTTTTTGGCCCAGTAACCCTGTCGAGCCATCTGTTTGAACTCTTTCAGTTCTTTACAGTCTACCTTGGTGGGCCCACTGCTTTTCGCCAGATCCCCCATCTGGTTCCAGTCGACAAAGCTACCATAGTCTCCATCAGCCATCGTGCTAGAAACTTGCTGGACCAAATGAGAAGAGAAGAGGGAAACTCCAGACCAAACCTTTTGTCCACCACACACACACACACACACACTAGATAATTATCCCCCTTTTTTTTAAATGTCCATGATGGTTACTGAAAAAAAACAAACAAACAAAAAAAGAGAGTGAGTATATATTGTCACAATTTTATCAAAACAGTTTGAGTATAAATTACCAAGAAGCATTAAATTAAGTGAATTCCTACAAACCTAAGGGTTTTACATTATTGGCTAGTTTTGAGACTAAGTATATGAATTAGTAAAGGATAATAAAGACTAGAGATAAACACAAAATGGCACAAACATATGATTGTGTTGTAAAACAATGTTACCCAGTGTTAAATAAATTAAATTTATGTTCTGGTAAACATAGTCAGATGACGAAAAGTACATCACGACGATCATAAATCCAACAGTGAAAATCCACTAAATTTCTAGCTTTAATGGAAGGCACTGCAAGGCAGTTTTAGTGATGCCACATGACAGTCACAAAACAACTCCAGCAGACCTTTGATGCTCAAATTTAGAATGGCAAAAGCAAAGTTTGATGTTAAAGCGATTACACTGCAATCTCTGGTGATGAGGGAAAATACAACCTTGTAGAATTATAACAGTTCACTTTTTAAAACTGTCATCCAATGATTGAGCCATGTTCCACCAATGTTTAGCCAAATTTAAAATGAAGATAAATGTCCAAAGATTATTAGCAACATACAGAAGAATGGTGTCAACTCATCAAATAATTGTGTCCCATTTTGCAAGGCAAGAACATGATCCAAAGATCACTGGCAATATACTGAAAATGACGGTCATAAAATCACATTCTTTCACACTGCCTTCCAACAAATCACATGGAGATGAATAACAACACGTTGCTGCATGTTATGCTTAGTCTGTAGGGACAGTGACTGTCCTACTTAAAGGGTATGTTTACCTAAATGTTGTCATTTTAGATTTGAAATTAGATGTAACCAACCAAATTCAAATTTCAATCCATTTACCATTGAACCTAAATGAGACTATTAGTTGCTTTCAAGTAAGTATCACACAACTAGCATGGCTACTATTAGTTCAACTGTATAAACCTTTAACCTTAGTGCTGAAAATTTAAACTGGGTCAACCTATCTTATGACAACTTAACTTGCTACAGGCAGTAAGATAGGGAGAGATGGGAGAGTATTTCTAGGTTAGCTGAGTATTAAGGTTGTCTGGCCCATCACTCCGAGGCCATACCATCATATATGCTGGGCCCCATGACAGCTGATACCAATATTAATTGTAATGGGGGGGTTAAACCTGTGCAGTCTGTCAAAAGGTCTGAAGACACACCTCATTTCTTCTTTCCTCTTCTAACATCAATAATTCCATGTTTCCTTCTAAATTGTGAAATAATCCAGTGGCCACTAAGCATTTATCCCCAGTATATCTTCAGACCTTTCAGAAATTTCTCTAAACACTGTATGCGATTCAGTGGTTGCAATATCGTCTCAGATGCTAAAAAGTGAGAATACAAAAGACATAAACTAACGTTGTATCCTCCCTTGTTCTTGCAGTTTCAGAATCGCAACATCTGTGGGTACAGTTGTGCCAATATACTCTGGAGAGCAGCTTCAAATGAACGCAAACTATGTCTCCATTATCTGTATTAAAAACCCTATGGACGCCAGCTTGTTAGCCAGCCGGGCTGAGATTATGTAAAACGTTAGGGGAACGCGGATCAGAGTACTGTAGTTAACATTATCTCTGGAGTAAATCTGAGGCACCTTTTTCCACTCACACTTGCCAAGTTAGCATAGCCACCGTTAGCTAACCGTAAGCCGCTCCTGTCAATGCACGTCAGAAGCTAAACAACTCTTAAGCGGGCACATACTACTAGCCGTGCGATAGCATAACACGAAATCAATGTTGACCCACAACAAAACAACTGACTAAATAATGCTGGTAACGCTGCAGCACCTGCTAGCGTGAACGTTACCAGCCGCGCATGAATTTGATCCGCAGGAGGCTGTGTGTCTTGGAGAGATTTCAGATAGCGACTTAGGAGAGAAACACAAAAATTAAATGCATCTACTCCACAACGCCAAAGTCGCTTACGCAAATGAAAAGGTGTCAACCATTAAAGAGAGGATATCCCTACCTGGATGCGAGACGTCTTGAGACGTGCAGCGGCGGCGTTCATATTAATTTGTCTCGAGCATGCGCAGTGCCGCCAAACCCCGGACACTACGCGGCGCTTAAACAAGTTGCTGGAGCTACACAAACTGGGGCTCAGGTGGGGGCTGAGTCAATGTCCACCGTACTCTCTGCTTAATTAGCAAGATTAAACATTAACAAGAGGGGAAGAACTTGTTTTCTCTTTAGAAACTGTGTCAGGAGTCACAATGACATTAGAGGCTACACATAGCCCTTCTGTGCTCTACATATCAAAATGAACTTATATTGCCTAGAATATAAATAACCACAAAATCACGTAAAATATGCTGACTGAAAATGTCACAGGTAATACCAAAAGATATCAAAAGCACCAAAGATGTGCAAATAAACATTTTGCACCAAAAAAGTCATTTAGTAGTAATCAGTTACTAGCATGTTCAAGTTTCATGGCACAGTACCACAGTATCTCATTTGCCTTATTTACTTGATCTATCAAAAGCATGAGGGCACAGAGACAGGACAGGAAGTACCCTAGCAGGGGTAACAAACTCTGTCTTTGTCCTGTACTCAAAAGCAACCGCTAAAACGCAAATGGCCAACTCATGACAGTTATTACTGATAATTAAATTGTGGGCTTATTATTGCCTTCTAGAACAGCTCAGGGTCTTGTTCCTCATAAACATAGCTGATTTCATGTCCTCATTTAGAAAAAGCTTCTTAGTGGCACTATAATAAAGTCAAAAGTAGGCCCTACCTTTAAAAAATATGAGCTCCTACTGTAATAATATTTGTAGCACTTTTTAACTTTCTGTATTTAATTTTTATTTATTTTTTATTTTTCTATTCCTCTGTTCCTTAATGTATACTCTTTGTATATCTTAGTCTGCACCATACGCTTTCAGGCACCATTTGCTGAAGAGTGAGTATGTTTCCCATCCAAACAATCTTAAATTCCTGCACATTTCAGTACCAAATACTTTATCTTCTGCAAGCTACTGATTGTGCTTTGTGTCACTTGAGGATGCATGAGTTACTCATAGTGAAAGTGGCGTCCACAGCTTGTGTTGACCTATTTGGCACAGAAGTGTGTTGAAATGAAGAAAACAGGAATCTCACATGAGGTTTTTAGAGGATTTGTATGATGATTTCTTATTTCCCTTGAAAACACATGAAACATAAGTACACTTATGTACTTATGTCCTTCAGGCCGGCAGTATAATTTTGATTTACTTGTACTATTTAGATATTGTGTTACAAAATATAAACAACTAATAGGATGATCACTTACAATGAACATGTAAAATGTACTCCAACTTTATCAGCTATAACATTAGTTATGTACTAATTAAGGTATTTATAAATCTGTTTCAGTACTAACACTAATTAAAGGGGACTTGAATTGTTATAATATAACAATATAACAATATAACTATAATTTTTTAAATGCAAAATTTCATTCTTGCCTTAAATCTGTACATTAATAAAATTTAACAAGGCCAGAATATTTCTTGGACTAAACCTGTACATTTATGTCATCACCAGTGTTCAGCAATGTTTAAAATGCATTCATGATATATTATTGCATACACTTAATACACTGCATCCAGAAAGTATTCACAGAGTTTTTAACTTTTCCCACACTTTGTTATGTTACAGCCTTTTTTCAAAAGGGATCAAATTCATTATTTTCCTCAAGGTTTTACAAACAATACACCACAATGACAACATAAGAGAAGTTTGTTTGAAATCTGAATAAAAAAATAAAAACCTCTTGTTACCTTTGCTTAGATTAGTTTTTAGGAGGTAAGCTACTTGTACTTTTAATTTAGTATATTATATTTGTACTTTCTAGTATTGGATTTTTGTACTGCTGGCACATCTGCTGAAGCACTTAAATCAAGCCAATAGCTGCTTATGCAATTCAGCCAAATAGTATGTGTGTTAACAAATGTGTGTTTGTGTGTGATTGTTAAAGAAGTTGAGATAAAATATGAAAATAGGTGAGTGAGCATAAGTGATCATCAGTATTGTTGTGCATTTGTATGTGTGTGGGAGACAGAGAGCAATGCAGAAACAGATGGATGTACAGCCAGTAAGCTTTTAGGTCCTAGCTTATGGAGGTTTACACTCATCCAGTTCTTCTACACACACATATGTAGAAATGCAAACACAGAATAAAACATTACATCCCACTCCAACTTCATGTACACACATACACAACATTGCACACACACAATTTTTAAACACGGATTTGTGAGCTTGATGGAAAACACGATGAATCTTAAACAGTTTTTTAGACTTTAGAAGCATATAGAGATGAAAAAATTATTTTTTGTTATTGCTCAGACAAACTACAGAACATATACTGTATAATAAAATAGAAAAAAATGTACATTTATTAATGAAGATGTTAATACACTTTTAAAATAATGTCTGATTGCAGACGTTAGAAGTCTGCTCCACAACAGGTGGATAAGCCATAAAGTGTAAAAGTAGCTAGAAGAAATAACTTATTTTGTATCCATATTTGTCAAACAAGGTTTAATGAGTGTTTTCTATAGATATTTCATTTGCTGTCAATCCTTGCAAAAACTGCACTCACCAAGTTTCTCTGACATGGAAGAGCTGGTTTCAGCCAGTCAAGGTTCAGTGGCTACTTATGTATTATAAGAAAAAACTGTGTAAAATATGGCCAACAGCTTACTGTGTTTATGACCTATCACATAAGCAATAAATACACAACCTGTTCATATACCTGTATGACTCACTGTCCAAAAAATAATTTTTCAAATGACATATGCAACATTCTATGAGATGTTACAGTAATTAGGTTGCAAGCTTTGTGTCACTGCAATCTGTAGTCCTCCTAATTACATTTTTGTTCCCATATTTTTTTTTTCCAGTAAACTTTAGCTGTTATTTGTTTATTTTCTTTCAATCATGCCTGAACCACAGGGTAAAGTTATTCTCCTAAAGGCAGACTTATCAGAAATATGTGAACTTCTTATCCAAGTTTTCAGTAGCGCAACCTGTTGCAAAAACAAACAAACAAACAAACACAGATTTGGTAATTGGATGATTTTTGTGTAAAGTTTTATGATCATGCTTTAATGAATAATTACAGTATAATGACTAAAATATTAACTATCGATATTTAGATCTTCTCTATTGTATTGGGAAATCTTAAAAATACTAATTAAAAAAATAATTAAAAAAAAGAAATGCATTCCAACCTGGCTGAAATATAATAATTGAATTTTAACAAACTAATAATTTTGTTACATATTAGTAAGTCAGAATAATTTCTTCACCTAATTATTTCCAGTGAGCATTCCCTTGAACCACATATTGTCATTGTCATTAAACTTGTATTTTATTATGTCTGTAGTGGTATTTAATCCCAAAGCTGTGCACCATTTGAGCTATTTAAATGAGGACCTGCTTGAGTATCAAATCACAACTAAGATAAATAAGGAGTCTAGCCAGAGAGGCTGAAAGAAACCGTCACCCAATAGCGTGGTCTCTATTGTATCAGTGAAAGGCCCAAGCAACACTCTGGGTATTGTTTCCTGTGAAGGGGAGT
Source organism: Channa argus (assembly GCF_033026475.1). Taxonomy (NCBI): domain Eukaryota; kingdom Metazoa; phylum Chordata; class Actinopteri; order Anabantiformes; family Channidae; genus Channa; species Channa argus. Next base: position 12,010,818 of record NC_090216.1, on the reverse strand, counting down.
CAGGTTACCTTGACAACCACAGGATGGCTACCCATAGGCCCTGAGTCAAAGAAAAGGCACTTCCAGAGAAGGAGGGAAAGAGACTGAAAAGACACAAAAAGGAGGCAAGAAGCATTTCAGCCCCAGCTTTATTTCCTCATTTTAGATTAGGTGTTTTGCAAACAGGCCTCATGGTTGCCACTAGGTTGGGACGGAGCCCCTAGGAGGTGAGGATGTGTGCATGTGTGTGTATATTCATGTGTGGTTGTCCATGTAGTAGCTTGTCTTGTATGCAAAACTGTTGATCACTGTGTCAGCTTTGCACTGACACACGACAGCAGTTTAAAAAGCATTTAACATAAACACAAAGACCACAGCCTAATGTACAGCAATTCTTTGAAATCTATTTATGGTAGACATTTTTGATGCAATTCGTGTGAGAAGTGAGACAACTGAGAATGGAATTGAAATAGAACATTAGTGCTTGATCCCAGAAATTGCAGTTGAAATTGTATGAAGGAGTGCTAAATACTGCCACTGTCTGTGTTTTGACAGTAAGATCAAACACCCTGCACAACAGATGGCAATGCGTGTTTCTCTGCGGCCTCGCAGGTAAGATTTAGCATGGGTGGCCTTTCACAGTTGCTGTTAGACTTGCTGACAAGTCACAAAATAATGCCTAACTCATTATATTAATTAATTACGTCTTTTATGAGTTTAATATCCCCAACATGTGGTATAGGACTTCAGGGCAACTATCACATAATCTGTTTAAACGCTGTGCTACGTTTGATATACTATACCCATAACCAAATACTATACATATGATGTTGTCCTTATTCATATTCTGCTTCAACTTTGCTTAAAAGTATAGAATGGAAATAATTTTACTTGCTCTGAATCCAGAGCCTTAATAACACGAGGATGTGTCCCAGTCAAACTGTAGCTTGGAGCTCATGTGAACAGTGAGCAGGCATATATTATAATGACACACTACACTTCTAATATTTGCTTTAATATTTGCTTAAACTCATGGAACAATTTAGTTGCCCACATTCTTGGTGTATTTGGCTCCAAGGTAGAGGTAGGTAGAGACAGTCTGTACACTTCTACTGCATTAGCTCTGCTCCTAAAATCAAATCTATGAGGTTGAAAGACGTCTTACCAAGGTTTAATAATTGATGATTTAAAAAACATATTTATAGTTACATAAATAGAAGAAGAAGAAAAAAACACACACAATTAAATATGTCTGCTTTGAAATAAAAGCCCATTTAGACAGGGGGTGTCATGGGGTACCTAAAGAGCTGAGAACCTTTGATGTGCTAGTTACTTAAGCAATTCTGGTTTCTCTGTCTATTGTGCCCTCTAGTGGTTTGCTGGTGCTCTGTCTGTGCTTGTCAGTATTTGCCCTGCTGCTACAGAGTCTCTGGGTACCACCTGAAACGACCAAGAATGAACCTGCTGGGAGGTCACCTGAGGAACATGGTAACACTGCCGCTCTCTTTCTCTCTGTAATTCTCTCTTTCTCAAGCATGCACACACAGGCACGCACAGACACAGACACACACACGCACACAAACATTTGGTGGCATGACAATGGCATTCATATTTTGGATGAAGATGTTTCAAATATCAGCTCTTTAAAAGTTAAATTTCAGGGGTCCATGATGAAAATTTAACTAGCTGATATTTGAGACATCTTCCTCCATTCCAAGGAAAAAGCTTTTTTAGCAAAAATCCAATGGTTCATTCTAGCCACAGGCCAAAAGCTGCTCCATGCTTTGAAAGACCCACCACGAGTTGTGTACAAATACCCACCCAGCAGAGGTTGTGTTAGAGATATTACCACATCGAGGAAACTGCTGGTCGGCACACACAGTTAAACTAACATTTATTACAATATATGGTCATGCCATTGTATGTTATACAGTATTTTAGTTGATTCTTTATTTTTGGACAAAAAGTGTAACACACAAAATAATACAAGTATATTTTCAACTTTGTCATATGACATGCAAGTAATGGGTGTGTTCACGTGTACACACAACATTTAATAGGCTGGACATACACACCTTTACAAACACTGAAATATTGATATAATAGTGTCCCAAACAACAAGTTGTTACAGGACCCCTCCTCTTCCCTCCAATTTGTTGAATGCCTCTGTGCCTAAAGGACCCCAGGGCTTGGGTAGTGACATGGTCATATTCACCTGAGCAAACAGGGATAAATTGACATAACCAGTCTGTAGGATTTTACTGTGTCACAGGTTAAACTCTCCACAAGGAGAACCCTATTTTGACCTCAAATCAACCCTACCACTATGCCAGCACCCCATTAAATAGTAAAAAAAAAACCACATTGTATGAGGTGCTTCTAAGCACAAGTGTACACACAGCTCTTTTTAACAGTCTTCCCTGCTTCATGCAAATGTTTCAATCAAGATAGCCTTTCTGTGTCAAAATTGCTTTTTCAAAAACATTAACTGTTTATGCATGTGTGGTGTGGTAAGTGTTAGCAAATAATATTATTGTATAATACGCCTCACTCACATGTTGTCTTGGCGTATGCTTTAGAGGGTCTTGCAAATATTAGAAGTAGGTATAGTTTAATATTGGTTAAAGCAGTTTCCCTTGTAGAGGTTGAAAGGACACAAAGAGAAATGTTGGGAACTATTGGGTAAATGGAAGCACCACACCTGATGTGACTGTGTGTAAATGTTGTGCAGTGACTAGCTTGACTGTATTTAGTGGAACAAGTTCAAATCATTTTATATCGACTTTTCCACTGCATTGAGGGTCAGTAATTTGAGCTTGGCATTGCTGCCAACCATGAAGGTGTCTGTGTCAGCATATCCAAAACATCTGCACACACTGTATCTATACGAGTATGTGTGTGTTCTTGCACTGATACGTCTATAAATGTCCAGTTACGCTTTCATAAATATTTGCTCTTAATAATTATACCCTTTTAGCATTTTAATATGTCATAAAAACGTTCTTGTGGAAAATGTAGCTCTGTAAAAATGATTAGATGCCATTACCCCCTACAAGGAATATGGAAAATACAAATGACTATATTCATGGCTTCATTTGTAGCAGCATGAGTTTAGAAAATCATATTACAAACCTCTGCTAATTTATGACACAAAAGATTTCTTATTTCAGGACATGATTTGCTATGACACAACACACAGTACTACTACTTAAGGGGAAAGCATATAATGTTTCATGTGCGTGTCATAAAATGTTGTGTGTCCTTTATGTTGTAGGTCAGCGTGGTCTTGAATTTCGTAAATTGGCTCTACGATTGGAGGTTTTGAATACTCAGGTGCAGAGGTTGAGCCGAGAGAGAGATGTAACCCAGCTGACAAGAAGTCATCTCAGTCTGCTACAGCAAAGGTTTCGACTGCACCTCTTGACTTACTATAAACAGAATTCACTTAATATCTGAATCTCATCGTAACAAACCCACATATAGTATTTTGTATCTGCCTATAGGGTGCAGTTTGATGTGGGTTTCTGCTTGTTTTCCAGTTTCAGAAAGGAGCACCAAAGTCTGGTCCAGGTGGTAGAGATGGAGCTTAAGAAAGTGTCCCAAAAGCTTGATCAGCTCAGCCATGATCAGCACCATAAGCATCTGTCTCATACACTATCACCACATGATGACCACAGACCACACACAGGTAAAGCCCAGACCTTTACCACATTTAATTTGTCTTAATTGACATGTTTTATTTTGGTGGGATTTAGATTTATTTTACCTCCTCAGAATTCATTTGTCTTGGACAATCAGAATCATAATTTAAGAATAAGTACAAAGTTATTGTATCATTGTTGTTTTATTTTTTTTCTGGACAAGAGAATCTGTTTTTCTGAGATCTTATTGAGATCTGAGATCTCACAGCATTATTTCTATGATGCTCCACAATATTAAGAAAATTAAAAGGATGGTAAATCTACTTTCTGTGTGTACATGCTGTAGTTTGCTTTTTCTTTGGATAAGATTAATAAGGCAGGTATATCAAGTTATTATATAGTGTGCAGATCTTTAGATTAACTTTTAATCATTTAAGTAATTTATTGAAAATATTCTGGCTACACCAAATAAACACGACTCCCCTCTCCTAGTATGTTGCCTGCTAAAATAATTGTCCAGTTGTGGTTGCCTGCACTGGTAGTGTAATACTCTGAGCCAAATGCATGGTTCATAGACTCAGTAGAGGTTAACCACACAGTGAAATTAACAAGCTGTGATAATGGAGAGCATGAATGGGGGGAGTGGGTGCACATGGTTATGGGTGATGAAGTCCTTGAATAGAAGCTTAACAAGTCCCACATTACATCTACTCTACGACCCTCCAGAGGGTGTCAGGTGAGAGTGGGGTTACACAGCCTGGTTGGCACATAAGGGGTTATGTGTGTGCATTGGGACAGAAGGGATGAGTGGGTGCTTGCTTTGTTCCTTCCCTGAAATAAAATATTTATGAATGTTGGGCAACATACACCATACTATGTATTCTACAGCATATGTAATTGTACACACTTGTCACACACATATATTAAGTACACACATGCCACCCGCATGCACACAAACACACACTTCCCCATCACCAGCCTGTTGGCCTCTTACCCTCTTCGTCTCACATTACCTCACACCCATAAAATACGACTGAATTACCCAGGTGTCCTTTCACCAACGTGTCTGCTCATACTTGTTTTTGCAGGGGAAGAACTTTTTTCTCTTTTGCTACGCTCCTATAGCATCACTGTTTTTAGGCTTTAACACCTAAGCTATGCCTACAGGGTTTCTGATCTTTTTTCCCCTCTCTTTTCCTTTTTACTAAGTTGTTTTACACAGTTAAAGACTGTGTACTTTGGCGAGGGGTAGCATTGTAAAAGGGAAGGTTTGGTAGGAGGCAGGTGGATCAAGTGCGTGTGTGTTCATTGCAGTTGATTGACATTGGCTAAAGATGTTAGGAGGCTTACGGTAAAGGGCCTCTGAGAACACTGCCTCTACTCTAACTTTAAATGCATGACAGCAATATACATTGTGCTGATGGCTGCTATTCATTGTGCACACTTCAGTTAGGAGGTTGTATATCAAAGTTATTATTCGCTGTTCTTTATTACCCAAGCTGAGTTAACTTTACAATGTACTATTTGTTACTAAAAGCTTGTATTGTGGAATAATGATGTATTCAAAATGGCCACGTGTACAAAAACTATGCGACAGGTAATATCTTACCCACAGGGCCCAGTGAGAAATGTGAGGTGCCAATAGATCCTGCGTATCCAGTGTGTGCAGAAAAAGTGGAGGTGAGGAGCTTGAAATATGTGGTCACATTACCTGTCATGGCTGCGTGTGCACTCTTACTCTGTAGCTGTGTGAACGTCCGTGCCTTAACTTATATTGAATGATTAATTACTGAACATGGCTGAAAGTCTGTGTCATTGCTTTTGGTTATCGTTATTTCAGTTTTAACATCTGTGTCTCTGGCAGTTCCTGCAGGCCCGTTGGCAGTCAGACTCCTGTTATGCTTTTTATGGGGTGGATGGTACCACCTGCTCCATATTGACTTACCTCAGCCAAATAGAGGATTTTTGTCCCCCACGTTCTGGAAGGAACCACTCTACACTGCCATGGCATGCGAAGCCTCACTCCAATCCAGAGAGGGTACATACATATGAGGTCTATACTGTTGTGGGTTACTGAAATAGGAATGTCTGAGGTTCTTTATTAGGTGAAGATCTACCATAGTTAAACACTACACTACTATGATTTCTAATTATGTGCTAGATTGCACAGTTTCACATTACAATTATCCACAGGCTGAGATACGTACAACCCTGAGCCAACTGTATGAGATAATAAGCAACAAGAGCAGTCCTGCAATGAGATTCATCCGGTCTAGAGTGGAAAGGATGTCCCAGTGGTGGATTCAAGCTGGTCTGAGGATGAGGCAGAGCAGCAACAAGACAAGCTTGACTCAGATGAGGGTATATTTATATTAAATATATTATATTTTGTCACACAGGATTTTCAAGACAATTGGTGCAATAATGCTAAAAAATACATTTACCTCTTTTACACTTGTAGCTTTAATGAACACACTTCCTTTAAAATATTTCTTTGGACTTTTTGGATTTTTTTGGCATCATAGCACACACTGCATCATAGCACACACTAACTCGCTTTTAGGAAAGTAAAGAATCCTTTCTGTAGGTGTTGCTTTATCCCGGTGCACTGGCTGGAAGTGTTGGCCAGCATTTTGAAGCCATGGTGGAGAGAGGGGGTCCTCTAGGGGAGCTGGTTCAGTGGGCTGACCTCAGTGCCTGTCTGACAATTATAGGCCAGAACCTAATCTTCAGCACCTCACAGCATCACCTTCACAGGTAAAAACCACCAGTTTTTCTCATCGGACACAAAATTATTATTATTTTTTGCCAAGAACTGTTTACATTTGTAAACAAAATTAATTTAGTACTTTAATTACTACCCATGTAGGTTGTTTGTCTCTAGTGCTGTCCTTTCTTTAATCTAAGATGAAGTTGTTGTAATTGGTTCAGTCTGATAGGTGCTGCTCCTGGCCGAGGCAGTTGTCCAATCCAGAGGCCCCTGACCTTTGACCTCATCTATACCGACTACCATGGCCTTGCTCACCTTCAAGGAGCCATGGGACTAGCTTTCCAGCATTACAAGTACCAGTGCATTCCCTAGTCTTTATAATTTATTCGGTCAGAGAATCTTCTTCAAATCAAGATGTCATGGTATAAGCTCTGAACACAATGTTTAATATCTCAGTAGATTAGATAGTAGTGTCTGATGTTTCTTCTAAAAGCTGGTGGTGATGACCATCTGACCCTTTCAATTATTGTGATAACACTATTTTAACTTTGATGTGTCAAAAATGATACTATGGATCTTTTGTGTTCTTTGACCTTGGGTTCTGTGAAAAATCACAAATCTCATAAAGAGTAATATCATTACAGATATTATACAGAAAGCATTTGTTTGTTGGTTGAATTGATTGAATTGGTTAAAAAAGTACATGTCACAGAGGGATAACTTTTGTGACAGACCTTAAAAACATATCATCCTAGGTGCCGCTTTAGAATCCTGGACTCTTTTGGCACCGAACCAGCCTTTAACTTGGGGAGTTATGCAAGCACCCATGGATATAAAACACTGTGGGGCAGCTGGGGTCTCCAACCTCTGCAGTACATGACTATGTTCCGTAAGTATGTGTGTGTGTGTGTGTGTGTGTGTGTGTGTGTGTGTGTGCGTGTATTTGCATGTGCATACACATTTTATACTGGCAGCATGTTCATCATGTAATGTCCTTATAGAGGAAAACCTGTTACTCACTGTCACTTTGAAACCACACCTGTGACACACTGCACATACACACACAGACACACAGACACACACAGACACACACACACATTTAAAGGTCGTCACGGTGAGAGGATTAATAGTTGAGGTTAAATAAACTTTATGTCTGGACAGAGCTTTCATTCTAACACCTCTTCCTGTCATCTTTCCCACCCTGTTGGGAGATGGAGACAAGCTGGATGTGCTGGGCTGAGAGCCACTCTTCATCCTCCAGCTTGGAGAGCTGTTTATTTATCCTGCTCAGGAGGAAAGATGGATTTTAGGTGGGGATAGAGAATTGGGAGAAAAAGACAGCAAAACAGAAACAAAGACACAGGAAGACGAACAGGAAGAAATTAGCTTGAGAAAAGTATGGGTGAGTGTTTGTGTGTCTGTTCAGAAAAATGGGAGATGAGGTTTATCGACTGGACTGAAAACATTTTCTTCAAAACTTAACTCTTCTGATGTTGATCATATCAGTATGTTATTACATATCTCTGCTAATCTGATGGGTGAGTGTGTGAAATGCCAAATCTAGACAGGTGCTACAGACAAGTAGGGACCCGGAAGCCAAGAAATAAATTCTATTCTGATGTAAGATGACTGGAGGGAGGTTTGGCACACATCTTTTAAACAAGTACCTTTGGATAAAAGATAATGACACATACACATATACAAATGTCCACACACATACACCTTTGCTGGCAAATTCCTAGATAAGTAAATACTCATCTCTCACACCTTCTTCAGTGCATTAAAGGCCAGCAGGGTGGCAGATGCCTATCCAAACAGGCAGATGTTAACCTCCCGAATATGTAGAATTCTTCTTTCCCTTAACAGCTGATTTACAGATAAACTGCCCAGCATGCTTTTTCTCATTAACGCTATTTTTTTTTATCACACCTGCTGTTCATCTGTCTTGGTTGAAAACTACTTTTAAGACTCTTATTGTTTGGACAGTAGAGTGGTTAATTCTGGGTTGGAAGTTTTCAGTCTTTCACATTGAAAAACCATGGTGCAATTTATTATTATTTTATTTTTTGTGTCATCCAACTGCTCTGTGTTGTGTCATAGCCCACACTCCTGATAACTCTTTTCTGGGCTTTGTGAGTCAAGAGGCAATTAAAGAGGAGGAGCTGGAGCCAGAGATCTACAGGAAAGACAGGATAGCAGTTGTCTATGGCAAACAGGAATACATGTGGCAGGTAATGTTAAAAATGGCACTAGATTGCCAGTAAAGTATGTAGAAAGATATTGAAATTAAAAGAAAAATGTTTGGAATCTAGCTCTAGCAATATTTTACATGATAGTGTCTTAAGCTTAGATACTGTATGTGTCCTGTGTGTGCATGCTTGTTTATGTGTGTATATTTAAAAGGGTAAATCTGAGTATTTGAACGTGATCAGTGAGGAGATGGAGATCCACGCTACAGTCTACCAGCCTCCAGGACATGCCTCTAAACTGCCCAGGTTCATCAAAAACCATGGCTTGCTGACACAGGACAACTTCCTACGACTTCTCCGTAGGGCCAAGGTCAGATAGGAGCTCAGAATTAAGCCGGAGATTCAGAATCTTTTAATTGCACTAGCTGCATCTGAAGTAGTATTTTATCGCTGAGAGCGAGTAACATGACAGGAGGAGGGGATTATGAATTTTTGACTCACACGTCTTCCTCACTGATGCTTTCCTTTCAGGTGTTTGTGGGTCTTGGGTTCCCATACGAGGGTCCAGCTCCCACTGAGGCAATAGCTCTGGGGTGTGTATTCCTTCAGCCCCGGTTTGAACCACCACACTCATCAGACAACAATGACTTCTACAAGGGCAAGCCCACTACAAGACAGGTACATAACTCCTCAAACTGACAGAAATACAGTTTGAATTTATAATAGTGTTTCTAAGTTTAGGATCTGAAAACAGTCCGTAACTTTGGATCTTAGATTTCCTCCCAGCACCCTTATACAGAGGATATCATTGGTAAACCCCATGTGTGGACTGTGGATATCAGCAACCGGACTGATGTACAGGAGGCAGTGAAAGCTATTTTAGGCACAGAGGTAATTTCAAGTGCACAAACACTTAATAAACATATTTCTTAATATACTTACACTTTACTTACTCTCCCAAATGCCAGCTACAGTAGAATGAATTCAGGTGTCTTTTGTATGTTTTTGTAGGTGAAGCCCTTCACTCCCCAGGAATTTACCTGTGAGGGAATGCTGGAGCGGGTTCACGCTTATATCACTCACCAGGTACAGAGATTTAGGGAGAGTTGGCATAATATTGTTGAATGCTTCCCCCACTGTGCTCTTAAAGTGGACTGATTTTGCAGAGTCATAGAAAATACTGAAGAGATGGAAACAAAACTCTCAAAATGAAGTAGATGCCCATAAAAACCCATATTGGATTTTGCTTTGTTCAGACCCTCATCATTGTCAGTTAACTTACTGTGTTATGTTAAATTGTTCTAGAATTTCTGCACCAAATCTGTTCCCACTTGGCCACCAGAAAGTGCTCTAAGGTTACACCTGGGTCCTCTGGGTCAGTCCTGTGTTAAAGTGTGCCGACGCTCCTCCCTTATGTGTGAGCCTGCTCTCTTTCACCACCTCAACAACCCTGCAGCATTCACCAGGTGAGAAATCCGCAGATCCATATACTCCAATGTGCTTGCATGTCCCAGGAGACAAGACGCCTGTTACCATGCTAACAAAGTAAGAGATTAAGAGATCCTCATGCGGCTTGGCAGATAGCATTGTATACAAAGTTAAATTAATTGCTAGCTTCTTTGTTGTAGACTGGGACTAGGCTGCTCCAACATAGTGCAGGAAATCAACCACCTGCTACCTGCCTACAGTCCTTGGGGTCAACACTGTGGCCTTCAGCAGGAGCCACTGCTCTTCAGTTGTGCCGGCTCTGATCCCTCACAGCGAAGACTTTGTCCCTGCAGAGCTCACATACCTGGACAGGTGGCACTGTGCTCCAACTGCTTCTGAGCATAACTGTATAAGTACTCAAGAATAATCAAGGAAAGAATATGAAAACATAATATGACAAAGACGGCACCAAAGAGTCACCTGCAGTTCACATCAAGAGTGGAGCTTAACCAAAGAAACTAAATTGTCTTACAGTGCTACTGAAAGCTTTGTGGGGTTTTTTTTTTGATGAAGGTTGAAGGTGAAAGTTTATTAATATACACATTTAAACTCAGGGAATCATTTACCAAATATGAATGATTTCCAGTACTTAAACTGTTAAATGATGAGGATTTCTGTGTCTATTGACTCACTGTGCCAAATAAAAGTCTTTTTTTGTTGCTTTTTCCTGATTCATTAAGCAAATATTCCTTACAAATATAGGCTAACTGCACTTTAGGGAAACGTTTGGGTGTTTTAACTGAACTGAGAGGTTGCACTCAGTTATTAAGTTTGCAGATCACACACAGTACAGTGCACTTAAACATAAGCATGTGAATGATTAGATAAATAAGTATCCAATCATTCATGTGCTTGCAATAATGTATCATACTGGTCAGCTTTGCACAGGATTACCGCTTATTTAGCCCCCCCGGTGCATTATTGCTGGCTGCAAATATTAGCTCAGGCCTCAGAGGAGAAAGGGTGACAGCCTAAGTGATGAGGCTCATTATCAGAGTGAATCATGGATAACCTCTGGATGCCTTTGGGAGGTCACAGCCATATGATGATGATTATACCGTCATATAAACCACCGGTTGTGAGCCGGCTTTGACTTAGGAAATCACTGCAGCTCTCTTTAAATCTCTACCCCATGCCACTGTAGGCAGAACCGTATTGTTTGTCTTTGAAATACTTATTTTGTGTAATTTCAAGCAAGAAAAAGTCACTGAAGGTAGAATTAATAATGTTTTCTTGAGGTTTTTTTAACTAGAAATTACAGATTAATATGATTTCAATTGTGACAAATGACTCCTGTTGCCCAGTATTATTCCACTGATTCGCTCATGGCTTAGAACCCCCCAAAGCAGACTTTACACCCCAGATTGACATGAGCAAGCATGGAAAGTGTATATACCGTATATGTAGTTATTTGGAAAGGTTTTATACTTAAAAATTTTAATTTCAGAAGCTTATCAAGTGTATCACATGCTTATCCCATCATCCCTGCCTGCACAAAAGCATTGAAGGAAAGTAATCATAACAACTACAGCCCAAAATCATTGTTCTGTGAGGGGCTGTACTTACATGGCACAGCTGTTAGTGAAAATGGCTCCAACAATGGCAACACGCTGCTATTTTGAATTGGATGTGAGGTTATTTCTTAAGAATAATAATAGTTTTTTAGCCCAACAAGAGACCTTTTCCACACTGATACGGTCCATGGGACCAGAACATGCTGTCACTCAGGGATCAGGACTGTGACTGCAGAGCTGGATGATGGTGTGACTGACTAATAAATAGCATTGAAATTGTCCATGAAAATAACATTTCTAATGACTTTGGTAGATTCTGGTGAAGTCGTTTGGTCCTGTCAAATGTGACTTTTGTTTCATTAGCTGACCGGTCCAAAGATGATATAAATTAACTCTTTCTGATGTTTGGAGTAGGAGAAAATAAAAGTATTTGACTCGGAGGGTCGTCTCTGAAACCTACTTTTGGAAAGTGATGTGGCATTTTTCCATTAGTCACCTTAATTCATATCACTTACATGTTATGGCATATAAACACTGTCACTCACTTCCCAGGGGGCCGATAGCAGAGGGTTCAAATTGAGGGTTCAATAACAGCTCCGGTATATGGAGCAAATGTGTAAATGTGGTCAGACAAAGGTTTTAGTGTTCTACATGGCTTGCAACTGACCTTACGCTGAATGGTGCTGTATGGACGTGCAAAACTGATATAGTCCATATGTTTGTCAGTAGTCATTTGATGCTTATATTCAGTAACATGCGAGAAGGTGTGACACAGGTCATTTGTGTAATTGATGCTAATTTAACTTTTTTAGGTTCTTTGGTTAATAGATAGTCCAGATAGATACACAGATGCCCCTGCTATGTGCTGCCGCTGTACTCTGAAATAACTATTGGACGGTGAGAAAATAAGGGATGATTGATGGAGGAGAAAAAAAAACACACCCTAGACAAACCAAGAGAAGAAACATGAACCTGCGTCGGGGTCAGCCAGAAATCATGGAATGTTCATGCTCCAGCAGAGGTTCAATAATGTTTATCTGAGTGCTTTTTAATTTTACATGAGAGACAGGAACCCTTTAGCCACACAGGCACTCTTTCTCTTATACCTTTTAACTGTAGAATGTAGTGGCAAATCAAACTCTACTGCCAAGAAAAATGGGGCATTTTTCAGAAGAAAGCAATTCAGTAAGGTTTCACTTAAATCCTACCTTTCAGTACTTGTCACATTTGTCTTTTTATATGAAAGGTTTGTTTAAAAAAAAACTCTACATCATCCATAATGGAGATTTTGCAGTTTTTATGTTTTAAACTGAGTTATTATTACCTTAATATTTTACAATTTGGAAATGACGAAGCACACAGATAGAGGAAAGTTTACATTTTCTGTAATCAGATTGATTCACCAGTTTCATGGCTCAGTAACAGCTTCAAAGTAACCTAACCAATACACAAATGTTTTTCTTTCTGACAGTTATTAGAATCTAGAGCCTGCTCAGTATCACTAAAATATTATGTAATTACAAATTCTGCCCAAATAATACAATTGTGTTGTTTATAGTCATTGCCCAAGAAGAATTAAGCCTCTTGATCTGGTAAATACAAATGTTTGACTTATTGAAGTACAGCCAAGACTTTAAATGTACTACACCCTTGGTGGATGAGATTCCAATCTTCTAAACTTTAGAATTTCGAGCTTTTGTTATGATGACAGTTTTGATTCTTTGAGGAGAGATGTTCTTCATGAATGATGACATGTTACTCCTCTACCAGAGTCACTGGTAGACCTGGCCAGGTCCGGGAAGGTGCTGGACCTGACCCAGGCTTCTTTGGGCTTCTCCGTTCTCTTCTTTTGTACTGCATCTTTATTCATGCTACATTCACAAAAGATACTGGCGTTTGACATGATCCAGGTTTCCACGAGGTGATGAACTTAGAAGAGCAATAGCAACACACACAAATTTAGGAATATGTTAAGTACATCTTTTGGGTTTGAACTGGGTTGGGGATAGGGGATTTTGTTGATTGTCCAGGTAAGAAGAATCCTTTTGTCATGGTTGGTGCGACACTAACCTCTTAATGCAGATGTGGGATAATCTATGGATTACCTCCATGTATTTTTGTAATGGCATGTGCAACTGAAAGGGGAAAGGCAATTTAAAAACATTTTATTTTATTTTCAACCAGCACCTGCAGTTTTGTCGATTTGCAACAGCCAACTTTATCCTAAAGGGGGCAGTGTGGTCAAGCTAATCCACTCAGCACTGGCCTAATTCACAGCATACCAGTTACAAACCTTGGCAACCTGCTTAGGAAATGAATGTGAGAGTTGGAAAAAAAAAGGAACATGAAGAAATAACCAAACACACACACACAAGAGAAAACAGATATTTACATATTAGAGAGAGGGAAATATTGTACACGAACAACCCCAAATGGAGACACTTTCATTTTTCTCTACAGGTAGCTCTCTATTTATTTCAACCAACACTCTTGCAAAAGTGGGGAGGGAAAAGAGCGGCTTAACTACCATAAGAAAGCAGCTGCTTTTATTGAAACCTGTTATTGGCGTGCCAAGATTACACTGAACAACAACAACCCTCCTCCCTGGAAGCCAATAAAATCCTGACAACAAACACTTGGCTTGCCTACAGCGCTGTTAGAAGCCACAGAGGTTGGCCTTAATGATACTTGGTAACTATTACAGACTATTAAAGTAAATGAATAAAAGAGGAAAAGAACATGAGAAAGAAGAGGGGAGAGGAGCAAACCTTGATTCCGACAAATGTTGTTTCCAGACATTATGTAGGTACTTGACTTATTGTTGGGCAGCCTCAATGACACTGTGTCTGTTGGCTTGAAAGAAAAAGTGTGTGTGTGCACGTGTGTGAGTGTGCGTGCACGTGTGTGGAGATAAAATAGTAAAAGTGCTCTTCCGGATGTGCTGTTACATTAATCAGTTTTCACACACACACTATAGACCAGAGAGCAGTTGTATACGCTTGAATGGCTGGGGCATAGCACAGAACCTTCCGTGATTTTCCCCGAACGTCTCTTGTCAGTATTCCAGAGATCTCACCACACCTGAGTAACTCTGAGGCAGATGTGATCCAGTCCACCCCGTGTGTGTGTGTGTGTGTGCATGTGTGTGTGTGTGTGTTTGTATGCTTCCACAACGCTGTTAATACCATTGTCTTTATGTATGTATTCAACTGACGGTACTGTGTGACCTCCAGGGGAGAGGAGAGGTCATCCAAGCAGGCAGAGATCTGAGCAATAGTGGCCACATGATACAATGAGCCTAGAGAAACATTTTCCGAAATGTAAAACATACAATGTTATTTTGCAGAATCCTTTTTTTGTCAGCTATAGAAAAGCTCTGAGTACAAGTGAAGCTTGTACCTAACTGGTGTTTCATCAATTCTCCAGGCCCCCACTCTCTTCCCTCCATCCCTCTTGAGCACGCACACTACAGAAAAGAAAGTGAGAAAACACAGAGCTACCAGCTAATGCCTGCTAGCCCCCAAAACGGCTCTTGTAATCTTTTATCCTACACCTCTAAATTGCCTTCATTTTCTGGAGGCCAATAAATTGACTCTTATTGTCCCATAAATGGCTCCTTTTGGGGTGGGATTTATAGTGAGGGGTGGCCATAGGGTGTGCAGAGGGGGTAGGGTGGGGATAAAACCCACCTTTTGATGTCCCCTTCCCTTAAGAGGCAAAGCAGACGTGCCTGCACATATGCTGCACAATGCTTTTGCCACACACCGCTATAAAGGCACATAAAAAGATAAAAACTGCACTTCTGCTTTCATTCAGAGTCATGGGATGTAACAGCCAAGCAGGGTGGTTCATGTTAAGCTGTGCCACTTCCTCAGCTGTCATTAAAGCCGCTCATGCAAGGGGGCTCTAAAAGTCATGTTTTGTTACAGCCCCTGATCCTGACCTTTTAAAAGGAGAAGGTGAGGTTTCTTTTTATTTTGTAACACGGTAGAGTAGTTGAAATAAAACAGACTGGAAATTATTTCTGGGTGGTGATGTGCGTGTTGTTTTTAATAAGTTGTTAAAAGGGAAAAGCATTTTGAAACTGTTTCAGAAACATTTCATTCAGTATATGAAGAAAACTTGCCTTCGCATATAACCAAATAATACAACACACACGGTGTATTTACAATGAATCAGCATTGCAAAACAAAACAAAAATTGTCTTCTTAATTTTACAATAATAACAGATTAAACCAAGCACCAAGACCTGTAGTGATAAATATGAACAACTTCACTGATGCCATGCTTACAGGAAAGGTGGTAAGATGGCATGAGATGTACTTGAGAAGCAGAATCAGCACGTGCCTGCTGTAAAACTCATAACTAGTTGTTAAATGGAAACACATATATATTAACACGATCACACAGTGCTTGATAAACTCAAAATATATTTGAATTTACATGAAAAGCTAAAAAAAATCTTTTTAAGAGAACAGGGCCACTGATTATCTACTCTGACTCCCAATTTCCAATTAGAGTATCTGATCTCTGAAGGTCAGCCCTAGTAGATAGAGAGGCTTGCAGGGAAGATTTTAACATAAAAAGTACCAAATTGATAGCATTAGTTAATTAAAAAACCTCCCAGTGTGTGATCGACCTAGTGTCTCAGTTTTTGGAAAAATTACTATGAAATAGCAGTTGCTATGTTTCGTGGTTATTACACAGAAACTGAACTGTTATTACACACACAGATACTGTTTTCCATGTAAATAATCTAGACACAGCCATTGTTAAAACTATCACCTTTTTCATATTATTTCTCTAATTAAATGAAGAATATGGATCTAAAGATGACAAATAAGATATGCTTATTTGGCTCTTTCACTCTTTAAGTGGTTTAACTTCTTGGGTATGTTAATATCTGGTCAGAAGCTTGCAAAAGAATAATTTTGGTGGCAGCTGATTGTTCTGCAACTCAATATCTGTGTTTGAACAACCAGGATTGCAAGTCAAAGTTGATGTCACCCTTAACGAAAGCAACTGATAAATATCCTCTACTGAGGCTGATGGCAAATGGGGAGCAGCTGGTTAAGACTCTGTCTTTTTTCTGTCTCTATATTTTTTTTAATGTCTCACTCAAACCCAGCTTTACAGTCGAAGTTTCTTTTTCCTTGCTCTCCTTATTTTTTCTGCCCATTTTTTCTGTGTTTCTCTCAGGAGCAGATGATCCATGTGATAGTGACACAGCCAGCTGTATGCCAGTTACCATGGTGATGAAAGCTGCCAGCCCAGGTGCACAGGCAGCTGGAAAAGGCTTGGAATGCATGTTTGTAAGAGAGAGAGGGGGGTGACACTGGTATCTGTGTTTGCATGCTTCTCTGTGTGTGTGTGTGTGTGTGTGTGTGTGTGTCTGTGTATGTGTGTGTGTGTGTCTGTGTGTGTGTGTGTGTGTGTGTGTGTGTGTGTGTTTGAGTGACAGAGACAGGGGGGGGGGAAGGGACCTGGGGGCTGGTGAGGACACAGGTGTGTTAGTGATGGAGGGAGCGTGGGAGAAGACTAGAAAGTAGAGGACACAGGAGAACAGTGGTGCCGGGGACAATCTGATCTTTGACCCACCACATGGTCTGGATAGATCTCAGGGTCCCTGTGCTGTGACTTGGACCCATCTTGACATCTTCCCAATGTCCAGACGTTTGTCCATCACTAAGTACTCGAGAACGTGTCCCAGCAAGTGTAATTGAGTCAAGACATGAAATCCTAGCAGGAAACATGCAGAAAGCCTAGTTAGAGCTCACATGACATCAGCTTGTTAAATTGGACTTGTTAAACAAAACAAGGTTATGGGATGAAGTGGGAAGATAATGAATGAAATCCTGACCATTCTCATAGTGTCGTAAGTTTTTCTTTGCTATTTCATTGAGAGTTGAGTCATCTTGCAAAGCACATTCCTCCTGCTGTGCACCTGTGAGACAAGCACAGATGATACAACTGCCATCTCTTCAAACAGCCTCTTTCTTTTTTCTTTCCTCTTCTTTTCCTCCCCTTCACGCTCTCTGTCTCTTCTGGGAACATTCCAGTCTACTCCTCTCCTGCACCTTCTCCTCTTCACCTCTCCCCCCCCCCCTCCTAACCCCTTTCCGTCTCCTAAGAGCGAGAGGCCGCATTGCCATCACTCACCACTTGGTGATAACTGGTACAAAGGGGGCCTTGGTGGCCCCGGCTGCGGACGCTAAACGTGCACCGCCACTGGGGAGAGAGTTGAGGAAAGTCTCCCCTTCTACCAGTTCCCTGCACTCCTCCATCGTCCCCACCTCCTTAAATGATGAAAAGTCTGTCAGTGCGGATTAGGAAGGAGCGGTGGGCGTCAGCGCAGGGAATAACGGTGATAAAAGCCGTGCCGCTGCACCTCTGTGTAGCCATCCCTCTTTCAACTTACTCACTGTTTGTCACTTTAGACCAATTTTAGGATTCATGCGAACCTTTTCATGTTGCTGACATGTTGCCAAAGTGTTGTTAAGTTCGATTTTTTTTATGTGAAGTTTAATGGGCTCCTATTTAGCCTTGCCAGTGCATTTTGATGATCAAAGAAAAGCTTTTTATTATAAATAACCAAATACTTTTTTCTCAGAGTTTCTCAGTCAGTAAAGTAAATTTTTGCAAATATTCTACATATACTTTTAGTATTAAAACAGCATGCAAAGGTTGAAATTGAAACAATTTTTTACTGACTTACAGTGTGTCGTCTCAACTGTCTGTGTCAGATGCATTTATATATTAAAAATGAACCAGATTATACATAAACCTAATTGTTGGGATGCATGTATGAGAAGATGACAAAAGCAGGCGATGGCGAGGAAGGAAGGGAGACTGGATGATGATAGCAGGAGCTACGAGGGCACAGAATAGAACTGAAGGATTCTGGGATAGGGGCAATCGGTTGGGGATGGAGAGTGGGGTGTGTGGGGGGATTATTCACAAGCTGGCACAGAAATGGTCTCGCTTCATGGTGAGAGAAAATGGGCGCCGAAGAAGGGTGGTGGGAGGGTGCAGGCTCCGAAATTGATTTCATGCCGGAGTCAGACACAGCCCCAAGGAAGGAATAAAATGTGTGTTGCGTGTCTTGGTCTGTGTGTGTATGAGGAACAGAGAGCGTAAGGCAGTCCAGTGTGAATTCTGAGGGGTACACAATGGCAGAAGGAGTGAAGGAGACATGGAGAAAGAGAGGGGCTGACCTGCATCAAAGAGGCTGGATCTGCATGAGAAAACGCATGTTGCCATTTTGCTGTTGACATCGGCAGCAAGCAGCGGCACAAAAAGTGGCTGTTTGTTGTTTGAACACGGACAAAAATCTGGCTAAAACTGAACAAGAACTAAGCTGAATAAAATTCTAATCTGTGCAGAAACCTTATTGTTTTCTGAATTTAATTTCACTAAAATGAACACATTTTGTGGCTTTTGAAAACATATATCACTGCTTGCTGAGCCAGGAGCTTAAAGGCAAATATTCATCAAGAAAAGTCGAATCACTGCACATTGCTATTTATTTAAAACATATGAAGCAGACGTACAATAATCTCCAATCACAAAAGAGCAAGAGCTTGAGGAATGTTTTAGTTTGTGATATGCGTTATTTAAATTTAGACTGTTTCCTCTACCAAATATCTGTGCCGCACACACATTTAAGTTGGAATCCAACACTTGTACATGCACATACGTACACAGACATACTCAGGAATTCTGTACCTTTGAAGAGTGTTTTGCATCGGTCTACTCCACAGACCCCAGACCTGCACTGATGCCTTCATTTGTACTCATTTCATCTATCACGAACTCAGCTCAACCGCTTTCTTCTACTCTTCCTTCTTTGAGCTTTGTCTTGTGCTTCATGTTCTCTCTTTTCTCTGTCCTTTTGCTTTTAGCCCATCTTTTTGATCTCTCCTTCCTTCCCTCCCTTCAGCCTCTTTCCATTCTCTCTTTCTCCTCTGTCCTTTCCCCCCTTCTTGGCATCGGCTGCAGCATCTCTTTTAAGGCACATGTCAAGGGAACTGTCTGCCTCTTTCAAAGGCCTTTGTGCCCAGCCTTTCTTCCCCTTAATTTGGTTTCCCCAAAACACTTTCCCATAGCATGGCCGTCTCGCCCCCTTTTCTCCCAGCTACCCCTCTACTCTCATCTCTCCCTTCCTTACACTCTTTAACTTGTACTAAATACATTTTACTAAAGGTAAGTTTTATAAAATCAGGGTTTCTCAGATGTTTCTGGATTTTGACATCATGTAAGAACCCGCATGGTAAAATATGTAAAGTAAAAAGGAAATAAGTAAGAATTAGAAAAATAGTCAAAATCTAATTTCTTGAATATGTCAGGTCTTCCAATATGTATTGAAACATATATTTTCATTCAGGGATCAAGAAGAATATGAAAAATTTTTTTAAAAAAAATTAAAGTGTGAAAAATTAAAAAAGTGATAGACACACTTCACTGTACCAGACTCTCCAGTGGGTCCTGGGCATCCGGTTTCTCCACAACCCTCTTCCCATGACTTCTATGACCGCATAGGTTTCTTCAGGGAGCTTCGTGTCATGGCAACGCTTCGTATTGTTCTGTTAGTAGACCGAGTAAAAGGAAAGATGACCTTGGGAGAGAAGAGTGTATTTATTTATGGTTTTTCGAAACAGACGAAAGATGCAGTGAGGATGACATGCTAAAAGTTTTTGCCAGCAAAGTTGGCAGAAGAAATAAATTCTGGAAACTATAGCGCCTGGTGGGTGTAAGTGACGGCATTCGTTCCTCGCATGTGTGTGCAGTGTTGTGGTGTCCTCACCTCAGGCAGACACATGTGGTTTTAATCCACTGTATACAGACAGACTCCTTCACTCTATCTGCATCTCTTCATCTATCCCATCAGTCCAGCCTTTTGCTCCCATTTGTGCATGTGTGACAGCAGTCTTCCGTTATTTCACAATACATATTTCCTTTTCATTATTTTCATATTCCTTGCCAACATCTTTTCTGCATTGTTTCGCCATTTTGCTGAAGTCTTTCTACCTTTTTTCCCCTCGATATGTTTCACCTGAACACATCAGCTCTCTCTGTACTTGTCATCCACCATAGCTCTGAAATGTTTGAAATGTTTTCCTACAGGAGGATCACAACCGTGTCACTGCAGGATGTAGCACTTACCCCTTACATCGTACTGCTTAGAGAGCCATGTCGAAAACACCTCTCTCCTCCCGAGGTTTGTGTGATTTTGTGTGTGTTTGTGTGTCAGTGGTTGGATTTTTTTTTTTTCAAAACCACGAGGAGTCAGAGAAACAAATTGTGTGTTCATAAATGTCCAGGGAGTCACAAAAAGTCCAGATCTGGAGTGGATAATCTTATCTTTGAGGTGTGGTGTATGTCTTTGTGTGTAAGTCTGTAAGTAACTTCCTTTTTAAGAGACAGTTCCATGAGCAATTGTGGCCGGGTGTGAAAGAGACATAGCCTCTTGGGATTTAGAGCTTTAGCATGATAAAAGCAAAAGACTGAAAAGGAGACATCTTTATTGACCTGTCCACCTCATGGACTTATTCCATCTCCCGAAGGAGGCTCGAGCTGCTGTTTACAGTAATGCTGGATGTTTCCACAGCTCTGAAGAGAAACAAAGAAAAATCACTTCCTCAAGTTTGTCCAGTTTTGAAAGTGGTTTCAATTTTGACAGCAAGACGAGGGCCAACACAGATGGTCTTGAAAACTTTTTAAGACCAAGTGGTTGTGCTAGACTCTCACTATCACACAATCAACAATGGGATTGCATTACTGAGACTCTAGTACCTTTGGGAAAGCACAGAGACATTAGATGCTCTTTAAAACGTTTACCTACTTTTATACCCTTTTTTAGATGGATGATGGTGATTGAGAGTGATATGGAATGGGAGTGATAGGGCCAGGGTCAGATCGAGCCCTCCTGCAAACAACAAAACATGAGAGAGATTGCGCTACAATGGAATGATCATGATGTAGGACATTTGCTTCTAATTGACCTCCACCACCTCAACTATGCCCCCAACTCAGGCGTGGTCCATCACCCCGGGTAACCCCACGCAGCATCTCAACATCTTAGAATGGTGAATTGTTGGACTCTCACTCTCCCACCTTCCACTCACACACACAGGCTTGTACCTTTGGCCTGAGAAGCAGAGGGGAGCTTGTTTTTGCTGTCTGAGCTCAACCAACCATCAAACCACTCACAGCTGGGACCCAGAACCTTGTCCTGGGACCAGAACTTTGAGGAAACCTCATCTGATTTGCTTCCTTCAGAGCGACGTCAGATTTGTCGGTGGTGGTGGCGATCAACGTGATGCAGAACTTCACTGGAGTTTGCTGAACTGTGCTGTAAGGCTTCGTTTTCCAGGAATCCTTTCTAGAGGTTTTGAGTGCAACCTTACTGACAGAGAGTTGAGATAACTATGTAAAAAAACAAAGAGAGGTACTTGATATCATTATAGAATACTTTGCATTGTTGAAATGACACAAAATGTTAAAATCATGGTCCTGTTTTCCACAATAAGTTAACATGATGTCAAACAACTCAGTGAAATTGGCCATTTATTTGATTTCCAAACGAGACGGGCCACCACTTCAAAGAGATTGATTACCGCTGCCAAGTATGCATGAAATCACAAGACGTATTTTCAGTTGCACCTAAATTATTCCAAGCTTTTGCATTTTTGAGCTTAGAGCTTTTCTGATGGCTTAAAAACAAGGGTGCACACACATAATGCAGTTGCAGGCATCCATACAGCAATACAGGCTGCAACACCACACCTACACACAGACACACACACACGCATGCATGCATGCACTTACACACACCAGAGCTCAGACAGCCAGATTGCCCATATACCCCCCTTTCTTCCTCTGACTGTTTGTGTAAGTAAAGAGTGGTGTGTATGTGTATGTGTGTGTGCGTGTGTGTGTGTGTTGTGTGTGTGTTTCTGTGTGTGTGCTGGGTGAAGCTAGGAAAAAGAAAAGGAGAGAAAATTTTGAGATCTGACAGCATTTTGATGGCTGCAGACTGGAAACAATTTTGGGGGGAGATGAATTTAATACAAATTCCCTCCCGAGGCAGCCATGCGTCCTGGTCGACCTGAGCTGCCCCAGTACACCTCACGAGAAACTCACAAACTCTGCCTGCCTCCTTTTTCATCCACATCCACACTTTCCAGTATGCTCAGCTGTCATTCACGGCCGCCTGTCACATTCTCCTCACGGTTGATGTTTCTGCACTTGTGCGCATGAGGATTGTGATGTTTGAAGAAAGAAGTATTCAAGGGAGTCAATCAACTCGCAGTTGAGAGTGACAGTCGATGGTCCCTCTGGAGGAATCCAGTTTCACAGTACCTGAAACTGTTTTGTCTCAGCAGACCTCGGCATATGTCTAAGAATGTAATCCTGTAGAGGCTTAGCTCCTGTCAAGAGGTGCAAAATCAAATGATCAAGTGATATATTGACTTTAAACAGCCCTGTGCTATAGAACTGGTTTCTGGAGTAAAAATGAGACATTGTTGGGATGGAATTATGAACATTTTAGCTGACGTTCAGAAACACAGCCTCATACTGTTGTAACCTGTCTGCTATTAGGACATCATTTGTCCTCCTTTTGATCAAACAGGTCATTTGCGGTGAGGATTAGACAAAGATTATTCTTAGCAATTATTGTTCTGAAGCAGAACAGACTGCTCCAACTTCATCATCCACTCTTCTTGTAAAGGGATACCCTACACTTTTCTGCGCCATTGGCAAACATGATTGACCGCAATTAGAGCAATTACAGCAATTTTTAATGACTGGGACAAATTGATGACAGTGTTTATGGAAGCAGCTGTCCTCATTTTAACTGTATTACTTTCATTGAGCTGGACATCCCTGGTTAAACTGAAGTTGAAAAGATGGGAAAACGTGCAGGGAGGAATTTACTACATGTCTGTGGTAGCGTAGGTGAGGGCTGGAGTAATTTTTATGTGTGAAAGCAAGTGTTACGGTGTGTGTGTGCATATTTGTATTCGGGTCTATGTTGAATCATATCCAAGGTTGATCTGTAGTCACCGCTGTGCCGGAGCTGCAGGTGTCCCTGCGCCCTGTTGATTGTGAGCCGCCACTTTTTCCAAGGAAAATGCTTTCAACCGGAGTTGGGTTACTGGAAAGCAGCAAAGACATTTGAGAGACGCCAGGAATGTCCCTCCTCATCAAAGGGCAGCATTTGACCATTTTTATATCTGCAATTAAAAAGAGAACAATACGATGCAAGACAGGGAGTGAGTGAGAGGAAAGATGGGACAGAATGAGAGGATTGAATAGAGTGAAGAAGTGGAAAAGAAATGTCAGCACCTGCTATGGCATGTGGTCCAAAAGAAAAATTGCAGCAGAAAGAATGAAGTATGTTACTACCTCTCCCCCACTATTACTTTAATAAACCCTTTAATAAAAGGAACCATCTTCTTGTCCTTCTCTTTGCATCTGTTTGAAGCTGTTGGTGGAGACACACACAGAGATTAGGGACAGAAAAGTATAAATCCTGTTATGCAAAAATGCTAAAATCATATTCACTTTGTTTGATAACTTAAGCATGAATTCATTGTGAAATACAGCAACGAAAGACAAAACTTCAGAAACTAGAAAATCAAAATAACAACAATTAACTTAAATTGATGTTAAACAGGTTCTTCAGCGAATAGGCATTTTTCTAGATACAGTCTTTTTTAGTTTACCAGCATGTTCATATAGTTTAACTGTTCTTTTTTACCGTCTGTATATTTTAGCTGGAATTTCTAACTGTGGCAGCTTCATCTTCAGCTAATTTGAAGAGAAAATTATAGAGTGCTGCTATAAACTAAAGAGCTTCATCTTTCACATGCCTCCATGTGAAAGAGATTCATTGTATCAGAGAAATCATATTGTCATCTCAGCTCTAGGAACGTTAAGGTGGCTTTATGCTGAGGTTTGCTGCTCTCTTGGCTCCTCTCTCTGTGACTCCTGGCTTTTCACTCTGCTGCTCAGTGTGGCTGTTAGCAACAACTGTAAACAATTACAATGTCTGATGTAGTCAAAACATCATATGAACAAAATCTGAGCATAACCTGACCCGTACAGCTTTTTGGGCCACAACGTTTTTTGGCTTAGACCTATCATTCTTACCAGTGTTTAAAGCAAAAGAAAACAAAGCACTTTATGTTCCCTGCTCTGCACTAAACAAAAGACACAAAGTTAGTGACTAGCTGGTTTTATGGGTAGAGCATTTAGCAGTAACATATTTTCCTCAGGTGATGACAAAAAAAGCTGTTTAAGCTAAAATAAGCCCCCTTGTCCTAATTCAGAGAGAGGAAAGAAGGCCAGCTCACATCTCAGGGCTGCTGCTGCTCGCTTCTTGCTGAAGGTGGCCCAATCACTGTGGATGCCTACAAACATCATGGCTGTCCTGTCAAATATGCCCGTAGTTCCTTTGCACAAGCAGGGAAAAAACAACCAACATAGATGTTTAACCACGGGGTGCAGTGTAGCAGCTGTAGCAAATATAAGTGGGTCAACAAAGCAGATGACAGGTCCGATGTCTCTGTGCATAACCCGAACCAAACCATTGTTGTAATTCAGTATTTTGAACTTTTTAGGATAAACATTTTTGTTAAACCACCATGTAGGAGATGACATCCACCATCTTGGTGCCTGGAGCCAAATGGCTTGTGATTTAAACAGATGCCTGCCCACTTCCCAATACACATACTGTGTAGCCTTGGTATACAGAAATTGTAAAACTTTTTGCACTGAACCGTCATGTTTGGTACCACCTGTTTTCTTCCTCTATACTAACTTACTGGGTGCTGCTGTCAGAGCACAACAATGTGGATGAGAGCAGGGTTCACGGCAAGTAGCAACACATTGAATGTTGTGGACTGTGCGCTCCAATCATCAGGAACTCACACAGTCTTCTGCCGGAAGCATCTTCAACCCTTTATTGGTCTATACCTCTGTTATTAATGATTTATTTAGTCAACAGTGACATTTATTAAAAAAAAACTGTCAAAAAATTCTCCCTTTATCACATGTTCTGTGGAGTTTTATCATGTGGTAGTGTCGTTTAAAAAGAATCGCCTTGAAAATCATCTTCAAATGTGTTTGCTTAGGCCAGGAAAACCAGTCCAACACAACCTGAAATGAGGCATATAACATAACCTTTGAGGCTTGTAACAATGGGTGTTTGTTACATTTACTTCCTCTAAGCCACCTGTGCACAGTGGCTTTGTTTTTATCTTTCACTTTGTGAAATACAAGCTCTACATTTTTACCAGAACAGTTTGGAAAAATATTATCTTGGATTTTCTCCAATTACTCCCTTAAATGGAGATTTCAGTTTTGATCCATGAAATTAATTTTTCACAGTCAGCAGTGGACACGTGGTAGAACTTTGGATTGGGTGTGACTGTGTTTGGCACGGCTAGACAAGTCACTTAATGGACTTTCCCTTTTTCATACTATGTCTAAATCCTCTGCATGCTCCTTTTTTGTTCCCTCCCATTTTGGCTTCCCCTCTCTCTCTGTGACTTGGGGAGCTTTCAGTCGGCACATTGCGTGCGACAGTGGTGCTGCAGGCTGTGGCAGTACAGTCCAGGAGCAATAAAATACCAATTGCAATGTATGTGTGTGTGTTCGTATGTGTACTGTTACTGAGACAGTGGATGCACCTGTCAGTCTATATGTGAGCTTAAAAACCTTGAACATCTGGCAAATGGCACTATAGGTCCAACAGCCTGCAGCTTTGCCTCTGACATGGATTTCCATCGCCAGCTCCAACAGACAGCCATGTTCTGGTGCCCCATAAACAGCATTCCTGCTTGATTTTACAGTTCTTTCCCTTTCCTTGTTTCCCTTCAACAACAACATGTGGATTCAAAGGGGTGACATATAGGCTTAAGCTGGAAAGCATTCTGAGGGGTCCCATGATTTGATCAGTGTCACTAATATATGAGATTGCATAATAGCCATATTGATTCAACCTGCTCAAAGGCAAGATACCCACCAAAATATTCCAGCTGTGGTCACACTGCTCCTGAAAAAAATCAGAGCAGGTTGTTGAAAAATGCCACCTTTCCCATAGACGGTACACTGACTGACCCACCATGCAGGCACTATGGATATATAACTTGTTGTTCTAACATGTTTTTCTAACATAAATGAGTCCACATGAACTGAATAGCCCTTAAAATCCATTTGGTGAACATACGGGGTTGACTGGAAGGACATTGATTGGCTGGTGCCCTGCTGAGATGCTACAGAGGTGGCTTTTTATTGGAGGGTTTTCTGCGGGGGACGCAGGAAGTCTTTTTATAAAGGGATAATCCCTAGATAATTACATGTGGGGGGCTCTATATACAAGGTAAACCCCCACTTCAACCAAACTCCCCTTCCTCAAAGCATGGATGATAAAACACTAATAGGCTGAGGCTAACACGCCATTGCCAGCAGTTTATTTTCATGGCAGGAGAAACTGAGCCGTAGCAGGTGGATTTAGTGTGTTTTCACAAACTGTTTTTGATTATATGCTTAAAAAAGTACACATAGCATTTAAGCTGTAGGACAGGCATTTTATTACAATTAGAAAAAAAATAATTTGGCAGGTTCTGGGGTTAAGAAAAAGCTTTAGTCTTTTGGACATTGAATTAATGCATGTGGTTTGACCCAGAGGCTGTAGATACAGTTTCGACAGCCAGTGGTTTAACCTCTTTTACTAAAGGTGGTATTTCTCCTACACTTTCTCATACCAGACATACTGACATGGTCAGAGCTTGAATAACAAACCTTCCTGGATGAAATAACACAGTCAGCTAATGATTAAAGTAAATAAAGTTACATTACTTAATAAATTAATACAGAAAGTGGCAGATTAGTTATGGATTTAAGTTTTGTGAGCAAATCATGACAGAAGAGAATAAAAAAACAAAAAGAGAAAAAAGAAAGAATCTTCTGTTTGACTGCACATAATGTAAGCGTGTGATTTCTAGTATTGGACAAAGCAGTTGAAAAGGATATGAATGAACAGAGAGTAAATGATTGTCAATGATTACACTGCATGGTATGTGCAGATATTTCAGTGCCACTGTTTCTAGATTACAGTCCCCAGGTGGTTAGTAGATTTATGGTACAGCCAGTCACCTGATAAATTATCTTTCTTGTTAAATTATTTAATCATTTATTTATTAATTTCACTTAACCTATTAGTCTTAGACTTTTAAAACATTTACTTGCGTATATTTGGTACACACACACACACACACACACACTCACACACACACACACACACACACACACACACACACACACACACACACACACACACACAGCTTCAGACTGAAGCTATACATATATATATACTGTATATATACACTTACTGGGCACTTTATTTGGATCACCTGTACAATCTCATGGAATCAGATACAGCATATCATCCATGAATTCTGCTTTTACAATGTTATAATTTCTCAGTTTTTCTGAAAGGCAAAAATCTACTCTTTGATTCTTATTGATGTCAATCTGGGTAGTGGACTGCATTATAAGAAGAGGTGGATCTAATATTTCTGCCACCCTATTTAAAATGAGCGAAGTAGTATTGCATGTAGTATTGCATGAGAACTTCTGTGCCAAGTAATGTAATGTTCAGCAGGACAAAAATAGAATAGAGCACATAGATGCGTGTTATCAAATCAAAAAGCACTTGAAGAGATGATAAACAGTTTATTAGCATAAAGTATATTAATGTGATCGTATGATAAAACTTGTTTTTTCAGTGTTTGAAAGTATATATTGCAAATTTAATACTCGTGTAAAATACTATTTAAAATACTGATGTGACTATGTCTGATGCAAACTGGCCCCTTCCTCTCTGATCTGATTTATGGATGACAACAGTAAGAGTAGGTCTGCAACAACAACTGTGACCGTTCTTCAGAAAACCAGTGGTCTAGTGTACATGAATACTAGACAAAAATTGTATGTAGCTTTACTGCTCCTAAGAATACAAACTATGGCAGATACAACATTTCATATAGCAGTTGCTGTACGTGCTGCCAGGTGGAATGTTTCACTGTGTTATTTGACAATACCTGAGGCATATTTCCAAGCTGGTTTTGCTTATAATCTGATAAAGATTTCTTTGACATGTATCTTTTGGCAAGTTTAGATGGAAACCAGTATGAAGAGTGAAAACAGATTGACTCAGTGTCAGTTGACTGCACAATAACTGCTGCAATGAAACCTTTCAGAAAAGTAAACAAATTGATTTAATCTCCTTGGTTCTGGAATAGCAATACACAAAGACCAGTGGAGATATGATATTCAGTGAGCAGCATGTTTCATATGCAAAATTACTGGAGGGAGAGTGAGCCAGTTGGAGGAGAATGGTATTCCCAAAAAACAGTGAACTGAAATTGAGCCTAATTCCCTGGTATGCCGCTTCCGTCTGGACATGTTGATCAAAATAAAGCATATTACGATAGTGTGGGTTCAGCCCCTAGGTCGAGTAATTAAAAGAAAACTGGCAGAGCTCCCAATGGGAAAGCTCACCTTCCATCCTCCAGCAAGATATCCATATGGATGTATACCTACGGGAGAGAAATTAATGTGTTTCTATGTGACTATATTTGTATGTTTAAGTGAACATGAGCGGCTGAGAATGTTGGGCTGAATGAGGGGTTTGGAACAGGTTATTGAGTGCACAGGTGTGGTAGTGAAATGTGTCTGAAGTGACTATAAACTCCCTCATTGTGTCTCTCATTGACAGGGCACTTTAAAACTCAAAGAGAAAAACAGTGATTAGCAATAAGAAAAGGACAGAAGTGAAGTATAGTGCAAGACCAGTAGGCGATAAGTGAGGTGTGTAACATGCAGCTAACAGTCACAACTGCAGTGAGCAACACTGGCAGGCAGCTGCACCGGTCACTCCAGCTGGAGGCTTTACGAGCAAGCTCAGGTCTGCCTCTTCGGAGCAGCTTTATAAGTCTGAGGATGCTTTTAATGAGTCAGACTGGGTCTGACATAAGCAGTGCAAAAATGGAAACTATACAACATAATTATACCCAGGCCATTTGCTCAGCTATAAATGTGTATATATATGTATACATATATATATATATATATGTATACATATATATACACACACACAAAAATATAAAAGATGGAATTTCATTCAGTATTAGAGCTATCAAATGTGCGTTTACAGTAAGTAACCAGGTTACAGCCTGCTTTCTCATGACAGCTGATTTTACATACTGACTTTACATACTGAGTCAGACCAGAAAAGCTCCAAGTTTTTGCTCTGCGAAAACATTTGCAATGCAATGAAGTCTCGTGTCAGTTTGTGTCTGTTTTTACAGGTTTGTTTGTGTTACAAGGACATAGAAGGAAGGAATGGGGGGGGGGGGGGGGGTCATACTGCACAAATTACTGAGCCTAAATTATAATTGTGAATGATGTAGAGTGGGAGCAAATTTTATCATTTTTCACAATCAGTGTGACCTCATAGAAATGTCTAAATGACAGCATTTATTTAAAAACCATTATCATAATATTTGTTGGACATACGTTTTGGGGCAATCAAAGGGCAATCAAAATCAGAGTTTAAGGCCAAAGTTTCCAAACAGAACTGCACGGAACTAAAACACAAATGAGTTAATAGATCTGAGAAACTCTGTTTTATGAAGCTTTTGATTTTATCAGATGATCTTCCTCACTAGGAGACTTTTGCCCAGAAATTATTAACTTGTAGCTGTCTAAATTTCTGGTTTGCTGGATACATTCCGGGGACTTTTTTTAACATTTAGTCCAGAAATAAAGTAACGCTCTATGATTATGAGACTGCAGTATGACATTTTGAGAGAAATGTAGGGGTTAACCGGTGATTGATTGAAATACCTGCAGATTGTCAACATGCAGCTCACTCATGTTCTCTCTTTGTGTTCAGCCTCTTCTAACATTTTGCTAATGCTGGCACAACAGTTAAGTAACAATTCACAAGTCCATGGCTGATGTTGAGCAGACAGGCAGGGAGTCTCAGGGTCAATAGGAATGTGGGCTTTCTGCATGTTTGTACTGCTGCAGCTGGGCTCGGCCACAGGTATGTACAAGGCTGTGAGGTGGAATACTCAAAATGGGTGGAGGTCCGTGCCCTCTGCAGCCGGCACTGAGAACCTGAAGAATAAGTCGTAGCAGCAGCAGCACAGTGATCTCAATACAAATAGACAGAGAGTAGGAGGGGAATCTCTGGGTTGGACCAAGGCTGATGAGAAAGAGGCGGAGATACTGAGCAGCTTTGGGCATCTGATTATAACATTTCCAAAATTATGTGTAAAATCACTGACTGATGGATATTTAGAGTGAACAACTTACAATAGTAGCATGTTTCATTCATTTTCATTTAAATCCTATTCTTTATCATCTGTATTCAACACTACCCACTTCTTTGCTTGTGTCTTCGAATCCAAAAGAAACATTTCACCTAAACCAAAACTCTTTCCTCACTGTCTACCTGTCACACGATGTATCTGTCACCGTCTTTCACACCTCAGGTATAAAAGTGTGAGCTGCACACGTGTAACTTTCCATCATTGTAGTATGGGGGTTGGGATAGTATGAGGTGTGGGTATCCAGATGGCCCCCTAATTAAATCCAGATGTTTGCAGTTAAAAAAGAATGAGAAATATGGAAGGGTGGATGCATTATATTGAGAATTATAATGATAGTCACCTGGATGAAGGCATGTGATTGGCTAATCTTTTATTTTGAGGGACTCGCTAGTGTGCAACAAAACAGACAGACAATATTCATTAAAAAGTTAAAGATTTTGAATAAGCTACTTAATTGGTAATTATGCAAGAAATATGTTTATGTATAAAATATATTTGGACATTTCTTTAGCACATTTGCGAAATCACAAGATTTCTTTCAAATGACCAGTGTCTGAAATTATCTTTTAAAAAAAAACAATTCGGGTCCATATATTTTTTAGATAAAATACTAATGGCTACATCTCAGCATTACTCAACTCTAAGTGCTTGAGTTGTTCAAACTCCACAGTAGGCCATGCTCACTACTGCTGAAAAGTCATAACCACAGTGGTTATTGTTGGGCTCGTGTAAGCCATATTGTAGCTCAACACCTCCTAATGACTGTTAGCCTATTGCAGCTCACTTTAGATGTGTAATGTGATACTGCTGTTCACACCACAAACCAACAAGTCTTCAGGGACTTTTTAAAAAGGTGTCTTGTAATTGACTCCCACTTAATGCCGGCCTTAACTGACCAACTCTGTAGTTTGATTTGTTGAAAGATAAATAAGGATGGAAGAGGAATTCTGGCTGAAGAGTGAAACAGGTGAGAGACGTCAAAGGCCTATGGTGTTTCTGCTATAAAATAAACACATTTTATTTCATGAAAGCAAGTTTGGCTTGTGCTGTCTTGGCAAGTTTGGCTATTTGTGAAGGTCAAGTATGGTGTTTTTAGACAAGGAGGACATAAACCATTTTTTTTCTCCTTGTGTATGCCTTAATTATTTCCCCTCATTTTAAATCCCAGTTTTTATTTCTACAATCAGACAGAGCTTTAGCAGTCTATCGCATTCCAGTGAGCTTACGGCGCTCTCTCACCTGGTTGTTATTATGAATGCTTTTTGTGTGGTGTGGCTGCCCCACTCCCTGTTCCCCAATAACCCTCTCCTCACCTCAGCCTTGAAATAATAAACATTACTTTGTCATGGCACCCTGGCATACATAGCCCCCTTCCTTGCCCTGCCCAACAGGCCCGTCAACTTGGACACTAAAGATAATGGTCATTTATAGCTTTCTGATGCCGTAGCAGCTGAGGGGATATAGTTATATTCTGGAGTTAAGTGCTTCTTAATGATCTGCTGTGTTTTCGATTATGCACAAAACTGCTTCATCTTGCTGTAAAATGGCCTGTTTGTGTCAGTGGGCTATGTAAATTCGGGCTTTCATATATGAGCATCAGTGAAGACTTTTTAAACCGTAGGCATGAGAGCAAATTATTCAGAACCTAACAGTCAAATAAGGGTGTTAGTTCAAGGAGAAAGCTGTATCATCAATTAATAAATGAACTTTTCTGACAAAGAACTCTATCATGTCACAATCATATCAGTAGGGTTTTCCCTGCCCCCCTTTCTTTCTGCAAAAGCTAGGACAGGTCAGGTTTGGTAGGGTTGGTACACATCATTTTACAAGTGTGTTGTGTGTGTCTGGCTGGTCCTGTTGTTGGCTACTTTAAGGCATATAATTAGATTGTTTTAATGAGGCTCACTATCGAGGATTTCCCATTCGAAATGAAACTTCATAAGGACAAGACAAAAGACATAAGACAAATTTATAAGCAAAAAAGTACATCTTTTACACAGTAGAACCAGATTTAGTTCAGAAGTAAGTGTGAAAAGTGACATGTTCTCCGATTATTATGATGGAAACAATTTGTGTAATGGCTTGCAGTCCACTTCCCCTGAGTCAAGGTCTAGATATCCCTCATTTAAAAGAGGAAAAGTGTTGACTCTGGATATGCAGCAAACAGTTGAGAGTCTCTGGCTTATGGTGCTAGTATGAATTGTTTTTCCAGCCACTTGTATTTGCTCAGTGTGATACCTTTTCCCTCCTCAAGAAACAGCAGTCTTAAAGTAACAATTTACCAACATGCCATGCAGCTCCAGAACCGTTTTGCCAAGTCTTTGTGGCTGTCAGGAGGAAAGGGAAACACTATTGTGCCAGGATGGTTGTCGTTTGTCTGGATATTTGCTTGTCATGTGTGTTGTTGAGCCACTGGCAGGCCCACTTAGCTTTGGTAATGCTGACCGGAAATAAAGTTGCCAAAGTAAATTTTGCTTTTCTGTGGCCTGGTTCTACCATTGGTTGTGTTGCCCTGGTTATAAAATGGCTTCAGCATCACTGCTTAAGAAACAGAAGTAGAAGACAGGAAGCGTGGTTTCCTCTGGTTTTACAGCACCGTGTCAGGCCGTGGGCCTGCTTGGTTATACTAGCCACTGAACTGTGACATACACTCAAAGGAATTTGCTTTTATTAAAAAGGACTCTCTGCAGCCTCAAGAAACTGTGTGTGTATTTTCACGTTGTAACTGCTTATGTTGTTATTACTGTGTAGTCACGTCATAGGTGGCATTCCCCACACATGTTTCTGCATCCAGAGCACTTCATACATTTAAAAATTTCTTGGCACCCAATCCAATTCTGAATTCAGGTAATATTGCACCATTATTGCCTCCTTGCCCTGAAAACCAAATCTAGCTCTACCATCACGCTAGCGAGGTGTTTCATTGACCTGTGGGCGCGGCTGCTGAGTGGCATCTGTCATCAGAGTGTGACCTAGCTCTAAGCCAAGGTGAGTTTATTTGGTTTGATACATGGTGAGCTGCCCATATTTTCACAGGTGCTTGTGTTGTTGAACCAAGAGCCTGATTCCTGCTTGCCCTGGCAGACACAAGGCCTGGTTGTCCAGAACTTCCTCTGTTGGCCGGGGTGGGGGGGGGGGAGGATGAGTGCTCTTCTCCTCATTTAGGAAGTATTCTCCTTCAAACTATCCTCATCAGCATATTTTGCTAGACTACTTATTGAGTGTATATATCTGAAAATGGACCTGATTTATTTCATTAAGAAGCATAATTTCAGATTTATTTAAAGCCACTCTGAAGCCACAGTTCACTCGTTTTGTCAGACACAGGAGCACAGTTTGACATTGGTTTTTAGTGGTTTCCAAGTCTGTAAAAGACAAGATTTTATTGGGCCTGTGAGTGATTGAATGCAAAAAAAACAACAAAAAGCGGCATGGATCAAATCCTCTGCTCTCAGACTATTTTTCATATTACATCACCACATTTAAGTGCAAATAGCCGTGGCTGTTTTTTGACTGAGTGGAAGAATAATAGACTAGGAGCCATGATTACCTGTGATGGGTCTCTGGCAGAGCCATGTCCTGAATACCAGCTGCGGCCAAGTCACGCCAGATGCTTTTACCCCTGCTGATCTTTTTATGCCAATGATACTGGTGGTAATTGGGGGACGTCTGTCACCTGCTCAGTCATGTCGGTGTGTGGTCACATGTAGATGTTTAGTTAACTTTGGAAGATGGGGAGAAGGTGCTATTTAAGCACTATAATGAAACCCTGAGGGCCCTGTGCATCTTTACACAATGCTACTTGTGGAGGCTGACCAGTCATGAAAGTTCATGAAATCTGTAACAGTTATTCACACTGTCCACAGGATGAATTCCACTGATCCTTTAACCAACATTTTCCTATCCACCAAACAAGCTGTGTAGTCATTTGGTTATTATACACTCATGTTCAGCATCAGATCAAATTTTCATTTGTGCTATATTTTGGTTAACAGTAAAAGTATGTACCTGTGCTAGTATTATGCCAATTGGCAAATACTTGCATGTTTATACCATTTATGTAGATGGTGACAATAAGAAATTTTATGGCTATTTGGCTATATCCCAATTCCTTTTCAAGCACATTATTCCACAAGTCCAAACTAATTAATTCTGTAAAGGGTCACCGGGTGCAGGAGCTTCTTCAAGCTATCTTTGGGCTAGAGGTTGGCTACACCTTGGACAGGTCAACCATCTACTCCAGGCCATGCTTCCTTAAATATAGGAATAAAACAACTGTACAAAGGTGAGTGTATATACTACCATGTACTTTTCAAAACTCAGTGTAGCAGCATGTTTACCGCCCTAACTTCAAGTGTGGAGCCTCATAACTGGAACAAGCACCTTTTTGTTTAGACACGGGAGAGTAATAGACAAGAGGTTGCTCAAGTTAGTATAGTAATATCTATAGTAATACCTGTAAAGGGTTGATTCAGGGCTGGAAGACCGTATACACCTTTTATTTTATATTTTCCACTACTCTATGACAGGAAGATGTACCTCAAAGCTCTTCTGAACAGTCAACCACTTCTCAGGATTGTCACAAGCCTTTCGGGTCCTTTTTCTTGAGAAGTGGAAACGAGGGAAGAGAGAACACCTGGGAATAAAAAATGGAATAGAAAATAAAGCATAGGTCCTGATGCTATGTCAGTGTGGATTCATCACTGACTTAGTTGTTCTTGGAGTGCAGCATAAGTCCTTCAGAACCATCTTAAACACCGTCCATTCGTCCCATCTCGCCCGCATGCTGTCTTGTGGTCTCTATTGTTCATGTAATTTTTGTTAACACTTTCCTTTTCACTTGTAATTTTTTCCCTCTTACTCATGTTTCCCTCTTATTTTAACCTCTTTCCCATGCTCTGTCTCTCTGTCCATCTTCACAGATAAGTAGGCATTCCTCACCTTTCACTTAACATCACATGGTAGCAATCAGAGTGGGCTTTGGCAGACAAATTAGAGCGGTTAATGTAGACCGGACATCAGTGCAGAGGCAGGGAAACTGGTGCTAAATGCCAACAGATGGAGCCTGAAGTGGATCTGCCCACGATAACCCTGTACGGTACAGTATAGCCTAAGGTGAAAACATAGCAGAACGTCTGGAGCCTAGAGGAGCATTCTTCCTAAATCTAGTTTTTTAGTAGAAGGATAGGAAAAGTTGATTTAACATGAAAAGGGAAGTAAAAGTGTTTTTTGACTAGAAAAACTATTGAGCATAAGATTTATCTTCATCTTTAGATTTAGTGCTGTCTTGAACCGGAAAATGTGTTTTTTTGGAAAATGCCTGACATTTTGTCAGCACCATTCCCCTTGGCTTTAGGACTCGGCCACAAAGCATGTTTCCCTTTGCCCACTTATAAAGGAACTGTGTATATGTCTTCCAAAAAATGAGTCAGATTTGTTTTAAACACAGCTTGCCCCCTAGTTCACCAGTAATTTATACATGTTTCATCAAATGTTTGGCTGAGAAAACCAATGCAATTTAAAGCCAATTCAGCATGGATACTCCTCAGATGACACATTTTCACCAACCAATCTGTCATCACCAGTAAAATATGAATACGTTGTGCTCTCTGATGCTCTCTAAAATCTAT
Source organism: Channa argus (assembly GCF_033026475.1). Lineage (NCBI taxonomy): Eukaryota > Metazoa > Chordata > Actinopteri > Anabantiformes > Channidae > Channa > Channa argus. Next base: position 11,974,258 of record NC_090216.1, on the reverse strand, counting down.
TCATTTTTGAACAACAACATCCTGTAAAATGTGGGAATACACTGCTCTGGGAGTATTTTCTAATATATATTTTTTATTTATAATCTGGTTTGATGTTTCAATAAATATGATTGATTGTGATTGCTGGATGTAACCAGCAAACAGAAATTGGATGAACTTTCTTCCCTGTTATCCAGTCCATCTAAACTAAATTACACTCTCTAAAAGAGTGTTAGGAGAATACTTTTTAGTCTTCACAAACCTTGGCAAAATCAAAGTCAAAATGCTTTCTTGATTTCTGTATCCAGTCTTTATCCCAAACCAAAATGCCTGCCACAGACTTGTTCTTAAGTAGCCCACCGTGATCCAATGGAGCATTCCTGGCCAAAGAGAACACTGCAACATATTGAAAGTGTTTTTTTTTTTATGTACACACCATTAAATGTGTTCACACGCTGAGGTGAAAGTTTAATAATTACTGAAGCCTGAAGGCTAGAATTGTAATTATCGAAGCAAAGCTATTAAAATGTGTTGTACCAAGTGAAACAACTCACACAGGGCTTATGCAAAATTTATCAGTGTAATTTCTATTTGTCTATCTGCACACAATCCGCTTTTTGTGATCACCTTAATACATGTGCCGCACACACACATGCACACACACATACACACACACATTCCTCTTGTGTTACAGAGCTTTGAAGAGGCAGACTCATCCCCATTTTCAACAGTACCCAATCAAACACAAAGCTTAGGGGCAGATTAGGAGCCGGCTTGTGCTGCACAATGCTCCTATCAGGGACCACACTGGTTTTGAATTACCCCCTATTCCTCACTCATTTTCAATCACTCACTGGCTCAATAAAGCTTGTTTCTCCAATAAAAAGGACCAACAAAGGAACGCTGAATCCTAGTTTGGTGCAACAGCAGTCCCTTATAGTCCTTGACACTGTGTGTTTGTGTCCAGAAAATTGTCCACGAGTATCACAGATTTGATTGGCCCATGAAAGATGGGATGGATTTAAAGTGGGAAGAAGACATTTCCTTTGGATTAAATCTGCTTTTTAGTTAAATGGAAAAAAATGGAAAAACGGAGAAACTGAAAGATGACAGATGTGCACGTTGAGGTGTGGTCATTGTCACGCATGTTGTCAGTTCCAGTGGGAGTGGTGTCTCTTCAGACGACAGCTGGTTTCACTCAGAGAGAAGACATGCAGCAGAGAGAGGGAGAGAGAAAGAGATCAGACCTTCAACACTGAATATTTATGATCTTGTTCCGCAGAGATTTCTTGCCACATTTTTTGTGGTTTTCAGGGGGGTTAGTACTTGGTGACCCACACACACTCACAGACCCACAGACAAGCCTATATGAGTGTTATACATTCAGATATTCACACATGGACTTACTGTCTCTGAGGGGAAAGAGATGGGGATAAAAGAGAAATAAGTCAAAGAGATCATTAAAATGGAGAGTAGTGAATGTGGTGAAATGTAAAAGGAGTACGTTAGGGAAAAGAGAAGATTTGGGAAACAGACCTGCACAGAGGGAGAGAGAGAGACCCCATGCTGGAAAACGCCGTTGTCAAGCTTTGAAGCACAGTGGTAATGAGGCTCCATTTAAAGCCAATGAAGCCGCTTTGGCAGCTTATGAAAGCGTGATTGGTAAGGCCCCCCTCATCTGCCGCTGGGTGGTGTGTGTGTGTGTGTGTGAGTGTGTGCATGTGTCAGTAGGATAGGGAGAGGGAAGAATGGACAGTATTTGGCCCAGGTCTGCTTTGCTCTTTTCCAGCACTTTAAACAGCAGTTCTCTGTCAGACCAGTCACTCTCCAGAGCTCAGTTTTCTTTACAAACACAGAAGTGATTTTCCAAACACACTTGAAATGTTAGGATTTTACACAGTGGTAGAAGTGAGACAACAATCAATATTATTGCCTCTCCATCTATTTCATTATAGATAAACAGACAATAAACACTAAACTCTCTGTATAGTGGATTTCCAGCAAACACAGGCTTATCATATGGTGTAATATGGTAAAAATAATTTTTATTGCCAGAGACAGAAATGAAAAAAGAGGATGTAGCAGGCTAATGCAGATTATAGAAAACAACTAAACAAACAAACAAATCAAAAAATGTTGGGATGGAATAAATTGAACCACATGTTCTGTAAAAATATTGAACACAGCCATGTTATTTAAGATATTTGAATCTTCCACCTTCAGAGCATGCAGTGTTGAAATGGTGCCCCGACATCACACCCAGCTGTGAAATTGGACAAGTCCACCCCTGTCCAGCTACGTCAAGGACATACAGAGCAGTACAAAGCATACAGTACATAACTTCTGCAGGGTGAGGAGCAAGGCAGAACACTGAAAGTGTATACTTTAAACACTACCCAGCAAGCTTTTAAAACAAGCACAGCTGTGAACGTTGTTTTTCCGTCAATCACTGGAAGTATACAATTTGTTTTCTGTGCTGTCTCCAGAAATGGCTGAAAAATTACAACAATCCTACTGTTTTGAAATATTCTGTCAAAGTCTGATTTGCGCAACACTGGGTACTTTACATTGAGGATCAGACTCAGATTTAAAGACCAAAACAGAAAATAAATATTAATCTTTGTCTGTTCAATTTGGCCACTCAAAGTAGGTGCAAATTAACTTCCAAAGAGGGGAATCTGAGCTGTTGATGATGGATATAGAAATGTAAAGATTTAGGTGAAAACAATGTTTAGCAAGGGAAACTACTTTTTCTCTACACTAAAACAAAAAACTTACATGGCTGGAATTCATACTTGTAACTTGTGTTTGCACAGCCTCTAGCCTTCTCAACCACTAGACAACAAAACGGAAAACCAAAAACCATAGATGTTTTAATTGCTCAACCAATAACCCCGAGGACCACCATGTGTGAAACCTAAACCTGACACACAGAAGAAAAATTAAAGGGATACTATTGAAAAGTGTTATGTTAGTTGCAGCTCCCTAACTCTGGTACAGTAGCATTATGACCCTTAATCACCCCTGGATTGTTACCATCCTTAGGGACACCTCCTTCTCTATCCCACAGTGTGAAAACTAACAGTCCTAACAGTCTTTCTGTTTACAAAAATTGGGTGAGGGATCACGATTTTGTAGTGGCCATGAAGCTGAACTGTCTGTAGCAAAGGAAAATGAAAATGTGATGCAGAGGACCAAATACACACTGACTACAATTTGCAATCTTGATAAAGAGACAATGGTCATGGTGTGTGAGTGTGTGTGGGTCCAATCTCAGAAGACTCTATGTTCAAAACCTTGATGGCCATGCCTGGAGAGAGTGCTGATAAATGATTGCTTTCCTGTAATTTACCTTCAGAAGGATGGATGGAGTTGGCCTGTTTGGTTTGAGGGTGGGGAGACAAGGACAGAGAAGACCGTAGGTAAGGAGGGGGGGTTTAGCGAGTTTCCTGCTTTAGGTCTGACTTAGGAGTAGGGTTACCTCAGAGGTGAGGTGCATATTTGTGTGTGCGCCTTACTGTTTATTTACAGAGCTTTAGCTCTTGCTCTGTTCATAGACCCAATCTACCCCAGTAGTCTCCCCCTTCCAAACCCAATCTAGCCTCTGTGAGTGGAAACACACCGAAGTAATGCCCACTGCATGTGATTGTACTTTCCAAGAGAAATCATATCAATTTGATATAATTTCCGCAACACAGGGAAATATCCACCATTAGGGAGACAGATAGTGAAGAAAACACACAGCTCATTAACTAATAATTTATTTTTTTATCATTTAGATTGAAAAGTCAGTGGTTCATTGCCTCACAGAAAAATGTACAAAGACTTTGATATAACGGAAGTGAAAAACAAGACTAAACTGAAGGAAGAATTGCTAAACAAAGGTGGGTGGAAAATTTCTGTGTGAGTGAACCATCATTCCCATGACACAAATGTAACAGAAAATGATACGTTGTTGTGTCACTTCCCTCTAAGGGAAAAGCAAAGAGGCCGATCAGCTTGTGTCACATTTCAATTGTGCTCAAAGTAATTTATAATTTGGATGTCTGTTGTCTGGAAACAACATAAAACCAAAAAGAATACATTCTGTGTAAAATCTGAACCACATCTTCTGGTTGTGATCGCAAAAGCATATGTTTCTGGTTTCTACATCCATATAACATCATCTGGTTTGTACATCCATACATGTGAGTCATCCCAGGCAATTGATGCTTTGCAAAAGACAACATAAATGGCAGACACAGTATGAGACATATTTACAACATTAAAAATGTGTCAAGGCTTATTAAAAGAGGCCAAGGTGTGAATGAAAGTGGCACAGAAGAAAACTGTAATGAGACCAGGAAAATGTTCATAATAATTCTTCATGGTAGGCTTTAGCTATATCCGTCAAAAATGATGCCCTTCATACGAGACGCTCAGTCACTCAAACACACACACACACACACACACACACACAGACAAACACACACACCTGTGAATCCTGTAAATGCTGCAAAGCTGCAAAGAGGGGGCAACAAAGCAAAGCAGTTGTGTTCTCCACTGCCAAGCCTTTGGGCTTGTTAACGTAAAACAACAGGATGGCTCTCACTATGAGGCTCAGTAAATAGCTTCCAACCCCAAAATAACATCTGGCTCACTCGAATTATTAAACTATTTATGTTTATTCTAACATTTAGGGTGGGAACGTATTAAAAGAAAAATGAAGAGCCAGTAGAAGGACTTTGTGGAATTTAATCTGAAAGAAAGTCCAGATTTACAGACAATGTAATTCCCTTGTGAGTAAGCTCGAACATCATGAGATTGAGCACGAGAGACGCTATAAGGGCACATCATTTAACCCTCCGTCCTAAAGTACTATACCACTGGGGCTACTGTAACGCCACCGGTTTGACAGCCAACGCGGAAATAATTAACAGTTTGGTTCTGCATTTCTGTAAAAATCCATGGGGAGGAAATGTGCCCCACGTATACTGCCTTAAATATTTTAATTCTTGTCCTCCTTTGCTTTGTTGTCACACACCTGAAATTGTAGCAGGTAAGAATACATTTTGATACGGGTTGTTTTTGTATTGGATAATTAAAATGTCGTTAGGAGACATGTAAGCATGAAGATCCATGATGATTTGGACAACATCTGAGCCTGTTCAGAGTCAATAACAGCATAAACTGTCATAATGTCCACATTCTTAAGCTTGGTGGCATTATTTCACAAACACTTACAATCAGACCACACACATGTATGAGTGTGTTCTTCACAGTTTGACATACATTCTCATAGGACGTGATAATAAGAACTACAGTGCAGTAGAGGAGACCACTGTGCTGTCAATTATCTAAGACACAACATGCAAAAGGGAGTTCGGGGAGGGTGGTGGCTGACACAGAGAAGACAGCAGAGGAGAGACACTTTTGGAAGAATGACAAACCAAACATACTGCCGCAGCCAAAGGAGCGTAACCACTAGCTAGCATGACATGCCTGTCGGCACACTGCAATGCCTCGAGACTTTGTGCTGATCTTTACTCTATTTAAATAAATTGTAATGTGCTTTACAAAATGAAATAACAGCAAAAGGCAGATAAAAAGCTCGAGAGCAACTAGACATCTCTCTCTGTGGTTTCTGTTGGTCCTGACTCTCATAGTCTCTTAATTGAATTTAAAAAACTGACTACGCTTATTTGGCAAAGGATGACAGCGGCTGCGTTATTGTGGATTAAGTGAGGGACCATGACTTGGGAAGTTTTCCTTTGGATCTCAATGCTCATATTGGTTTAGTTCCTCCTTTGCTCACTGTAAGGTTTTGATGGACCAGCAAAAACCACAAACATGCAAACATAACAAAGTACATGAGGAATGAAATATGATCCTCCCATGTCATAATACAATCAGTGAGCACTAAAAAGTTTCCAGCCTCATTCATTTTGTCAAAATATACTAGAGGAAAACACGACTATGTTGTTTACCCAACTTTGTTTTCTTTTTACTGCATAAAAAGGAACTCTTATTTCAATCTCTTATTTTAGCAAACAAAAGCCTGCCGGTCACTAGATACATCAGAATAATGTTAAAGACAAAGAAATGACAGTGGCCACACAGCAACATCTGAAAGGCCACTACCCAGTGGAAGATATTATAAACAAAGAAACATGTCTCCTTGGAAATATTGGTATTGTTTTAAAATTCCAGCCATTTGTCCACACCGCTTAGTCTTTCTTCCAGAAAGAAAAAAAAATGTGACAAGCAAAGAGTCATGATGTTGATGCATGACTTTATAAACCACTCATGAGAGGAACTAGTGGTGAAGAGGCACAGTCCCAGGGGCCTGGAGTTTGACTCACACATACCAACAGGATTTGTTCTGCTTAAAGTGAAACAAAAGAATATATCTCTAAAGAGGACATGGCTGGGATATGGATGGATGAGACATCAAGAAGCAGCCACACCAAAAGTATAAATTCTGTTGTGAGCAGTGGCATCAAATACTTGCTGATATATGAGGGCCTACATTAGCAGTTTGTTCTGTGAGGGCTGTTTAGCAGCAGCAGCAGTGGTGTTGAGACTGAGGTTTGCTGTGAAAAATGTCCCTGCAAAGGGAGCCCTTGGTTCCTCATGGGACAAGAGTTTAGTTCAGGTATAGTCCAAAGAAGTTACTGCAAAAAGCTGGCGTGAGCCCCATTTTATGAACATTTTAACGGTAAATGTTGAAAGTGGTCCAGCTTGTGCGGATAAAATTTGAGTTTGTTTCCACATTGAAACGTGAAACAGCCAAGCCGAGGGTTTGCAGTTCACATGGTTGCTGATATCAGTCCGTTGCTGAAAGGGCAAACACTTTTGAAAAAAATCCTCAGAGAAGCATGTGAAGTGTGAGCACTAGTAATCTAATATGTGAGTACTGACACAAAATGACACAAGACAGTCAGTCTTGACAGGAATGGGTCTCTGAGAATCAGGGGGTCATAGTTGGGGGACGAGTGGACATTTTCGCTGTCGTTGTCATTGTTGTTGAAGGAAGGAATGGCATCTGCTTTTGTCTACACTTCATACCCTTTTTAATGGTCCCTTTTTAAGGCAAACCAATTGGACAAAAAAGACAAGTGACATAACAAAAAACTCAATAAAAATAAAAAATAAAAAGTAATCATACAATATACACAAAATGTCCTTAAAACAGGTAGGGTACATGCAGTCTTTGTAATGTGCAGGATCCCTGTGATGGTGGAGAAGAAAGGTGGGAAGATAAGTCAAAGGTCAGAGTTCATGGGTGACGGAGGGAGAGGTAGGGACGGACGCTGCTTTCCCATCACGCTTTGCTGCACTTTCCCTTCTTTTCTTTGCGTTGGAACTTCCTCAGACGTCTCATCCAAATGTCCCTCCACTGGATCACCAGGCTGTTCTTATCAGCCACCAGGCCCACACGCTCTGCCCCTGGAATTGTAGCTCCACCCCCTGGCCCAACCCCCGGACCAGCGCCTGGGCCCATTCCACCGTCGCTGCCACCCATCACCAAGAACCGTTTGCTCATCTGGATCTTGGGACATTTGCAGGCCAGGTCCTTCATGTGTACCCACAGGTAGTTGTCGCCTCGCTTCAAAGGCTCGCCGCGGCTCTTGTACACAGACATCACGCTAACTGAGAATTTGGCCCAGTCCCCCACCGTCTCCATATCCAGCACGTTTACTTGGACCGCTGGGAACAAGTACACAAAAAATACACAAGTTAATGCTCCCAGTGTAGTACATTTACTAACTGTTCCTCAATATTTATTCTACTCTCTTACCATAATCTTTCTTGCAATATTTCTTCATGTTTATCTTCAGGTTCCCTTTCACTGGTTTACAATAGGACTCACAGTCTGCAAAAACACAAACATTCACTTTTGTAACTCAGAAATGTGACTCAAAAATGGGACACTTGAACATAGATTTTTAATTGTCTTAATAATGTTCCATTTCACATTTTACACTTCACATATGCACTGATGGGGCTGAAGGCTTAAAGGGAAACTGAGGCAGGCTGAATACTGCTGAGCTTGGTTTCAGTTTTTAGTGCTAAAACAAAACCTCTGACAAATCACACATCGAATGTCAACAACAGCTGGAGCTGGGAGGCAAGTGAAACATACCAGAGGAGTAAAAGTGTTCGACTTGACATGTTTTCTAGAGAATTGAGAAAAGACAGAGTGTGGTGGAAGCAGGTCATGGTTGGATGCATGTGAATAGGCCTTGGCTGCCAGCGTGACGACTGAGACCACACATTGGATAGATGACCTCTACTGACCATTCATACGTGGAGCCACCAGTGATGAGACTTTAAAGTCACGATTGTGACAGTTAAAATGGACGTCTTAGCTGAGTGACCAGTCTCTGATCTCTGCTTGACTGTCTCTAAGACTTGGTTTGATTTCATTACGTATGTTCAGAAAGGTTTGGGCTGAAAAGTGTGCAGGAGTAAAGCAACTACCTCCTCTCCATACTTTATCACCTGCAACTTGAGTAGAAAATTGCCAAAAAAAAGTTTTTCTTCCTATTTGATGTTAAAAATAAATAAATGTGTGCGAACACCTTCTATGGCCCAAGAAAGTAAATACTGATATAGAGCCCTTTGAAGGCTTGCACATGCATGTAATTATTTCTCATCAGTCATTTTCTTGTGATCTTTAAATATTTATTTTTTTCATCTCAACTTTAAAAGCTTTGCCTCTCTCTGATCACTAAATACATTTTCCATGAGCAAGGAGCAGACGGAATGTGGAAAAAAGATGACAGGCAAAATTAAATGAACTTTTAAAAACAGATGAAAGTGCTCATGTCAATCGATGACAAGAATCCTTGATAAAATTTGTTTTTAAATTGTGCTTATGGTAACTGTTACTGGGGTTGTGACAAGAAAGAAAGAGCCACTGTTGATCATTAGCAAGGCTCTACTGTACTTGAGTGGATGCCACAGGGCTTGATGAACCATAGAAATTGGGAACTTCTTATTTCAATTATGCAAGAGAAAGACATAAAGTTAGGCAAAAAGTATAAACTTTATGGGCTGAAATTGTAGGGAATGACATGAAGACGTGTTGTTTATACAAACTATGTTTCGAACATTGTTTTTCTTCTTTTTTTTTTAGTAATTTCTGTCAGGGGGATACAAAAGCTGAACCACGCTGCTTACTTGGTATGTCAGGGCATGAAACTGAAAAACCACATGCTGGTAGCTGGACTGGTATCTGTAGTCAGGCCTCTCATTGCTTTCAAAATTTCTTAAAATAAAATGTCCCAAATTTAAATATATAAACAGTCACAAGACAGGGAAATTAGACTTTCTTCGTTGAAAGACAGTAAGGGGAAGGAGATGGATGGAGCAATAGAAGGACTGCAGAAGGAAGAAGAAATTGGGGACTAAGGAACATATAAAATGTCAAGGAGGCTTGGTTGTAAATCAGAGCAGTGGAGATTTCCCTATAGCCAGAAAGAGGAGAGAAAAAGACAGAAAGAGGGAAAAAACTGATTGTACATTCCAATAATCCTGAGACGTGGTGTTGTTAAACAAAAAACTATGAATGCAGGCGTAGATATTGATGGGTAGAAAGAGGTGCACTTGGATCGAGGTATGTGTGTATTGTACATTATTCATAGATTTTAAATAAATGATGTTAAGTATCATGGTTTTCTAAAGGTCTGTTTTATCATATGTGAGTGTGTGTTTTCATGTGGAGATCATTATCATGTAAGTGTGCATGCAACTGTGACAAGTATGCATTTGCAAGAGATGTGCATAGATTTCATTAGATAACTGGCACTGTGTGTGTCTGTGCTTGTGTGTGCAGTATACAGTGGCTGGCCTAGAGGTATCAGTGTTGAAGCAGTGGATGGGGGATAGTTTGTGTTTTCCCATGAAGAGTCTCTTACTGCTGGTTGTTCACCTGGAAAAGCTCTCGGAGAATCGCTCATTGACCCAGAAGACTGGCCCACTGAAAACTGAACAATTGGCTCTGGGGTCTTGATGGCCTTATTCCCTTGAACCCCTTTCGCTGTGCCATGACAAGGACAAATTGCATCCACCGCCCCTTACACAAAAACGTTTCGGGGCCTTAAGTTTCTGATGGTGAAGCTCGTTCTATGGTAGCTTAGGAAGGAGAAAGATGGGAGAAACGCTGGTGTGTTTGGTAGAGCCTGAGGTGAATTGGCGATAAGTGACTCTTGTGTTCTTAGACCCCGTAACATTTTCCCAGGGAAGTAGTAAACACAAGGAAGGGCTGGACTGGGCTTTTTTTTTTTTTTTCCTGTTAGAAAATCTAAGAAGCCCAAGTAATAAGAGGAAAAAGAGGAAACAAAATGAGAGAAATTGCAACATGTATCCAAAATATGAAAAAAATTGTAATTAATGCTAATAGTTACTATATTATAGGAATAAAATATAAAAATCTTAGGAAATAAATCTTAGGAAATATGCTTCTTGTTTTTCTTGCCAAGAGTTGCATGAGAATTCTATTGTGTCCACTAGTAGTATTTTTGCTGTTGTAGGGTTGATGTGAAAAACCTTTTTATAACCTATTTCTGTTTCCAGGCTTTGTGCTAAACAGGACAAAATTAAACACAACAGAGGTATGAAGCTCATTTAATTGTTGCCAGAAAGCAAATAAATATTTCTTTAGGTCTTAAATGTGAATTGTTATTCATTGTATACCCTAAATACAGAGTATAGAGTATATACCATGAAATTTAATTGGAGGTCTTTGAGGTCAGCAATCCAAAATGTTAACCTTTAGTAACATCTGCAAACTGAACAGCATTTTTCATCATTTAAAAGTGTAATTTACAGTGAGCGGTGTAAAAAAATTTATTATTTATAGGGGAAAAAAACTTAAAATTATAATTACGTTGTAAAGTGGGGGTTCAACCAGCAGCCTGGGTGATGATATATGTTATAGATGTACTAATGAATCAACATTCCCAAATCAGCACCACCATTCAAATCATTCAGCCACAGAATGAAAAGTAGAGGCAGGGTAATTCACCAGAGCCTAAACTGGAAGGTTTGAGCGAGATGGAGCGAGCAAATTTTCCCTCAGTCACTTGCCAACGCTCTTTTCACGCCTCAAAACTCTCCCTTCCACTATATCTCCCAGCTAAACTGTAACAAATCACCTCTGCTGCCTATCTGCTGGCCTTGGCTGCAGCTATACTTTGAGCACAGCGAGGCACCACTAACTTGGGGCTAGCGGCTGGAGAAACGGTGCCAAGGACACAGATTTTTAAGACAATGGAAAAAATTCTGCCAGCCCCAGTGCACTCATTCTCCTCACAGGACTTCAAAAGTGGGGACCCACCCTCCATTAATATTTATTCCCCACCTTAAAACTTGAGTTCAGAAATATAAAAAAATATATGTTTTTGCTTCTGTCATAAAGCATTGGCGCTTATGGGTGAAGTGCAGAGAGCGTTTACAAACCTGCTGGTTCCTCCGTGCTGCTCACCACAGCTGTGGGGTTGACCACTGGGATTTCTGAAAAACACACAAGAAATACAACATTATTTAACTGGTTAAATGTAAATCCATAGCTTTGAAGTACTGTCTGATTTGGCATGGTACATGCTTTAAATGACTGTGTGGTCAAAGAAATGAAGTATGTCTGAATTCATTAGAAGTCAATCAAAGAGTGGGTATGAGCACTGTTTTTACTTGTGGTTGTCTTAGATTAGGTTTGGATTATGACATAGTACTGTAGGTCGATTATGCAGACAAAAACTCATGCAACACTGCGGACAGACATGCCAGATAAACACTGACAGAATGACGGAGACACTTCTTTCTGGTGAGAGGGAAGACAGGCTCGAATTATCCATGCATTCCACAGACTAATGTGGTGGTTTCACTGTCAGTTCTTAAGAATACATAGTAGATCCAGCAGAAGGGGAAGAAATAATGGAGGTCAGAGGGCCAGATTTGGGTTTTGAGTCAACCTTAGTAGATATACACCATATTTACCCCGGATTCCAGCGAGGATAAGTCAGTTTGGAACATTTGACACATGTGACACAGACGTTATTCTTTGTGTCACACTGATTAAAATGGAAAGGTGGCTGCACTAGATTAGTCTTGTCCTCCCCTAACAGATGCTTGTTTAACACTACTGTGTAATCTTTGAGCAAGCATGTATAGACAGATGGACAGATGGCAGGGGAGCAATTTAGTTTGGATCGTCTTGAGACAGATGCAGCCCACCCTTGCTCTGCCCGCTGGCTACACTAAAAAGTGCCTTGTGGAATTCCTCCAGGACTTCTCTTCTAATCGTATGCAACCTTCCAATACAAATGCTAATACTAACAACAGGACCTCTACTTTTACGGTAAACAGAGTTACTGGAACAGCAGCTTAGCATCCACCCAAAGGATCTGCTTTTGATTGGATTTGAAGGTTGAGGGTTTGAACCGAGTGAGTGGGAGTGAGCTGAAGAGAGGTGTGCACAGTGGACATTTTTGGCACTAACAAACAAGGGAACCAAGCTTAAAGGCAGGCACAGCTGCTAGAAGCCACTTTGAGTATGTGGGCCCTCATGGCAACATCTTGTGAAGACAGACAGATGATGAAAGGATCGCTAAGACGAGGGTTGCTGCCATCATAATGAATGGCAGCTTATGGGCTTGTCTTCTGTCTTGGGGCTCAACAGGAAAGTAAAATGCCCATATTAATGCTCACATTTATCATTAACGCTATTCTTAATGGATCTAATTGTGTGCGTGTACCTAAAAGCACATACATAATTCTTCTTATTGGGTGGCTCTGGAGCACTCAAATGAGTGGGGTCTGCCATCCGTGACCACAGTGGTTTTGTCCTTCTAGCCCATCCACCATCTGCTCCGGAGCTGCATGTGAGAGAAACAACATGGCACCATGTGGCACGGTGTGGCAGAGCTCAGTACGGCACTGGGTGGCACAGTTTGCTTTGGTGGATGTCTTGTGAGTGTGTGCAATGTGTGTCCAAACTGCCTGGCAGACAGTGCGGTGGAACGTTGCCCTCTATTACACATGCCTGCATGTGTCAGGCCACTGGCAAATTTCATAACTTACATGCATACACACAAGCTTGTCACAGGAAATTAAAAACCTATGTAGTTGACATGCAAACCACTCCAGCGAGTGTGCGCACACACACACACACACACACACACACACACACACATACACACACACACACGCACACACACTACTGTATATTTCTTTGACAGCAATTGGAAAAACAATAACCAAATATTTGGTTCTCACAAAACAAACTCTCCACTGACAAAATAAAACTATACATCAATAGTTGGTGTGAGTCACCTCTCCTCTTAAATCTTAAACTCTTTACTCTCTGTGATAAATATGTTTTTGCTCTGGGTTTTTTTGCTTGCACGTTTTGAGCTGTTCTCTATGAAAGTAATCATTGCATTTTCAGTGACCTGATCAGTGTACTGTATGTGTGCAGTGAAGATACTGGGTTGTGTGCGCCTGTCAAAAGGCCAGAGTGCTTTCACTCTTTCACTTATGCTCTGTAAACTCCATGGTTTGGGTATGTGCTGATTTTAATATAGCTTACTACACTACTGCAGAGCTGTAATATGCCTTTTGTGGTCTTATGGACTTTACAATGGAGTTTATTCAGTTTTATGCAGTGACTCACCAACAAGCTGATACAGTTACCAAGCATAAGTTATCAGTGTGATATGCTGTGACTGATACTCCTATGTGCATGTGTCTGCATGAGTTACTTACTTATGCAGGGGGCCACAGGGGAGCGGCTTTGCTGGTAGCCCTTGGCACAACGGTTGCAGGTGATGCCGGTAACACCATCCTTGCAGGGGCACTGTCCTGTGGTCTGGTTGCAGGTTTTCCCTGCAGCACCCACGGGGTGGCAGTCACAGGCTGGGGTGGGGGTCGAGGACAGGTGTGAAGGAGAAGGGAGGACAGTGATATAAAAAAGCAGGGCCGAGAGAAAATATGTTAGATGTTATCACAAGCCAAAACACACAAGGCAGCATCTTTTTTCTTTAACAGTTAAGAGCCTTGTTAGGATACTGGGTTACATCTTGTGACCTTCTGATTTTGCCTGCAGACAAGAGATACTGTACCTAGTACTGGATTTTTGGTTTAGGACTTTAAGGAGCCAGGGAGAGGCACCCATGCTTGTGATTTCCACATTGCTACAAGGAAACACACTGTATATGTGCATCTGCTTGTGCAAAAAGTATGAAGAATTGAAGAAGAATTGAAAAATGAAAGTAGAAAACAACCAGAGGCATAGACACAAATATTGTAACGGAGTAATGCATGTGGTGCATCACTGTCAGAAGACCCAGAAAAGCACACTGTGCCCTCCTCTCTCCTCTCTGCTTGTTTCCGCTCACCTAAACGCTGTGTACACTCTGGTGCCTGCCTGGTGACATGCTTTGCTGCTTCATCACTTCCCGAAAGTTCAGTTGATGCCCAGCGGATGCCAACAGCAACAAGCAATGCTCCGGTCACTTCACTCTGGCAAGACTTTTATGAGATTTGCCGAGCCGAGGCAATTTTTTTCAAGACACATTAAGCAACATGGGGCTTTGACAGGGGGGGGGAGGTTAAAGAGTTGTTAAATACAAGAGCTGGCATGTTGGTCCGAAGCCTTCTGAGATACGTAGCTTTACAACATGTTAGCGGCTAGGAGAGGGACAGAAAGCAATATATTGCAGAGTGAGAAATGAAGAATAGACTGAGACAAGAACAGGGAGGGCGTGAGAGACACAGCACTTCAGTATAGTCCAAACACAACGTCCTCTGTGCTCAGGAGCATAAACAACAGTAAGTCCAACTAAACAGTGACACTGCAACAAACATTTGTTCTTTAAGTAATAAACACGAACTTAAAACTTTACAGTAGTCTTGCCAGACAAACACATCAGGAGTGTCAGTGTTTGACTTTCACTTTAACACCCTGTGTCCAGAATAAAATTTTCTACAGAAAAGTATTGTTTCCCACCAGTCTACTTAACTACTGACAAGTTGCCAGATGCAGGACAAAACCCACCAAATTTAGATTGAACATTCTGCCTTTCCTCATGATGTTCAAACCTATTCTTTGGAAAACAAGTGCAGGCTAGAGAAAAATTGCTAAAGCAAAATTAGAGTGACTTGACTGTAACATGATAGCTGTAATTGTCCAAGCTTATCAAGAAAAGACAAGAAAGGCCAAAATTACACTTTGGGGAAAAACCCTGTAACCCAACAGTTTGTTACAGGGCCTGCCAGGAAAGGCAGCTGCTAACATGCCACAGTTTCTTCCCACCACTTGACGAAACTGTGAATGTGTTTATTTGCACCGGACATTTTTTAGCTGCTACAACAGAGGAGAGCCTAAGGACCAAACCACCTGTTGACTGGGTGAAGGGAAGGTTTCGATGGATGAAACTGACCCAAGAGTGATCATGTGTGCCTGGAGGTGGCGTGAAGAGCAATTAACAGCAGCTCAGATCTTTGCAAATACGTCTGACTTTTCCGGCTAGGCCAACCAGTCCACGGGTTTCAAAGTGGCCATGCTCTGTTTGAAGCTGCGCACAGAGATTATAAATCGGATGCCCCTGCACTTGACTCACGCAGTGCCCAACCAACAACTTTGATAACAATTAGTAAGAGCTTGTGAATGACCTAAAGAGAATACACATCTGCATATGGCAGGGTAAGATACAGGATCAAATTAGATTTCAGAGGTCAAGACTACAAAAATCTCAGAGTTGTCTGTCTGTCACTCTGTGCCAGGTACTTAATGTAGTACTTAATGTATATTTAACATCACACTGCCGTCCTCAGAGCTCCTGCCACTGTTCTCAAGAACGCTTTGGGAATTTCTGGCATTCTAAGAGTTTGTGTCCTTAGACAAGCTAATGAAACCCATCTGACTAGTGCACTAACACCCTGATATGATACCCTAATCAGCAGAAGGTGGCCGTGGATCTTATGTCATATCAGGACATTAAGAACTTTCATCCTGTTTTAAGATGAACTGTGAAGTAAACATGTTAGTTGTATCTACATCAAATAATCCTACACTAATCCTTTTACCCTCACTTGTGAGATGATGTTTCCAATGTAGAATGCAGGATAAAACCCGTTATTTGATCTCTCTGACAAAAGTCTGGTAGTTTTGTCATGCCTGTCGAGACATGTGCCACAGGAAGGTGAAGCTGTTGTTTCCCAGCTGATCCCTGAACAGCGCTGGCTACTAATGTGATCCAGTCAGATTGAACAAATGTGAATGACATTCTAACTTCCTTTCTAAACAATCGTGGACTGTTAGGAGTTTACAGTCCACATTGTTCAGCAATCAACTAGAAACAGCCAGATCGTAGCAAGTATGGGAGTGGGGTCTGGGGGGTGAGAGGTAGAGGTATGTGTCAATGTCCACCCCCAGTTCTTCTTCTCAAACTCTTTTTCTGAAGTTTTATGTGCAGGGGCTTGGGCCAGTTAAGAGGCCGTAAAAATGTCCTCAGATGTTGATGACTTTTCAAGCCTGTGCGACTGCAGACGTGACAGGCAGGCACAGGCTTTGGCATTTGTAGTCCTTTGACAGACGTCTGTTCAGTTTGGCTAATTTGTGTTCCTCTGTGCATGTCTTTGTGGACATGGTCTAGGCACTTGCAATGACTGCTCTTTGTCTGCACTTATTGGCAGTTGCCACATTTGGACAAGTTGGTGTTATTTGTACTCTTAGTACAACACATGTTTTAATAATCAATTAGGCTTTACTGGCCAGTTCAATGTAAAAATAAATAAACGTGTTAAAATGTGCAGATTTTACTGATCCGAGGTGAAAAAATAAAAGCATTTTATTTAATAACATTTTGTTGTAAAACTAATAAGCTAAAGTTGTCAACAGAGCAGCTCCACACAGCACAGCTCAGATTGGATTGTGTGGTTTTACTGTACACTAAAATTACCTTACTATATACGATTGGTTTACACTTTTTTGTCGCCCGTATTTCTGACAGCAAACATCATCATGTCCTGCTTCAAAAGTTATGATATTTGGACATTCCACCATTGTGGTTTATAATGGCCAACAGTGTTTCATGTGGACTATGGCCTCACTTTCAATTCCTTTTATCAATGTTCCTTGGTCAACAGATGCCAGCTGTGTGGCTTGGATTGATATAAAAACCTTCTATTTTGACTTCATAGACTTCGGAGACTGTAGCCAGGCTGCATAGTGATTGCCATGTTTCTTTAGTCCTCTTTAGTGTTATGGCTGCTGCCAGAGCTTTTGAACTGCAGGAGCCCTACAGATTTACTTTGAATTTGGACCTTAGTATTCAACATGGAAGGCAGAGTGAGTGTCTGTATGGTGTATGTGGGGGGTAAGCTGTGATGGTGCTGCATGTAGGTGGGGGTGAGATGGTTACACCTCCTCCTATACGTATTTGCAGATTGTGTATGGACAGCCATCAAGAGCAGGTTTGATTAAAAACAGACATTGGCCATTCATCCGCTCAGAGCTTGCATTGCACCCAGCCCTCCCCACTTGTGTCTCAGCTTTAGAAAACACCTGTATTTTATTGTCGTGACTCCATTTCAGACGTGACACATAAACCCTTCAGCCATACCGCACCTCCTGACCTCTATCTTGACTCTAGCACATGAAGTAGTGCAAAAATCAGGACTGAAAAATAAAATCTGGGATTACATGGTGATAAAAGGTCAGAAAAAAAGATGATGGCTATAAACATGTTATATGGAGATGAAAAAATAGAGCAAGGTGTAATGAAAGGGGAAAAGACAGCTCCTTGAAAGCTGTGGAATTGCTCTGATCAATCATGAAGCTAGACGCTCAGCAGAGGCTTTTCCGATGTTAACTTTCATTTCCGTCACATCTGGGGTCTGTGTGAGAGAGGGAGATAAACTGTTTACCACCTGATCACTCAGCTTTGATAAGAACAAATTGTAGTGTCAGGGGGTTTGAATGTGTGTGAGAGCACCACACTCCCAGGTATTGCAGAAAATGAAAGAAAGGGGACAATCTGCAAAGGGGGGGACTTCTTAGTCAGGACTGCTCTCAGATATCTTTCTGTCAGTGTTTAGGTGCAGCCACAGGTCAGATGACTTAAGTTTTAAGGTATGTAACCAAGTCACTATGGACTTTTTGCCATTGTATGATGAATAGTTCAACATCTCAGCGAAACTAACATGGGCAACTGCGGCCTGATATTTCAAAATCATTTCAAAACATTTCAATCCTCATGGTGTTGGGTTACAGCTCGGGTCGGCTGTAGAAGGAAAACTGAGAGGAAGCCAGTGGGAGGTTTTCGCTATGAAATTTCAACCAACAGATCTTCATGGCTGTGACCATTGGTGGCTTTTTTGCTTTTTTTTTATGTTCTGGACGTGGGTCTCCACTTTTATCAACATCAACACTGCTATTGAATTGAATATTTTTGTGTAAATAGGGACTGGTGTTATTTTTGCAGTGAGGCCAGGAAGTGGAGAGTAAAGCTTCTTGGATAATATCAGGCTGCAAAATATTCACTGCAATAGTGAAATAATAAAAGGGTAAAATGCATTTTTCCATGAGAAATGCCTTGGTCAAGTGATAATATTATGTGGTGTGTGGTAAGGAGAAATGTTTGCTGGGACTACCAGAAATGCTATGGGCATTTTCTCTCTGCTATGGTATGATGTGCTGACATTTTCTACTGAAAGTTACCATGGCTATGTGTGTTTCCAATCATAAGTTATTTTTCCTTTTACACTTTCTCAGAAATGACATGATTACACAAGTATTAATAGGGTTAGAACATCTCAATCAGCTTTTGTTTGGACATTTTATAAACATTTAGCTCAGCGTTTTGCCAAGTGAAAAGTCAAACTGAGCTTAAAGTAATAATCTGTGACATATTCATATAAATATATATTCATTTTGCTACTCTATTACTGATTGATATAACACAAAAGTAATTCTTGTTCAGGAAAATGTTCACATTAGTTGTTGTAAACTTTGTCTCCCAGAAAAATAATAGTATTTTATGTTTCTGAGTGCATGGTGCACTGTACAAACATCGCCATTACAGACAAAGTGCCACCTAAAGCTTATTAAAGCTTAGCAACTCAACATTCATGGAAGGTTCTGCTTCACTGAAAAAGCGATTTAAAAGATAGTATAAAACAAAAGAATGACAATGAGCACTGGGAAAAAAAGTGAATCATAATTCTGAAAAACGGATAAAAGTGACTTCATATTAAAAGTTACCTTTGCAGGCTCGCCGGTGAGTGATCGGCCTGGCCATGTCTCTGTAAAAGCCTTCCTTGCAGTAGTGGCAGTGGCGTCCTGCTGTGTTGTGGCGGCAGTTCATGCAGACCCCTCCACTCTTCCTCCCCGACAGCTTGTACAGCTCCATGTTGAAACGACAGCGCCGGGCATGGAGGTTACAGTTGCACGCTGCAAAGGGAAGGGGAAAGGTAACGCTGTCACTTGTGGGGGTTACATCAGCAAAGGTGAGTAGGAAAATATAAAAGTTTACAATATCTTCACAGTATTTATCTAAGATAGAACATATGCTTCCTACCACGTATGCTACAGGGGAGCAGGGAGAGCTTTTCCAGTATAGCTGTATAATAGTGAGTGGTTTATAATCCACACTGCAGCTCTGTGCTTGGCTGCTATTTCAGAACTCATCAATCAAACGTGCTCATTTGCTCATTTTCTCCATTTCATTATTAATGAATTCAGCTTTTCTCAGCCCATTAGTTATTAATCACTGAAAACAGAGACATTAATTTCTTGAATCACTGATGAGAAGAGATCTATCAAAAGCCCGACCAATTCAGACAACGGGTCGGTCTGGAGCTTGCCGTCTTCTAAATGAGGCAAGCCAGAATATGGGGGAGATGTGACATGAGCTTATATCTCTTCACAGTTTCTGTCAGTTCCACTTGAAAGTCAACTTGTTCCATGATGTCTCTTCAGCTCTTAAGCTTTGTCATTAATTCCTTTAAATAGGCCGGTATTCAGCTCTAACGTTATCTTTTCACTCTCTACACATGAGAATTTGTATTTGCAACGTTTAATGAGAAAACTGTCCTGCTTGTTTGTGGCAGAACAGAAATTAATTCCTCTTAATCTTAATAGGTCACAAAAATCACAATAGGTAGTTGACACATTCAGAAAGTATTTTAAAAATGTAAAATGGACAAAAGTGATTGAAGTATTTTAAATGCCAACTAAATTTGTACATTTTCTGTCCTTTTTTCTGTCATCCATCTGCTGAGCATATGTCACAGAGTAAAAATTAGCATCTTAATAGTCTACCTTTGTTTTCAGCTTTGCTTCATTGCTTTATTATAGAAAATACAATGAATTGCCTTGCTAAACGTTAGGGTTAGGGTAGAGTAGAAGACTGATATTTTTCTCATATGAGTGCACTAAATTACCACAAGCAGAGTGTTAATTTAGGACTACAAACCCCTCAGCAATACCTCTAAAGCTCACTAATTAACACGTGATGTCATGTTTGTTTAACTCATAAACAAAATTAATTGTAAAATATAAAAAATCATGCTGTGGTGCTGTGGTCGGTCTTTCTTTCCTGACTGGAGTCCCTTCCTAAAGTCATCAACTACAGATTACCAGAGAACCAGCAGACTCCAGGACCTTACTGTGCCCGGCCAAGAAACACTCTGGCAAATAACCACCCATAACACTGCAATGTGTTGTTTTACTTTAGTTTTTGTACGGATTATACAAATTCAATATAAAGTGTTCAGTTTTAGAGGTGCTGAAAGATGAATTCTGTTACCTTTGGACAAAGTCATACTAGTTGTGTCTCCCAGTCCCCCGGTCCCCTAGCTAATTGCCCACTGGCCGTATCTGCATATTTAGTATGCAGACATGAACTGGTATCAGTCACCTCATCAAAATCTTGAAAGACTTGAAAGAAAGAGAATGAGTTGAAAATGTCAAACTAATAGTTTTTAACAATACTACTTAGATCTTAGGGATAGTTTTACTGATTAAAAGAAAGGGAGGAGGAAGGGTTGGAGTCGAGTTGAGTGCTTCACACACAGTATTTTAACGTTATATACTTTTACTAATGATCAAATGAATTAATAGATGCTGAAAACCCCAGATGGTTTTGAGTAATGTTTTAAAGCTTATTTTCCCATTATCTGTGGCTGATACAGGTCTTGGGCAATTTTCTGACCTCTCACTTTCCTGTTGAGATCAAGGTCAGTTCTTCAGTTATGTGAAAGCAAATGATCTGTGTTAAATTAGGTTTTTGCAGTTGATCAAAAATGATGATTAATGGCACCCTGATGGCTCTTACACAGGAGAACAACTTTAATACATATATGAAGAACTACGCAAACGGTACGATCTCCATCCACACTGAAAGGAAAGCCTGGCACCAGGTTGGGAAAGAGGCCCAGTTTTCCCTGGGTGCAGACCCTGGAAAAAAAGGGGAGCACATTCCCAGACTGTTTCTCAATTCCATCTGGTTATTATGCAGCCTAATTTGGATGGAATTCTGCAGTTAATGAAATATTGTTTTATGTATAAATACACATCAAGGTTTGTCTCGAGACATTGCTGGATCTTTCATTGTGAGCAGGTGAGCCCTTCTGGAGAATTGACCTTTCATTGTCCAAATATGACCTTTAGGTTTTAGCCTTTTATCTTAAGTTTGAGTTTATTGGCAAAGGTGTGGTTAATTCCCAATTTAAATGAAAATAATCTATGCTAAATTTAAGTAGTGTTTACAGTAAAACTGTTTGGGCATGTGTGTGTGTGTGCACGCGCATACGAATGACTAAATAGCCTGTCCAACTGCTTCTAAGGGAAATGTGACAAAGAACACACCAGTTCCAGTGAGCTGCTGGGGCTGCTCTGGGGGAGAAAACTAGGTGGGGGACTGATCAAGCGTCTCAAACACACACACAGCTGTGAGCACTTGTGTCCATTAACACCTTGTAGTGGAACATGAAAGCAATGGATCACATTTTTTTCCCAGCTGAAGTACCAACGACCCTCTTACGGCATCCTCTCGATTTACTGCTGTGCAACTAGATCAGCCAACAAAGTCTCAAGTAAGAGAGGATATGTTCAAGTGTGGAAAATGTAAAGAAAGCCAAAGAGTTAGACCTTTAAATGATTTAACATGTGTAGTGATGGCTAGGAAGTACTTTAACAACAGGAGTTTTTCTGACTCAAAATGAGAGAATTAGTGTCTGGTTGATGTAGTTTGTCTTCTACGGGCAGAAAAAAATGAATGAAAAGCAGAAAGCACTGACTGCCCAAAGAAGGTCTTTGTGTTTTCAAGATTCAAGATTCAAGATTCAAACAACTTTACTGATCCCATGGGCAAAGTGTTGCCTTGTTACAGCTGCTCTTCATGAGTAAAGTACAAAAGAAAGGAAAAAAACAAAACGATAGACATGAACAAACTACTGATCAATAAGTAAGAAAAAACCCAGATAGAGGAGGTTTTCATATTGTACATGCTGCATGCAGTTAACTTCAGCTTGGAGCTGTACGTACCCAAGAATCCTGGAATGTTTATGGGTTTGTTTTGAAGTTGTAGTCTGCACCCCCCCCCAGCACCCTGCATCCCCTTACCCAAATTAGGCTCAGCAGGGATAACTGAATCCTGTCGAAGACCATTTTTCAATTCATTAACACATCAAAGCGTCTGAAAAAAAAGTCTAACTTGTTCTTATCCTTTGCAAGAAATGAACACAAATGCAAAAAGAATTTGAGCGGTGGAAGGTTTGCAAAGTAACTGCAATCCTTGAGTGAACACCGTTCCTTTATGGGTCAGTGCCCAATTCCAGGATGCGTAAAGTTTGTTCTTCATGTTGTCGTGGAAATCCAACAATAAAAACAAGCTTAGGCTTGGCAAAAAAAGTATAGTGAGAAAAAAAAAACAAAGGAGAAGGTAAGAGAGAAAAGGAAGATACAAATAGGAAAATGTAACATTAAAGAATTCTTAAACCACTTTTCCATCCAAATCAACAGTACCAAACACAAATAATAATAATATCTGTTATAGTTACAGTATGCACACCTATCAATTTGTGATCTGGCAGGTGCTTATACAGTATCTTTAGCTACAATGCAGGAAAAAACTTGAGGAATGTTTCAGGTTAGGTAGGTTGACAGCAGAACACAACACTGTTCTATTTCAGCTTTTATAACAGGTGCCTCAACAAGTAAATGTGCTCCAAACAAGCTCACACACTGGTCTGTCAAGCATGCTATGACAAATTGGCCCGTAAAGACCGTGCTCAACAAATAAAATGTGTGTAAAAAGTGTGTTTGTGGAGCGCACCACCTCTTTGTTCCCTTCCATATGTCAGGGTTAAATCTAACCTCATT
The DNA here is from genome assembly GCF_033026475.1 of Channa argus. NCBI lineage: Eukaryota > Metazoa > Chordata > Actinopteri > Anabantiformes > Channidae > Channa > Channa argus. Next base: position 11,950,908 of record NC_090216.1, on the reverse strand, counting down.
TTTCCTTCAGCTCAACCAAAGCCAAGCCAGTAAGCACAGCCAATTGATTTTGGATGCCTGTGCAAAACCCAAATCCCATGGCTAAAACTGGTCCTTCAAAGTTGGAGAGCTGCACTCCCAGTACCACCTTTCCCCTCTTGGCCCAGGCCATAGTCCAGATCTGATGCAGCCCCCCTTGGGTGCTTTCTCTGCCTGGTCGAACAGGCTATGGGCTCCTGCCATCATGCGTGTGTGTGTTTGGGCTGAGTTCCGCCTGGCTGCTCCAGCCACCTGCTCAGGGCACCGGGGGAACACCCGGTTAATTAGCTCCTCATTAGAGCCAAAGCACATTGTGGATGAAACACACACATTCATGCACCCACACATACCTGAGATGGCTGCTGCAGGAGGTAGTAACTGCTCAGAAAATGAAACAGATCAAATGACAAAAGATTTTTTTTTTTTAAAGTAAATAGTAAAATAGAACATTAACAGATGTAACGACTGCAGTGTCACTGCAAGCTGAAACAAAGATTTAGAATCTCATGAAACTGAAACTCCTGTAGCCCTGCTGGGTGCATTACATGGACCATGCTATGTTTCTGCCTCTTTGTTAAAAGCCACTTTAGCCCCCCTACTCTTTACCTCTCTTACACAGAGACATATCTATCACTTCTAGCTTCAACACCACATTTCAGCCCTCCTCTCCCTCCACTGGTTTCTGTGGTTAGCCTCACGCCGTGGGCTTAAGAGCTGGCTCTTGTGAACCCTTTTGAACTAAGAGTCCCCTTAAGTCCTCTTGGACCCCTCCCCTAAGCTTCCCTGTCTATCATTCCAACTTTCTTACTTTCATGAGACCCCATTTCAAATACTCTCACTGGTTGCCGCTCTTTCTTTTTTTTGTGTCCTTCCCCAACCCTTTTCCTCCTCCTCCCCATTTTCTCTCTGGATGGCATCAGGCAGGGGGAAATTTTAACAAGATTAGGCTGGAGGGTTGCCAGGTTATGGGGCCGGGTGTCAGTGGAGACTTGAGTCCTTAGTTCTGTTCCTTGTCTCTGGTCCACTTCACTTTCCCTCATCTAAACATTGTTATCTCTGTTCTGCCTTGGCCTTCACTTTCTGTCTGTCTCAGTTGATTTTTTTGCCCCCACAGGCAATATCCTCCAGTCAGGAGCACACAGGGGCAGGAGCTGACGACTGCTGAGTATCAAAGTATCATGGCGAATCAGCAAAAACCGAGGTAAAAATGATTCTTGGCATACCACCATTTGGTCTACTTTGGGGGATACACGTTTGCCTGGGCTGCTTTGGAAATAGAAAGTGACAGATGGTACATATGGTGTAACTTCACCACTGTGACCAGAGATAACAACAGAAATGTTGCAGGGTAGTAACGTGTTTACTGTGTGTCTACAGTATGGTTGGGAAGCAAAAGCTGGGTTTATGATGGTTGTCCCGGCAAAATTGTCAGCTGTCAATGTCAAATGTCAGCTCAGAAATATGTTTATAATTTAATAATAAAATTTTAATTATTTCTATTTCCTCTCCTCACATTTAAAAAAGGACTTTTTGCATTGGTGTTTTTTGTCATTTTATATGTGTTGTGAATGAAATGCAGTGGCTTGACTGTTGGAAGATTCCAATTTTTGGAGATTTGAAAATGTAGGACAGCGCTTTTCACCCCCATCATTAGAACACCGGATGAGGGAATGTCCCTCTAAATAGTGGTGCTTATGAGATTTTCAGACACATTGAGAATCTATCCAAGAAGAACCAAAACTGTTCTGCCAGCTTGTTGTGGCCTAGCAATTTATAAAGAAAAATGTCTAAAATTGATGTACTGTAGCAGAAGCTACAGAGCTATTAGACCTGTCATACATACAGTAACAGACAATATCTATTCCATATGTATGCATGCATGAATAGTGACATACATACTGCATACACACATGAGTTATGACAATGCATGATTATTTCGAAAGACAATCTCAGACAAGAAAAGTTAAAAGAGAAGAGCGGCAAGCGATAGTCATGAACATTAACAAAGAAACATATTTTCTCTTAACATCCTGTAAATCTTACTGCCAAGAGCGACAAATCTTCTCAGGCAACAAACCAAAGAGGCCTGCAGCAGCATAAACAGAGACAAACGGTTACAAAACACAAAAGACTGACTCAGAGAAGCAAACAACTGATTTACTCTATAAGAGAAATTCACGAAAGAAAAAAAGGGGTAGCAGGAAGAAAAATGTCTAGGTAGAAGGTTAATCTTTGATGAGAGTCAGTTACACAAGGATAGAGAGGAAGAAAGCACCAGCGGTGACAGGCACCTCAGGAGGTGATTGCTACCATCTGTGGGAGAGAGTCGACGGCGGCCTGGGAGAGCAGGGTGGGCACACTGCAGCTCCACCAGTTTGCTTTGGCACCAGGATTAAACACCACATCGCATTACTAAATTACAGGAGGCTCTCAAACATACACAAATGCAAGGAGATGCATATGCACACACACACACACAAACATGCACAAATTGACTCAGGCACCCGCAGAGCATTTCCCAAGGTTTTAACTCAGCTGACATTCACACTGTTATTTGACACTTTGCTGTCCTTAACATTTGTTTAACCATGTTCCCTCTTGTGCCAGAGACCCTTTATGGGTGGCTTCACAGAATGACAAATGCATCAGTCTCCCGTGGGTTGGCCATGGACCAATGCTGCAATACTAACAAAGGGAATAAAAGAGCAAAGCTACAGTACAAACTATCAAATCGACCAAACCCTGTAGTCTCAACCTTCCAAGCTCCTTTATCCTGCACAAAACATGCGCAAAACCAAAACAAAAAGGAACAAAACTCATGTCTGTTGGCCTTGCAGTAGTAGTCCCTGCATCTCAGGCTACCAACCCCAGAGGCATCATTTCATAGGTCTGTGGATTTCAGAATAACATTCCTTGGGTGTGTAATTATTTGAAAGCACAGGAGGTTTCTCTTTCAAAATCACTTTCTTTCACTCAGCAGCCCCCCCTCAACACTCACACACACATCTCCTGTTCATTTGAGTGTCACGCTGTAAGTAACTGAAGTGTCAGTTCCCCCTTAGCCTCCTGCAACAGGCAGTGGGGGTGAGAGGGGTGGTAGGGTCTTTAAGTCAATTAGCAAAAGTAGAAACATGGCACATACATGCAGTAATATCAAGGCAGCTCTGTCTTTCATCCTTACTTCTAGAGTTGACATCTGGCTCATCACGATGCCCTCTAGGGACAAACAGGAAAATTTCAGGGGACCAAAGAATACTGTTTCAGGCTGTTGTGAGCTACAAAGTGGGATCAGCAAACTCAATGTGTAAATTCAAAACATTGTACTTAGGCTAACTTTGTTCTACTCAAAACCAGACAACAAGGTTTTCCTGCTCCTCTCTATGTTACAATTGACAAACTATAAAATGTGGTAATATGTGCAGTGTTATTGCTGTTTGTTATTGCTGCTGAAAAATTGTTCTGAAAAACAAAAAAAAACAAATAAAAAAACAAATAATTTCTTCTCCTAGTCAGCGGACTTAAAAAAGGTTTTTCAGATTATTATTATTAATGGAGCATGGGCCTGACCTCGCTAGGAGATGTGGAAAGGAAAAACTGCTGTGAAATGATGGAGGCCTAGTTTGAAATTCTAATCAGCATCACATAACCATCTGCCACTTGTCAGTGAGGGAAATGAAGAGAGAGAGAGGGGGGAAAGGAAGGAATAAGAAAGAAAGTGTGTGCTTCTGTGGTCTTCAGAGTTTCCAAAGCTCTATACAGATCTTAGAGCTAAGTCTGAGCTCTGTTCCTGAGTATGTGTTAGTGGTGGGCCTCTTCTTATGAAACACACACCTCTGCTGGATCACACTGTTCTCCCTAACAAACCCATCTGTCAATGTCCCCCTAATTCCAGCTAATAGTTTCCAAAAAAACATAGATGTTGAGCCACCAAAACCCACAAGTCAACAAGAAATGTTCTAATGGGCTTGAGACAAGACTTGTAAATCCAAAATCTGTTTGAAAATTCAAATCATTGATGTGGTACCTTCTATTATAATAACAATAACTTTTTGAAGATAATTTGAATTCTCTTCTTTTTATGGACTGATGTCCTTGCAAAAACAGAATACCATCGATCGCTCCCCACTGGACTCAGTATGTTAAGATTACTTTTTAAAATATTCAGCACCACATCCAAAAGCCACAGCAGAGTGGGAACACCCAGCTCTGCTACTAACCACATCTCACCTGCATTACTGGCAAATCTGCCTAAATAGCAATTTAAACAGCCTGTACATGACCTCTGTATTTAATGCTATGAATGCACACCAGTGTGCCTGGCACAACACAGCAGACATGGTTTGGCTGGTCCATTAGGGATGGATGGTGTCTGGCCTCAAGTTTCTTACGTCCCAAAGCAAAACTCTGGACTTCCTACATGTTGAGCCCAAATTATGGAGAGGAAAGGCTGGAGAATAGAACAGCTTGGTGTTGCAGCCAAACGGGCCGAGATGGCTGTGGAAACAGCCAAGGGTAAAGCCCTTACTACACCACCATAAATTATCATCTACTCAGGGTGTCACACTGTTGTTGATTCCCCAAGGGACCTCTTCATCTTATACGGTGACTTTGGCAGACTCTATTATTGCATGATATACCGTCTCACAATTTTAAGTCAACACAAGGTATTTACATTACGGCAATGACAATGCCAGTAGTAAAGCCAACACTCCCTCACAAAAGTAACTAAATAGCTTTTATCCATCTGTTTCCTCAGCCTGTGCGGTGGCTCAAACTCCGGACAGATAAATTACAGCTTTTTCCATCATGTCTCCCTCAATACAAACAGACACACTCCTTTACGAGGCAGCCCTCTCTGACTAGTAGAGTGGGGATTTCTAAACCAATGTCTTGAGGCAGGATTCATGGTGAGGGAGGCGGCAGATGGGCGTGTGTGTGCATGGCTTGTGTCTGGATGTGTATGTAAGCTTGCCAAGAGCACAGACAGTAATCTTGGTACATTTATTAAGACCAGTGAACAATCAAACCAAAGATTTTCAGTCAGGACTTACACTGCAAGCGTGTCAGAAAAAACTGCCTTAACTATAAAGGGTTCCTAAACTCTAGCTGCCAGACACATAATATTTCAAGCACTGACAGACTTAGAGGTAGACAGCTATTGATTTGGTTCTACATCTGCCCATTCTTCATTACCCACAAACTAGCTCCCCATCAACTTAACCTTGTCACCACCCCACAAAGGATCATGACCTCAGCCTGCCCCCCTCCCCAAACCCTCCTTCCAACCCAAACACCCCCAGGGCCTCACGCAGGCTCTGGTGACACCTAAGGGACTCCTCAGCTCTATAACTTGCCACTCTTACACACTTTCCAAGTCTTGCTTACACCTTCCTGCCACTGTGGCACTGCCTCAGGGCTGCCACTGCAGCCTGCCACCATTTTTTCAAAGTGTCAGAAAGAAAACCAAGCAACAAGGGGCAGATGCATTTTAAAATGGACTTTAGTATACACCTGGGAAGCTTTTTGAAGGCTCTCCTGCTACTTTCTAGGATATTTGGAACCAGTTCTACCAGAATAAGTTGCAAAGAGTTACCAAGACATTTGGGACATCTGGGGCTGACTCTTTGGTGTGCCCAGATGTGTGATCAGGTATAGCATGCAACTTGCAAAACATTTAAACTGCCCTTTATCTACAGTGGTGTGTAAAAGTTTGTGAATTTTTCTATATTTGTGCATTATTATGAGATAAACATTTTCACAAATATCAAAACGGGATCGTTATTTCCCACATGAACAAATGAGTAGGAGTTTTGTCTAATAATGTTTTGTCTAATAATAATAATGTTTTGTCTCCTTTATCTAGTGTATGGACTCGCATACAAATCTGATCAAATTTCAATCATATATATATACGGATAATTCCAAAGGTGTTCACAAACCTTCAAATCCCACTGTACACTGGAATTAGTTCATCAGAGTTGGCCAGGGCAGTCACGCTATTTAGTTCAGAAATTGTGGATAGAAGTGACATATCATTCCCGCAGAGTAAAAGTTTCTGGGAAGCGGGTGTAACATTTCGGAAACAGCTATGGGACATTTGAAATAGGGTGTGTGCAAAATTAAGAGGGAGAAAACACTGAGGGATTTACAGGATATTGTTGAATAAGGGCTAGATGTAAATATGTGTGCCGGTATCTGTGAGCGGAGTACCTAAGGGTGTCAAGGACAGATGAGAAGCCAAAGTTAGGTAGTGTTGGCACGAGAGATGTCCGAGTACAGAGCAAAGGAAGGCTGGGTTTGTTGGCCGGCCAGGCTCCTCTGGCTCTGTCACTCTCTGTCCCCTTTGAACAGATCTGGCACTGTTTAATGCTAAATATGATCTCAGGCCAGCTCACTGGGCAATTACAACATGTTAGAAAAATATATGCTGTTTTTCGCTGTTCTACTTCTGTGTTTTTTTTCTTACTGGCTGTAATTCTATTTCGTTATGGAAAAAGGTTAAAATAGGGACAGTGGTTTCTAGTATGGTTTACTTTCCTACACTAACAAATTTTTATGACAAGCAAAATCAATCTGAACTAAGTTCCACCTGTGTTTATTTATACTAACAGAAATACTGTAACACTTACAGGCAAAGAAACATCCACAAATTAGAGAGTGATTTCCTGCCAAAAAAACAACTTTGTACACTCATGAAATTAATATATAAATTTAACTAAACTAAATAAAAACTTAAAAACTATCATAGGAAGATCAAATCCATTGCAAAGTTAATCAATTTACATTATGAAAACAAGCCACATAAATTACTATAATTTTACTTGGCAAACTTTCAGAGCACGTCTGGATGAGTTTTACAAAGCATGTCTTGAGGTAAAAGCAAACACTGCCAAATAACATTCTTGGATGACTTAGTCGTAGCGATGTGCCAGTGATTCCAGTTGTTGTCATTCACTGTTTAGATGTGCTTGAAAGAAATGGAGGTTTTTCTTAATAGAGATGTCAAGAAAACATGATTTCGATAAGAATAATCCTGTTTCCCTGTGTAGGAACAGTAATTGGAAGGCACTAGTGGGAAATGAAAGGAAAAAATGGAAGATTTTGCCAAAGTTACCTGCTTAACCACTGTGTGTTACCAGAACTTCTCACCTGAATAAACACAAATGTTTCTGGCATATTCTGGCAGTCCTATTAATTACCCTCTTGACAGTAAGCACAAGTCATCACAGTTAATTCTCCCCATCCTCCACTCTCTTTCCCTGTGTGTACGGGTGTAAATTCAATTTGTTAGCCTGACTTAACATTGCTGTCCTCATATCCCAAAAATGTGTGGTGAAAAGGTCATGACTCTATTCAACAAAGGCATAATTCTCTAGTATGTGTTTCCTTGAACTAAGAATGAGATACTTTTATCACATACAGTCTGCAGGACTACAGGCATGTATTGTGCGGATTGTCTTGTAGGAGTGGTACCTCACTGATTCATAGGAAGGGCAAAGGAACAAGCAATAGAGCTAAAGAGAGAGTGGGTGGCCTAAATACTGAAGTTAATAATGGACCTTTTATAATGTCCACTGAATTGATAAAAAGACTGTTAAAGGACAGTTTCTACAATGTTCTACAAGCTATCATACAAAACTGTATTCATCCTCTTACAGCTACAGTATATGTATCCACTCTATTTTAGTCTCTTTTAGGAAAATCTGTTCTATGTTAATTCTCAGAAATGGACAGTTTGTATTTATTGCAGGCAAAGATAGATGTACATAATGTGCCACAGCAGGCTATCTGAATGTTTAAAAAGGCTGCTATATAGAGGGGAAGACTTACGCAGACACTCATTAGCCTCTCGGGCGTTGGCCCTCTGCCATGGTCGGTCATAGTGAAAGGGCTTGCAGCGGTCACATTCAGGTCCTTCTGTGTTGTGTTTGCAGTCACACACCAGCTTCCCCTCCTTGTCTTTCATACAGCGTGAGGCATGTCCATTGCATTTACACCTCCCGCCCACTTGGAAGTCTCCCACTGCGTAGAAATAAGTCGGTAGCGTTGATGTCACCGCCATGGGGTCGTCATCCCTCCCACCAATGTTGCTTCCAGCACCCAGTACCAGCTCCCTGGGTACCTGTGGCCGGCTAAAGACCACACGGATATCAGTAACGGTCACCCAGTCCTGGAGGACTGGGCTGTTGTCAAAGTCTTTGCCAGAGGGCCGTCCATCCAGAGTGCTAAAAGCAATGAGTCCTCCAGAAAGTGGGTAGAGGTCAGTGTGGCCATCTGTGCATAGAGCCTCCTGCTCGTTCTGCTTGGTAATAGTAGCTTTGTTGGGCCGATTGTACATTCGTCGGCACTGTGAGGAATAGAATTGGTAGGGCATCCAGGTTTTGCCGTAGTCCATGCTCTTGTATATTGCCAGCGACTCGGGTCGTGGTGAACAGAACTGCAGGCTGACATAGGTGATTTCAAACTTTTTACCCAGTGATAGGGTCAGAGTCACATTGTATGGTGAGGTGTTCAGATTCTCCGACTGCCAGCAGGTAAGGTTGTGGGCTGAGTTGAGATCGGTGAGGTAGGACGCAGGGTGGGCACGACGAGGATCAACTGCATCACAAATTTGGCATGTGCGTACAGAAGGCCGTTCATCACCCCGCTCCACCACACTACAGGAACGGGACGGAGGCCGACCACAGACGCTGGACACTAACACCTCCTTGCCGAAGGCAGCATTGATAAACTCAGGGATACAGCGACGGGCTGCACCTGTGTCATCATAGCAAGGATCTGGAGGGCTTTGCTGCCCTACGAAGGGATTGGTGGCACTATGGCTGGAGGCTGAGCATACCAGCAGGCACAGGCCCAGCAGGCACCTCCAGGGTTCCCTCATCCTGCTCAGAGGGCCTTTGTGTTAAAGTGTGTCTGTGTTTGTGCGATTATGTCTTTTTTTTTCTCCCTATATACAAGAGTCAATGTGTGTAAATGTCAGTGAGTGTGTTTCACAGTGTGGATGTGTGTATGTGTGTGTGGCTTTCCCCTATTTGTGTATAATTGTGAGTCAGTGGATAGTGTCTGAGCTCAGTGACCCTTCACTTCAGGCTGAACAGGGCCTTTCCTGTAGGAGAGAGAAATAAACAGAAAGGTCAAAGTCTTGAACATTTTTTACCATAATAGGATATCAAACAGAAAGAAAAACTGATAGAATTTTACTATAGAAAAAAATGTTTATGTGTCTTTTAAAACGGGTATTTGTCCTTATAACGGAAATATCATTTTATTTTATTTATTTATTTTTTTGCACTGTACAATTGAGTGAATAATTTCCCTCACTTAGAGACTGTAAAAGGATTAGACCGGCCTGAGAGTAAGGATGTGACCATATAAAAAGAGACATTAGTGGCTAAAAGTGACTGCACCCTGAATTTCAATGCTGCTCTCTCATTCAGTACTTCCTTTCAGGTCAGAACGGGCCAAGCCTTCTGGTCATGCTTGAGCAGCATGACAGAAGTCGCCCTATAATCCCTGGTGATGGTGCAAAGCATTGGACTTTGCGTGACCCTGGTCAAACCTCTGCTTTTAGAGTTGGTCCTGAAAAAAAATATATTTTTTTTATATATGAGTACACGACTTTACCTTTGGTCTCTTAAGGATTCTTGTAACGATTCGACAGGAAATCAACCACTGCAACATCACTCTCACAAAGTACTGACCCTCAAAAGGGTGGTATTATATTTACCCACTGAGCCAGAAAATTCACTGAAAGCCTTTGCTAATTATACCCAGTATTAGAAGAACTGAGTCTACGAGACTCCATTCAAGCCTTTCTAAATCTCTGGGTCAAGATAGGTACCTGGATGACATCATTCATATGCTTACAGCTAGGCGAGGGGCCTCTCAATCCCAAAGACAGAAAGACTGAGGGCTGTAGGGAGAGAAGGCTTTGGCGCAAAGAAAAAGATAGAGAAAGACATGTATACAGCCTTAGGCTTTCCCTTCCTTAATCCCCTTTTTATACCCCTGGGTGTCAAATCTAGAAGAACCCTATTTTAAAACAGACAGCTGAGGGGTTGAGAAGGCACCCCAACCCTGTTTGCGAGGTATTTATTAAAATACAATGAATCACACCAGCTCCTCCTACTCTCACTCTCCCTCTTACACTACAGCATCCCTCTTCATCTTGGTAGAACAAAAAGCCACCTCTGTATCCACTTCAGTCAAGCAGGGAAGGCAGACAGACGGATTTAAGGGGAGTCAGAAAAACAAAAGTTTCGTTCTTTTCTTGTGTGAGGGGTCCAAAGCTAGCAACCCCCAAAAGAGTCTAGTGGCCTGGTAAATAGGGCCACTCTTCTGTGCTCAAGTGCTTAAACTCAGCCATTTGGCCCCTTCTTAAACGCAGAATGTGCTGTTAAAGGAAAAGAGTGTGAGAGAGTAAGAAAAGCAGAAGAAGACTGAAAGAAAAAAAATAATATTAAATGGACACGGACAAGTTTTTCCATCAGTCATAGAAATTGGTAATACATAACATAAAATACCTTTTCACGCTCATTTTAAACTATACATAAAATAAAGAGGTAAGCTCTGAAATAGCCACTCAAAGAAATGTATATGCATGAGCACAAAAGCTTTCTCCACAAAAAATCCCCTTCTATTGCAATATTCCACATATAAAAAATTAATTGCACGGAACAGTCCAGCTCATAAAGGAGGAGAGTCGGCTTTGCCAGAACAGCAAAGGACATTGATCAATGGTGTGTCTGAGGACGAGGAGGTTAAAGTGGGCACACAGGCGGGAGTTCATCAGCCAAGGCACTCTATCAAAAGACTAGCCATGGTAAAGCTGCCAGGCCCGACACCCACTGGGGAGGACATGGAGAGATGGCTGATAGAATTAGCAACTCATTAGCATCCAGGCCTAGCTTCCGTCAGAAGCATGTTCATATGAGGAAAGAGACAGTGGGGAGGCAATGAGAAAGTAGAAGGGGGGTCGGAAACAGCAGCAACAAGGGGTAAAAATTCTGACAGGTGAGGGTGGACAAAGATGGAGAGAGGAAAATATTCAGACTTAAGGTTTGATAGGCAAGTCGTCAAGGGAGTATGAGGAAGTTTGAAAAAGTTTTACAATAACAAAATCTAGGCAGGAAAATACTTGACAGACACAAGAGACTAAGAGAAGAGAACAAAGCTGCACAAGGAGAGAAGGGTTTCAGTAGGTAAGCAAGAAAAGAGAGACACACAGGAGGGAAAGAAACAGTGAGGGGCATGACAGTGATAAAGCAGAAATAACTTTGGGGAGGGCGAGTAAGGACAGAGATGGATGGAAGCAGTAGGAATGAGAGGAAAAGTGACAGAGATGGAGGGGGGTTGAGGGAAGGACATTAAAATGGGAGAGAGAGAGAGATGAAGGGAAAGACAGAGGGGAGACAGATTAAGGCAGAAGGACTGCATTGGTCTCTGTCTGGACTTTGGATGACTAAATATGGTGCGGTCCATGTGTTGCTGAGCTTGCTGGGAGATTCTTCCAGGGTCTGGTGCTGTCAGGCGTGTCTGGCAGATGAGCTTGTGTGTTAAACAGAGAGAGAACAGTGACAAGGCTGTTGCAGTAAGTGTTACCAATTCTCCGAGACAGCACATTATACAAATCCGATACTTTGGCTTAAAACGCAAGTCTTCTATATCACTATAAAAACTGCTAAATATGAGCCAGTTCCACAAAATCTGTCTGAATCTGTAAGCAATGCCAGGATGTCAGCACAGTGGTGTAGCTGGCTGACCTCTGAAATACTAGGAATCTGTTTCAGCAAGAAAATTCTCTGCTTTCAGCATTGACAGTGTGTTTAACAAGCCACATGTTTCCCTCAGTCGGGGCAGAAATTGTCTTTCATTAAATGTGGCTGAAGTAGCAACAGCTGTAGGCCCATGTCTCTGTCTTTCTGAAGAAGACAATGGATAACACACAGAAACGTGTTAGTTGCAACATAAAGCTACAACCACCAGCCGGTTTGCTTTACACAGTTAACACAATCTGCATACAAACACCTATAAAGACCAATAACTAACACGCGATATCTATTTGTATCAAAATTCCAGCTGGTAACATTGGATTACATAAGTTGGTTCCCTTCATCCCCTGAAAATGATGTTCCTATTCTACAATTGTGATTAGGTTTTTGTAGTAAACCTAATGCAATGGATGGATAATGTTCTGATGAAATGTATTTTTTAAATGAATTTAGCAATTTGAGTTGCAATTAGGTTTGGGTGGATAGACAGCGTACCAAAGCAAAGGGCTATCACAGCACAGACCAGTTGGATTTAAGAGTCCAGTGTGTGGCTAGACTTAGGCAAAAAAGGCCCATCGGTTAAGCTTGTCGAAAGATTATGATTTTGTTTAAAAGCAAAGAAACAGCTTGTGTGTGAAGTCACTGTTCGACTATTCTACAATAATATAAAGTGCTGAAACACAAACATAAAAATGTTTAATAATGTAAGCTGTACTCCAAATTGGAATATTTTGGCATAAAAAACTGCATGCTGTATAGCAAGATCAATAACAGTGTATAGCTACTGTTTTTCTAATGAATTTAGTGTTAATGAATTTGTTCAATTGTTGATGCGTTGCTCAATCTAAAAGAGAAATCAGTTTTCCAATTTAAGTTTTGACTTTTAATAATGATTTATCTCCTTTTTACATTTAGATTACAGATTGTGCCTTTATTGTTGGAGTACTCTAAGCTATCACCAACTGGTTTGGTAAAAGACAAACTGGTCATGTGTCAGCTAAGCCATTTACAAATGAATAGCTGCTTGGAGTGCGGTGACAAACACAAACTGCATACCCAATTCATCACTGCAACATTCCTCTGTGGATTAATAGCAAGGAAAATGTACTTGGGGCGACGTGCTCCGATCCCCAGTGGCTAAGCTACTGCAGTGTTAAATATTTGGCACATTATTGTTATGGGCACACTATGTGAATAGATGAAGAAATATGGGGCTTTTAGAGTGGAAGCCCATGCATAAAAAGTTGTGCTTCGCCTTAAAGATTACTAAGGCCATTTAGTAATGGGAACAGATTCATTTCTTTTAATCAACCATTGACAGTCCAATTAGAGAAGGTGAAAGACAAAGGGCAAAAAGAAGCATGATTAGATTAAAAAACTGTGGGTGAGTAACAGAGGGAGAGGCGGTGAGGCAGAGAGAGAATGACAGGGTGGTCTGGTGGTTTTAGCAGAAACATTCTGGGGAACGTTTTTTCAGCTTCTCCCTGTCACCGGGAGATCATCCCATGTTGAGCTGTCTCTCTTTCAAGCGTGGGTGCCTCTGTCAGAGTTCACAGATTAGAAAAACAGAAGTCGCTGAGAGGCTTTATTTGGCTTGAGTGTAGAGGAGGGCACCGGGGGAGGTGAGGATAGGCAAGAAACAGCTGAGCCACTTTGTATCCCAAGTGGGAACCTTTCACGCTGCTCTGCAGAGTTGGCCCGTTGGCCTCACTCAGACTGGGAGTGAATAGAGGTCTTCTGGGTTCCCTCTTTTGGATGACAGCAAGCTGAGGCCCAAACTGGTGTCCTGCTGTCCCTCCAGTCTGCTGTACAGTAATCCCTGGTGGGTTTATTAGTGGCTGCTCAGAAGCAAGGAGGACTTTTTAATAGGCTAACAACAGAGCCATCCTCCATTCTCATTATCATTACGTAAAGATTCATTGTTTGAATATAAAAGAACAGCGAGAACAACCACAAAGTCAGAAACTACACTCGTGTACAGTAGACTGCAAATGGTCTAATGCTGTTTGTGATGGCAGTCACCAAGAATTTATTTTCTGCTCTTACCCTTCCTATTCTGCAACCATATCTAGAGTTGCATCTTCAGTATATATATGTATACACACACACACACTATTTAGAGGAGTATAAAACTGAAGAAAGTAGTAAATATTTTATCATCACAACTGTCGTTGCTGACCAAGGGATGGTTTAAAACAAACCACATCCTTAGCATCTACATCCTCACAAACACAGATGAGCCAACAGGACTGACAGGCCTTGGTTAACAGGGGCCTGAATTCCAGTTGACGATCGCCATCTTTGCAGCGGTGACGACCATCCTGTTGTTTGTGCAAATGTGCATGTGTGGTTGGGTGGTGGGCGGTGGTGTGAAGCATACTCTGAGTTCCTGACTGGCATTCATTAGGGACTGAGGAGGAGGAGGAGGGGAGGAGGAGCAGGGAGGGCCGAGGGCAGGAGGGGGTCAACGCTCACAGCTGAGGGCGTCATTAGCGAGAGGATCACTGACAAATTTTTAAAGTCTGCTTATGTCTGCCCGGAGACTGTGTGTGTCTCTCTGCAACATCAAAAGCAACCTTCTGCACCTGAACTAGTTGCCGTACCCAAAGTATTCGCTACAGCCCCAACAGTGTCATCATACACCACAGCTTCAGCAGTGTATGTGAGACTACAGAGAAACCAGGAGCATTTAAAGTGTATATCAAACACATTCTGTACTGTAAATTAAACCATCTCTACCTTTCCATCTCTGCATTTGACAGGGAAGGAGACAGCAGGGAGAAACACTAAACGCCCTGCAGAGGAATGCAGCAGCTTCTGTTGCCCAGCCCATACAGCTGGCCCAGAGTCTGACAGCGGTTCTTTAGATCAACAGAACCTGATCCAAAACTGAACAGTAGGAGAGACGACAGAAAGCGCAAAGTGGAATATGAGGTCAGGCTGGCCCTCACCGATTCACAGACAGGAAATTCTCCTAGACTGCTGCCCTTTGTGTTCATGTACATCTACACTTTACTAGAGGAGCAGAAATGCTGATAGGACGACTTGTGGTGTATTTTTCAGTTGAAGTGTTTTGTGAGGTCAGTGTTTTCTGTGGGAAACACAAGGTGTACAGAGAGAAAGGACATGAGCAGGCACACATTTCTGGGCAACAGTGACTCACTAGACCCAGGGTTCATTTAACATGGGTTAATTCGTGTCATTTTAAAACTAAGAAATTATGAACTGCAGTTTGTGGTATTTTTGTCTATAATATTATGAGGTGACTCATAACAGATTCTGATTCTCACACAGAAGTTTTTAACCTATTAACTTACTGTATAGTCTATAAAGCACAGTGGCAGGGATTGCAACTGTATAATAGGATTTTCTAAACCACAGCCTAGAAAACAATAATAAACCAAGAATCACTATCATTGAAAATTGAAAACCATGTTTTGCTTTAGTAGCACAACATGTGTAATCTTGGTTAAAAACCAAAGCAGGGGTTTAAAACTATCAAGGAGGTCCAATGTGTCTTTAGTCCCAAATAACAATTTCACAAATGAAAATTATAGCTGTGAACTTAAGCGTGAAAGAGGACAAAGATATACTTTGTCTTGGATTTTTAACTGACAGAGTAATGGACTTGGGAGTGAAGGGACAAGAGTTCAACAAATTTATAGCCTCTGATGTCAAACTATGATCTGCTTTCAAATACAAGAACTATTTCCCCTCCATGTGCTGTCAAGATGCGCCTGAGAAAGGGATGACACCCATGGCCTCATGATGGCAAACAGAGCCACAGATTCCTTGTCAGAGTTTGTCACTGGATGAAGGCCATGCAGCGGGGTTACAGAAATGATAAAGACATGTAAGAAATGCTGAGAGGATAAAGTTCCCAGAGTGCGCTGTTTTCAGTGAATGTGTGAGGACTGAGGGTTCCTTCATTGAACATTTCTCATGGACCTGACCGCAGTTTTGCTGCCGTGTTTGGATGGTGGTGGTCCGGGAGAGGCAGGTGAGGTGTTCCTGGATGTGAGAGGAAGTAGCTCGTTTAGAGGGATGGAAGGATTTAAGAAGAGAGGTGAGCACTCCTTTAAAGATCTTTGAAGGCTGGCTGTGGTAGGCAAAGCTGTGGTTTTCCCCAAAAGCCCCCTAACAGGAAAACAGTCTCTCTTTTTTTTTTCCATTGCATAAGTGCACCCTCTACCCCACTGCCGAAAGCAAGGACCTGCTTTGAACTCACAGGAGGAAAAAAACGCAAATTATTTTATTAAGTGCTTGGGATACTCACACGTTTGTGTACATTTCACTTAAACACACATGTTGTTGATGGACTAACACATGCTCTCTAGTAAAACTGCAATATGTGCCCTCCCTCACACATGAAGGCACACTGTGAAGGATGCCAAAACATGTGACTCATCAGACATCTCCCTCTCTCCTTTTCATTTGTCATTCTCCTCCCTATCTCCACCCCTACTCATTTTCCCTCAGCGTCACTGTTAGCATGAGCTGTAGCTCAGAGGTCATCGGTCTCCTAAATGAATGTCCAGTGGTTTGTCTTATGTTAAGACAAAAGTCTTATGAGATTATCATCTAATGTGCCTATAGAAATTTTTTCTCTGTGCCTTGCATGCATGCAGTCTATTGTCAAACATTTAATTGACAGTAAATAGCATGTAGATCCTTTGGAAAAGTCACCCATCCACACACTGGGTATTTACAGTGTGCATGCAAGTTCAATGAGAATACTGATGGGTACTAAGTGGACACACACACACATACACATGCAGAGCTCACACACAGCCTCAGCATCTGGAGGATGTGTTTGGTTGACACATGCAGCCCTGGCAGGGTGCAGGGAGTGGCAGGAAACAGCATGCGACTTTTTGCCCCTGGAACTTCTTCCCACAGTGAGAGACATCTTGGGTGTCGCGCCGACGAATGACAGGCATTTTAACAGGAAAAGTGAGCGCGCACACACACACAACATACAAATTGTCATTAAATGAGAGAACCCACAGCTATTTTAAGTCACTACTAAGACACCATTTATAACACCACATCCATTTCCTGGTCTAAACATAAGCTAGTGCTGGAGATGAAGCTGATCCGGGGGAAAAAAGAACATCGGATTTGAAATACCACAGTGTTGCTCTGCCAATCAAAAAAACTCAGATTGTCATATTTGATAAGTCATGGTGTGCCAGGGTCTCATAAGCTCCACAAACAGTTTTTATTGTGAAAATATATTGGATGTGTAGATTTTTCCCATTCAGGTGAATGGAGCCAAGAGTTGTTTTGTTTTTCAAAGCAGAAGAAAATGATCTGCTTATGTTTTTACAGCTTTCTTCATTGTTCTCTGTCGTTCATAAATACAATCTAAAAGTGCAAACAAACACTGTGTTGTCTTGGATTAGCTTCCTCGTCATGTGCCTCCAGCTGCTCCTGGCTCTACCTAGCTCACTCTGTTACTGATGAAAGTGTGATGCAATGAAATACCTTTGATTAATTAGCTACAGCGGGAAGGTAAGGGCCCTGCTCCAGATCAACTGCGCATTCAGCTCAAACTTTTCCCGACGCTTCACTTTCTCTTTGACCTCAGCGAACACTGAGGATTCTGAGGCCTTATTCATGGACGGATTCCAGTCATTTGCGGTGAGAGTGAGAAGTAGGTCAAGTGGCTGACACTGTTTTGCAATAGGGGCATACTTTAAGTCCATCAGAGCAGTTACGATAAGGATTCTGTTTAGGACTCTCGCTTTCACTTCCAGGCTTGTTGCTGCTTGAGGGCGAATGTGGCTCATAGTGTCAAATCCAGCTAATCATCACTTCAATCTTCAATAAACCAACTTAAATGTGTTTGTGTTTGTGTGTGTGGCCCTGTTCCGGCACTTGTCATTAAACCCGGTTTGCTGTCAACATTAGATTAAGATCAATAAACAATGATAGAAAATCATGTTTGTCTGGACTTTGAATCATTAAAAGTTGACAAAAATAAGCAGTCCGGAGTATTTTTGACACAGATGTTTATCAATATGTATGTGGATGTGTCAAAGCGAAAAGGGGAAAATATGAGAAGTGACAAACGCATTGGGAAGACTCTGCTTGCTTTGGCACCGGGTCTTGGCTCTGAGCACAAGTCGCTATTAAAGCTCGCAGGCTCCGTTAAACGCACTTCTTGTAGCTCGTATTAAATACTCGGCGCGGACTGTTTTTCTCACGTTTTTCCTGGGACACACTGGACAGTTAAAGCGAGGAGGCGGACACCTGTTTGCGGTGTCCGCTGCTGGGATCCAGCGCGCCCCGGTGTTTCAGCGACACTTAAAGTCGGGACCTTATCCTATAATAAAGTAATTAGACACCGCTTCCATTTCAAAGCAGTAGCAGATAATGGCCAGTCCATTACAGCAAGTGAGTCAGTCACTTCTCTAAGGCGAGAAGCGAAACCTGCTCTCCACAAAATGTGATCCGCCTAAGTGTGTAATAAACAGGCACAGTGAGCCGCAAATGATTCACTTACCCCAGAGTCAAGTCGTGAATGTCGCTGTCTTTGGGTTTTAAAGGGACGCTGCGAGATCTCCACACCAATTGGCTTTTAGGCAGAAATCGTCCTATCCAAACGCAAAAGTATCTCGTCTCTTTTACACTCGCCTCTTCACATTGTCAAGGAACAAGAGAAACACGCATTCAACATCGTCTGAATTGAGCCACTGCGCCCATCTGCGCCCGAAGCTCAAACCAACTGAGAACCGTCCAATACATCCATAGGTTGTAAAGCGAGCCCGGAGTAGGCTACTCCCCGTTAAAATCAAACCCAGATTTCCCAACCGTGTGTGTGTGTGTGTGTGTGTGTGTGAAGACGAGAGAAAGCGAAAAAGAGAGAGGGGAGCACAAACCATTCTGACTGCACGCAGCGTTGAGAGCGTTTTCTTGACTTCACTTCCATTGTACCTGCAATTTGGAGATGCGTATAATTGAGCCAAAATAACACGCAAACACAAAGAGGCCATTCTCCAAACTATCACTTGCTCCAGCAACTGTTCTCACTTTTACAATAAATACCTCCGCCGCTTTACGGACTCCTCCAAATGCCCCATGGCTCGCTGTGTTCACGGGCAGCCACTGGGAGCTCCTAATGAGAACACACCGTTTAACCTGTTGAAAGCGAGGAGACCTAGCGGGGCTCCGAGCCCCCAGAAACAAGAGGCAGATGCAGAATGACATCATTTATTAATCCTAATATTAGCCATCCTGGTTTTATTAGTATGTGCATGTCAGGACACTGAAAACGCTGACGTTTCGATTGTTTTATTAATATGCGAGGGAGCAATAAAATTGGCGTCAAATTAAACATATAATGGCACAGACTCGTTGTTACATCACGAAGATGGTTATAAAGAGGTTCGTTTTGGCACAGACAATGCGGCCCTGCGCTCCTGGCCCTGACAGCAGCACAGTGGTTCACTGACTGGGTTCATAGAGCTTATAGCCCTGTGTTTGTGTGCGGGTTAAAGAGCAGCTGCTGAATGTGGTTTGTCGGGAAAAGTGTTTAGATAGATAATTTAAAACAGCCTATCAAGGGAGACTGTGCGTAAAAGCGCAGTGGAGATGTCAACGATTTACAGTGACACAGGACTAAAGCATCTAACTCAATTGTAGTCGGTGGTGTAAAATTAATATGAACATAAGTGATGATTTCAGTCATTGGTGTGTTTGGGGGTTTTCTATTACAGTCTTCATATGGTCTCAGCCAATCCAATCTGAGCACAAAGCAGAAGTGCGACAACTGCCACCATCTGAGCTGTAATGCCCGCCAGTTGCTCTGCGTGTTTTTGCAGGTGCAGCCTTCTGACTACCGCGGGTCATTGTTCGTGCACCGCGGACGATCAAATCCCGAGCACCTCCTGGCTCCGCTGTAAGCTGATCAACATTCCTGCTGTATTTACTGTACCATCCTCTGGGGGTAAACGTCCCGGATCGTGTCCGGCCCAGGAGCGTCTTGGTGTCTTTAAGACGCAATTCTCCCCAATTTCTACCGGGCTTGGGTCCGGCACTGCGCGGGCGGGGATGGGGATGGGCTGCTGGGGGTTCAGTGTCTTGCCCTGGGTACTAGCGTCATGTGGTAGCGAAGCTATGGTCGGTAGGCCACTCTACCAACTGAGCCACTGCCGCCCATATTCAGATCAGTGGGTAATTTAGAAAAAAAAAGTCTTGACCCCTGAATCCTTTCCGTGTGTGAGCGCGTGCGTCCGTGAGTGGAGCCCGAATCAGAAAACACTTGCAGCCAATAGTATTTAACAATGTCAGCAATGGGCCAGACAAATTGCAATGATTTAAACAAAAATCGCATAACTATTGTACAAACGTCGTTAGAAAAAAAATGCTAAAAAACAATTAACCAAAGAGCCAGAAGCAAGAAGTAAGTTAGTGGACAGTATGAAAAGAGTTAGATGAATGAAAAATATCGACATCATCTCTGTACATCGCCTGCCTCTCTTGCCCAGTTACTTTATTCTTTGACTCATGGTCATCATCTGAAATTCTCATCTGTGTGTTGATCGTTTTTCTCACGAATACAAAGGTTTCCTCGGCTTCACACTCGTTTTTATAATAAACCTTTGTATTTTATTCATTCACTGTTCTCTTGCCTTCGGGATTATTCTCCTCTGAGGACTGCGGACATTCTTCATTGTTTGGAGATGGCGTTGTAATTATACTTTAATCAGTTGCTGTTTTCAAAGATAACAATTGTGTTTTGCCATTTTGCCACTTAAAACACAAAACGTCAAACATTACATCTGAGAATGCAGGACAGTAAAGGAAGAAACTATCCCCACAGTATCTTTCAGTAATTTCCATTACAGGAAAACAAACTAAATGATCCTGCTGACCTTCACTCAGCTGTGTAATACGATTTTAGCATATTATACAACATGTAGTGCTGTCTATTTAATACTGTGACAGGATAGTCCATATTCACTCATTGTACCAGAGAAGGCCAATTTTGACGAATATACATAAAGGAGCTTCGACACCAGGAACCCATTTGGGTGGACTCGATTATCTCTCCAATCACAAGTGGGAGATGAGGCTGCATTAAAGGCAGGATGAAAAAAAAAGCAAGACTAACAGGCAACACACTCACTTGCTATCAGATGGGATTCAAGCGGAGAGCGCTCCTCGGTCCTTTGGAGTTGTAGCACTTGGATCAGTCTGATTATGTCTGCAGAACAAGCCTCACGGCTCTGCCTGTACAAAGCCCCGGGCTCTCAGCGTTGGGTTCCCAGCGGCGGACACACTGGACAAAATGTCAGCCTCTGCATTTTTTCTTTTTTGCTTTTTTTTTTTTTGGCACCCTGGCTGTTGGGCGCAAGGAGAGATGCTTACCTTGTCCAAAGGGAAACCCTGTCATGTGTTTTTAGTGAGATGAGGGCGCCCTCTTGTGACGCAAACTGCGAAAAGCTAATTTCAATCCTTATTATTCGTGATCAGGGTTATTCTTCACATTCCTTTCAAATAATGCTCTTTTTCATTTAGTTGTTCCAGTGCGTCCCACAAGTGACATAGCTGAGCCCTGGAATTAAGACCCTTAAATAGGATGTAACTGTCATTAATGCTATTATTATTATCATCTGTCTTTGATGAGTCAAACATTTTGGTGAAACACAAGGTCCTAAAATAAAGTAAGGTGAAACAAAATTAGCAGATTCATTCTTTTTAATTTAAAAATCCAATTATGTAAGTGATCATGAACAAACTATAGTCCACAGATTAGTGTGGACTATAGGGGATTTAGAGGTGCTATTTTTAATAGCTATAATATAACAGGTATAACAGGTAACAGGAGTTATATAAGTACAAGCAATGTATGTTTGTATTTTGAAGTACTGTTGTAAATATTAATAAATCATTCATATCTAGATTATGGTTCAGATCAAACATTGTTCTTAACTGATAAAGTATTAGTAAATAATTAAATAATTTATTGTTATTAATTATTAAATGGGTCCTGTGTTGCTGCTTGACTTACTCATAAGTGGTTTCATTATATGACAGGAAAACTTTCCAAAATCTGGATAACAACGTGGCTAACAATTCTATGCATTTTTTAATCCTTACATAAACTCTTTTTAGCCACAACATAAACACTGGTGGTCGTCTTAATAATGTCATGGAGGACAAATGTCATGACCTCTCTGAGCAGACCCATATGCAGCAAAATGTGAAACACTGTGTGCAGATGTGGTGAAAGTACACAAACTCAAGTAAAAGTGCTTGAATTGGCCCAAAAAATTATCCACTTTAAATACCACTTTAATACTTTTATTCAAGAAAAATTACTAAGCAGATGCACATTTTGGTTAAAGTACAAAAGTAAGTAAACCCCTAAGAAAATTTATTTTAAACAATACATTACAGTAATTAATAAAAAATAGGGGTCGAAGATCACTGTTGTTGAAGGTGAAGCTGTTGTTAATCACTTTATGTATTGGTGCTTACCACCAATGATAAATTAACATTTATTAGTTCCTAATATGAGTTCATGTTTAATTTTTATTAAAGCCACGTGGTACTACTGTTGTGGCTGATCAATCAATTTTTTATGTTAAATTGAGTTTTGTCACCAATAGTCCCACTAGTGCACATACTGTTTAATATAGGTTTTAATGTATCATTTCTCACATTCAGCACAGCTCATACAACAAGTGAATAATATTTATTGAAGAGCCAAAAATAAACCTTATCTCACAAACCCACAACCTGAGAGTTTCCCCACTGTGACAATGCAATTGCTTCAGAGGCACCTTCAATGTTCTGCATTGAACTCCTCCTGATGCCCACAGGTTAAAAAAAAACTGTCTCTGAACACGCAGCAAATCTATATGCCTATATGAAGTGGGCCAAACACAGGAGCGTGATGAAACCCACCCGACTGAAATTTAGATGCCGCTGGCAGGAACCCCAAAGGATGGATGGGTGGCTGTAGGGGTAGTGTTAGAGTGAAAGGTCATGGAGAGAGGATGTTGAAAGGCAGACAGAGGGAAAGAGAAACAGAGAGCACTGAGGTCACTTCAAATGACGATGAAATCTCATGGAAAAATAAACAGCTCAAGCCTCTTGCAGTGCTCCTCCCTTTCTAACGGCAGCCTCTTGGGGAACTCTGCCTGTTTACTTTCCCTCTGCCGACTCATCTTAAGTCAAGACGGCACAATGGCGTTATTGTATACATCCTCTCACACGCACTCACTCACTCAGGGCTCAGCTGCCACTCCACTTCAAAGATCTG
This sequence comes from Channa argus, assembly GCF_033026475.1. NCBI lineage: Eukaryota > Metazoa > Chordata > Actinopteri > Anabantiformes > Channidae > Channa > Channa argus. The sequence goes on along the minus strand of NC_090216.1, from coordinate 11,927,844 downwards.
GGGAGTGGGAACGGAAGAGATATTGATGGATATAATACTAGTATGTCCATGTGCAATACTCCCTCTCTCTCCCTCTCTTTCTTTCTTTGTGTGTGTGTGTGTGTGTCTCTGTCTCACACATGCACACACTCCTATTTCTTTGGTTGTGCTGTATCAACATGTCAACATTAAGGAAAGAGAGCTATCAATAGCTCTTCTGCCAGTATTATTGTCTCATCCATCATTCTGACATCAATCCACTGAAGGTGGTCTCTTCCCAGTTCACACTCATGACTCAACCACAGCAGCTTTTTAAATAAGGACACCATGAGGCCACAGCTAGGAATCAGCTGTAACCTAATCTGCACTCCTGTACGCTCTGAGGATGTGTGCCGGCCGGCCTCAGTGTGTGTGTTTGGGTTGGGGGTTACTGTTGACTTTCAGTGGGATTTTGTGTTGGCTGCTTTAATTTGATGGCAGCGACTGTCCAAGATGATGGTGGGAAATTGGCTTTTCCACTTGCTAGTTAGTGTGTGTGTGTATGTGTGTGTGATTAATCCACAGGGAAAACAGATTGTTTCAAAGCATGTGTGTGTTTTTACATTTAAACATGTCCGTGCATTGAGGACGGGGCTCAGGTACCTCTGTGGTGGTATTTAGACCCTTCATTTGTGTGGAATCCAGCATCATTATCCCAAAGTGTTGCCAGCTGGAAGCGCTTGGGAGTTCCCATTTGAACTCTATGTGTGTTCTGAAGATGTAGAGAGAGTCGAAACAATCTAATGAAAGCTCACGTCCTGGTTCTCATTCCGCCTTGATATTCATGAGCAGCAGAATCTGGCACTGTCTTGCAGATTAGCTAATAAATTGTATGGCCACAACAGTGCCACCCAGGGCTACAGAGCTACTCTATGAATTATTTGTAATCCAGTGAGCTGGAAGTGGATGAGGGAGGAGGTTCGGTTTAAGCACGCTGATAGTAAATAATGACCAAATAAATCTGCAATCAATTAGAAAAACATTTTAAATGTTTCAGCATTTCCCCCATTGCCTGTCTAAGCTCATCAACATCAAAAATGGTAGATATTGCCAATTTTGACTGGTGGCTGTAGCTTTGGACTTGTCTTGTTTAAACAGTACACATTCATGGTGGCCTTAAAAGTGTGGCATATTTATATATATCTATATACTAAAACTAGTTTATTTGCTTATTATAATAGTTTCTCAGGTTATCCAGCTGAATAATGTTAAATTGAGCATGGTTTAAAAATATATATCTGGAAATTAGTCAGTTGACCAGTTTATAAAGCCCACTAACAGCTGCAAAACGAGCAAATTAGTGGTTTTCCGATCGGGTTCATTTTAAAACAACAAGGCAAACAGCATGATATTAGTATAGATACCATGCTTGCTCATCTGAGATCACACTGAATTAAATAACAAAATCTTCTACCCACTAGATGGCAGTGTTGGTCTAGTTTGACATGTTTCTCCACCTGTTACAGGGTTTGTTAACCTGTCCTGTACCACACCGAGGAGATCACATCAAGAAACTTCAGATTTTTCAGATTGTTCACTAATTCTGTGATAAAAGTGTTGACATCAATGTCACACTCTGCAGGTGTGACTCTTGAAAGATTTCTAGTAGTTTCATTATTTACCACAAATATGTAGATTGTGTACACACCAGCCTCTTTTTGAGTTAGGGGACACAAAAAAGTCAATCAGGGAGTTAACAAGAGTTATTCCAAAAAAAACTAAGTGTGTTGTTAACAGCAGGGTCTATACATTGATGTTTTCAACCCCTAAATGTTGTCTTCAATCAATTTGGTGTTGAAAAACCCCCATTAACAGAAGAAGCCTCCACCAGAACCGAGCTCAGGGTGGGCGGCCATCTGCCTTGACCGAGTGGAAATCTATGGAGAGGAGAAAAGGAGTTCAGTGCATCGGGGGCACCCCCATCCATAGATAGCTGGGTATCATCATCAGCATAGCAATGGAAATTTATGGAGTGTTTTCTAATAATGTTGCCTAAATTATACATATATAAAAGTATTGGTCCTAACACGGAGCCTTGTGGAACTCCATAACTAACCTTTGTGTGCGTGGAGGATTCATCATTATCATGAACAAATTAAGATTTAAACCAACCTTAAGTGCAGTTCCTTTAATCCTTGTAATGGATGGATGTTGTAATAAAATGTTGTGATCAATGGTATCGAATGCAGCACTAAGATCTAACAGAGCAAGTATAGAAGAGAAGTCCATTATCTTAGGCCATGAGAAGATCGTTGGTGACTTTTACCAAAATCTAAATCCTGACTGAAAGTCTTCATACAAATTATTCCTGTACAGGTGGTCGCATAATTGGTTTGCAACTAATTTTTTAAGGATTTCAGAAATAAAGGGGAGATTGGATAATCGTCTGTAATTGGCTAAAACAGCTGATTCAAGACATTGGTTGATTGATTACTGCTACCTCATAGACCTGTGATAAAGCCATATTATTACAAGCTATTTCTTAGGTGGCACATGCAGAGTTTTGGAAAAAACTCTGGGAAATTCACTTGACAATTGTCCAGCTAATTACTAGAGCATTACATTGTCTTGGTCATTGTGGTCTCTTTCAGTGGAACATGAGCCATTCCTAAATGAGACTAAATGCCCTCTGTTTCCAACAAGTTCATAGCACTGTTCCCATGGGGTCAACCCTTGTGCACTTTGAGCTGAAAAGCATCCCATTTGGCTCTCCCTTTACATTCAGATGCTATTAAGTGCATGTGGGCAGGCATGCAACAACACATAGAGACTCTCTCTCCCGCTCACACACACAGAAACCTGCCCCCTTTGCGTCTAAACCTCTATGGCCGTATATGTCCATTCCCTAATTGGTGGTTCTTCTTTCAAAGGAGTGATTATGTGTGTATGCGTCCTCTCTGTGCAAGGCGTCTCGAATCAGTTCATCTCCAACGCCAGAGGGGACAAAAGAGGCACCCGTTCCTCCTCTGAGGGCGAGGGGCCGTTGACACCAATAAATCCCCCCTTCCACTTCCTCCCCGGTGTGTTGGGGTTATGTCAGGAATGTCCTGGGTCCTATTGTCCCCTGGTGCTCTGTTTCTGGTAACCCATCACCAAGCATTCTCTGCCGCTCACGGTGCCTCCTCCCTCCCCCTTACACGCCAACACACACATACATGAACACTTGCACACACGCAAATCCACACCCCCTGGGCTGTGTGTCCCTTGGTCCCTCACTCTGAATAGACCACCTTGGCTGAATACGACAGACAGGCGGGCGTCAGGACATCAGGTTCAGCAGCCCAAGTCGTGCATGGCAGCCCAGTGGGGAAAATACAGCCAGTTATTTTCACCTGTTTTCTTCCCTCACGCTCTTTGTCTAATGGGAGAAAGAAAATAAAACAATGGTCTGAGTGTTTCAGACTCCACTCTTAATGCCTGTTCTGTCCTTTCAGTGGGATTGAACACACTGCCCCCTGCACCCCTTTTATTGTGATCAGTGTATAAAGAAACCTGAATTTGATACTCTTGTATATCATTAATCTGTCATGTTTATGGCCTTTCAGAAGTTATTTAGTGACTAATTCTACTGCAACCAATATGTCTCAAGTACTCATGTTAGTTGCCACCTGTGCCAAAGTGTCGACAGACCATGGGTCTTGAGTTGTTGCATCCAGCTTTAGGCTATAAATGCAGAAGGACACATTGTGATTTTAAGGCGGCATTCAATCCTAAATGTATATTCTTTACAGGCTCTATGTGCTGCTGCTGCACTGAATTCACAGTTTTCATTCAAATCTCCTTGTTCTGCCATGAAAAGCAGCCCTTTAATTCACTGAACAGATGCTGCACTGGAAACAGCGTTTGCCAGCATAACAACCCGTTGTTTTACACAGTCATCAGCAGCAACAGAAAAACTGTAAGACTGAACAACAAAATGCAAAAGAACAAAATGTTTTGCAGGACTGTTTTTTTTCCTCTGTGGCTGCATGTACATACCATGCTTTGCTGTATACTTGATTTTTTTTATGGTGTAGTCCCATGTAAACAAGTTTAAAATGGACAATATTATTTACTTCTAAATGGAGGTGCTACAAAAGCAGGATAAAATATTTATTTAGACTAAAGTACACATGCACTCACACCAGAAAAATCTGCATTAAATCTACAGTAGCTGAAATGTATTTTACACAGTCCTCTGGGAGACATAGTTTCATACCTTATTCATTAAATAACCTTATTTCTCAGGGGACAACAGATTAATTGAAAGCCGTTGTTCTCATTTTAAATCACAGGCTTCCACCTGTAATTCCTGGCTGCTCCTGCCAAACCTGTTATGAAGAGACTGAGCAGATTGACTGAGGACAGAATTAGACTTTCATTAAATTGAGGTCTTTACACAGCTTACCTGACATTTAATCACAACCCTCATCATGACCCTGTTTTCTATGTCTGTTGTTCCTTGTATCTTTTCCATATGTTTACGGTAATGTTGTTGTGTAGTTTGTCGAAAGGAACGAGGATCCGTCAGCAGTAAAACAGCACAAATTAGTTTTGGCTTCAATAATTATGAATGAATTAGTCGTTTGATTGGTGTCTCATTTCTTTTGGAAATGTGACAGGGAAGGAGTTTTTTATCAAAAATCCCACCTGTACTATGTAAGCTGCACAGCTGTTTATTCCAAGTACACATCACCCCCACTTTCACACACACACCTAAAAACCTGTGCACACATACTGTACACACATACACACATCTCACTGGTTGCCACATGTCACACAACCATTTGTGACATCATGTATGCATTCACTGCAGGCCCTTCATGCATTCATTGATTCATTCTTCCCGTGTTTTTAGCTTTATCTGGGCCATTCACTCCTGTCACAGTGGAGGAAACATCACATTCTAATGTTGCTGCTGTGTCACCTGGCTACACTAGAACACTAGAACAACTGCCAAACCCCAAATGCCAGAGGTTTGACTTGTTGTTTGGGGGATGTATGTTTTCTATGTGTGTGTGAGAGTATGTGTGAGGGAGTAGGTGGGTTGTACACATGTTATGAAGCGAGGCGCCATTGCGGCCTAAAAACTATTAGGCTCTGTAAATACACACTGTGGTGAAAGTAAACATTCTCAGCATGCCATCTAGGCACACAGAGGGGCACTGGGAGACAGCCGCCGGACAGGCTGGGAGGGGGAGGTGTATGTGTGAGTTTGTGTTACTGTATGGATGTCAGCAATCAGTGAGCTGAGAGGAGATGGATATGGAAATATTAATTTTAATTGGAGGGGAAGCTTAAGTGTGTGTATAAGCAAAGACTGCATAATCATGATAAAGTGAGTGGTCAAGATAGTTTACTTGTGTGTTGTTATGATGACCAAGGGACCAGTTGTGTATCAGGAGCCCCTAATGTTTGTGTGGGCTGGTGATCAGCTCTAATGTCTGTCCAAAGATTTTGTGTGAGAGGGAAAGTGTATGTTGGTGTTAACTGTATTGTGTCCTATTTGACTGATGGGCCAGGTTTATGATTTTAGTCTGCTGAGGTAAAGATTGTAAAGTCAGTGGGGGATAACGTCATATTTGTGTTCATACATTTTTACAGTTCGCACTTTGTGACACTGGCATGTACCAGAGCCCATAAACTGTGATGCATGTTTCCTGATTGTTGAGGACAAAAACATGTAAAAAAAAAAAAAAAAAGAAAAAAAAGAAGAAGAAGAAGAAGAAAAATTAGGCTGTTGAATGGGTAGAAACATGGCCATTGATTAAAAGGGACTAGTCTCTGATTTTGAGACCCATGCTGCCAATGGGAGAAAGCACAAGTAACCATGGAAACAGAGCTCAGAATATGCACTATTCCCAGCCTCATGAGCACCACGGCACCCACAGCTATATTTTTAGGCCTTACTTTGGGGTTACAATATCTGTTACATCTAACAAGAGTTAAACTGAGTAATCAGCGAGCGTGACTACAGAAATGTGACTCTGACACTATGTGTCTGATGAAAAGGGTAGCAGCAAAAGAGCACATACAGTAGGGCAACCAGGCTCTTAAGGTAGGTTTTCTGACTGCTGTGTTTAATGGGATCTTCAAGGACACCGCATAGAATATACGTTTTTTTTACCGGATTATTACATATAAAATCGCTGGCATTAACAATTTTAAAACACTAGACACATATGGTTTAGAAGATAAACTGAATTCAACAAGTAGCCACAACAGTAAAATGGTGAAATTCTGGGTCGTGAAAGAAGAAGCCTGGATATTGAAACGCTGCTAAACTTTGTCCTTTTGTCTGTAGTTTAGCCAGAAATGCTTCTGTTAGCTTTACAAGCTGCTCTTCACACTCTTCAAATTGACATCATAGTCAAGTTACCAGCCAGACTTAACCATTTGTAGAAACTTTATTAATCATAATTTCCTGAAATTAAAAAATTATTTTTCCTAAAAAGGGTGCTTCATCTTTGTGTGAAATGGTTTGTTGTGGCTTCTGTCTCTTTATACCCCCCCTTTGACCCCAAGTCCACTCTGCCGGGATTTGTCAGCTTGTTTGGGAGCCACTGGAAACGTTGAGAAAGTCTTGCATCACAGCTGACAGAGCAGACGGACACAACTGTTTAATTGCAACCAAAGATACTAAAAAGGCCTCTTTAATGGCCTCTTTAAGTGATACAGTCCTGTGCATGACGACCCTCTGCGGCACTGCAAGCATTTGCTACTACTCTGTTAAACTTTCATAACCGCTGCTTATTGGCGATGACTAGAGTTTGATTACAATCACCTGTTAGTTGACTGCGGTCACCTGTTGTGCGCTGGCAAAGATGCACCGTGTTGATGTAATGGCATGTTATGAATTCTGCGCCTCCTGCTGCTGAGCCCAGGTTGGGTTTTTCTGCTCTTGGAGTGACACATGGTTGAAATTGGGATGAACTTGGAAGTGTCTCAAAGAAAATAAAATATGCTTGAAGAAGACTTCCCTTCCCAAACACTCACACACATAACAAACACAAATACACATTTTAGCCATAGTTTTGGTGAGAGAAGCCTGTAATTAGCCAGTCAGGATCTTTTGGTGGTTTAGAGAATGACCCATCAACTGGAGACCACCAGGAACACCGACAGAAATCTGTACACTCCCTATTACTGTACAGATGCATCAACTTCTCACACACGCACACATAAAAGACACACTCACTTAGGTACATTTCTTCCTTCCTGTACAACTTGAATAAATGCTTGATGCCCACACACACACACACTCACACACGCCTTCAGGCACCACAGGCCAGGGTTGGTGGTCTAACGGAATACCGGGTATCATCTGCGGTGACTCCAGTTATGTGCGTGTGTGTGTGTGTGCCCTCTCTCCCTGAGTGCTCCATCTAATACCCTGTCATCATCAATAACCGCAGCAGTGCTGACTCATTGGCTTTTACAACCATGGGGTTTGGCCCTTTCTTTCAGTCACAGACCCTCGTCTCTGTGTGTCTGTCTATCTATCTGTCTGTCTGTCAGCCTGCTGCGCACACGCCGTGCATGTGTGTGCGTGTGTTGCTGATTGTGTGCATGCATGAAATCACTATAAGCTCTCACACTTATTCTTCAGCTTGGATGTGTCCGTGCAGGGATGGATGAAGGACACCACAGACCTTTTACTGCTTACTCACTTACACACCCCAAACATTCCCAACTGGACCACAGCCCATCATAACAACTGACTCTCATCAGGAGACAGCGCCTCATCATCTTTACCACAAAGTGTGTCACCCATGCCTCCTCATTATCCTTATTCTAATTGTCTCCATGCCTTTGTTTAATACTCTTTACTTGCAAAAAATATGTGCTTTATCTTATGTTACACAAATGTATAGAAGCTTCAGAAAATAGCAAAGAATATTATCATTGCGGGGACATTGTAGCCCACTGCATTGGAGATCTATGTTGATGAATGTGGAGACAGGCTGGTTCAGAGAGTAAAGATGTTGAGTGTATGACAGGCTAAAGGCCACCACTGTCTTGACATTTTTATAGATAGTATATGAATGCAGGCTGCACTGATGTGTCAACGCTTGTCATGTGCTGCTGTGATGGTGTCGACTGAGAGACTTTCTTTAATTTTTCCCAGCATAATATGTCAATCAACAATCTCTTTGTAGCCACAAGGGTTGTAAATTTACGGGGAGTGAATATTATCATAAAGTTTGGTGATTTGAAGATAAATGAAAATCTAATTTTTATGAATGGTTTGCAAAAGTGATGTGGTCAACAGAGAGGTTTTGCATGACATGAAGACAGGCATCTCTAAGAGTCACTCATTTGAGGACTGGCGTTTTTCCCTGGGTGTAAGTAGAAAACCACAAGGTCTGTTTTTAACCTACAACCTTGTTAGATGCGTCAATATTAACTCTGCATTAAAAATGTTCCTATGGGATTAATTTAGTGTATGCACAGGAACATTTTAACATTTAACATGTCACAATAGGTCAATCATTACGTTTTATACCCTCATGTATTTAGATGTGTGTGTGTGCAGAGACGTTGTGTTTAATATCTGTCACTGAACGATCAGAGTTGATGAATGAAAAACAAAACGGTGCAGACGCAATCATAATTGGGTCCTTTCTAGTGAGTTAAACACTTTGTTGACATTTACCTAGTCATTTTGCTGGAGACCCTCTGGAATCCCCTCATGGGCCACCTGGAGGTCCCCGGACCCCACTTTGAGAACCTCTGATCTGACTGGCTGGCAGAGACTGTTTCTAAAAGGTGCGCACCTAACTGGCTGGAGCCAGGGCGGCGTATTGCCTTTCACACGCTTCTAAAATACTCTCCGGGCAGAGCCTGAAAGGGTTACTGTTTCCCAAAGTGCCTCATTCTGTGCAGTCGAGAGGGGGCGGCTGAGTGGCGCCGACGAGTCAGAGACGCAGTTTCTAAAAACCCCGAGACATCATCAAGAAAGAAGCTGACAGTAAGGAAATCGGCCCCCCTCCTGCCCCTTCTCCTCTTCCTCCTCCTCCTCCTCTGCTGGCACGCTGCCGTTCTTCTCCTCTGCTTACCAAATCCCCTCAGTGGTTCTGTCACAATAACCGGGTGGCAAGTGTCAAATCCAACTCTGGCCGCAAAAACACAAATCACTTTAACGCACACAAGATGCGCTCAGTGGAAATACTACACAAGCTTCTTTTAGCCCTCAGACATTCAGTCATAGCTCTGTTTAAGTCGTTGATTGTGTTTAATGAATAATATAAACACCATAAAAACACCCTACTTGCCGAAAATGACTCTTCGCTTTGATTTTGGGGACTTAATTTCCCTGCGCGTCTCCAGCGCGTTTAATTGGCCATATCTCTTTAAGTTGCAGACAGCATATCCCAGCTTTCCAATTAATAGTCTGCTAACGTCAAAAACAGTTGACCATTGTTTTATGGGCTTTGTGTTTTTTGTTTTTTTTTCTCCGGGGCGGTCAGACTTGAATAGGCGCCGGTCTGCTCCAGTCCACCTCTATACAAATACCTCAGTGGAACTTGTGTGGAGCTTCCAAAGTAAAAAACACAGACCCCAGACGCCCCTGGCCTGCGCGTATATGCTCACCATTCCATCATCTGACACTGTTTGAAATGTCTGAATCATATTTTACCCATTATGTTAACACCTCAGAGCCCTGAAACGAGCGTGTGCGCAAATTGTGGAGATGAATGTGCGTGGCCTCTCTCCTCTCTCTCTCCCTCTCTCCTGTCTCTCTCTCCCTCTCTCCCTCTCTCCCCCTCTCTCTCTCTCTGGCTGGGACAAATGAATGCCAGTTCTGTGCAGGCGCTTGAAGTATGTGTTGCGCATTACACAGCGTAGTAAATCAAGCCTTTCTAAAATCACTGTGACGGCGTGGAGCGTCAGGCAGTCCACACAGAGTCACTGAAGCTTGGACGTGCTGTGCAGTTAGTAACTCCTCTCCACTTCGGACCCCAACCATCTACACTGCAAAAAAAAAAAAAGATCTACCAGTGTCCCATAGTCTGATAGTGGCTTTTCATAAGACGTGGCTCAATTCCACCTGTTTCTAGTTCAAGGAAGTTTAATTTAAGAGTATTTTCGGACTCAAACAACATTGTTTTGACAGTTGTAGACAGTTTGTAACTTACAGGCTACTGAACACAAGGCAACTCAGCCATGAGCAGACTTCTCTTACATGGAAAGACAGAAAGATTGAATGAGACATGTTCACATGATATTTTTTACAGTGTACACGCCCACTGGATAGAGACACTCGTAAGCAACATGGCTTGACACTAATACATGTTGAAAAGATAGCTTTTATTGCTAAAACGTGTAACCATAACATGTACACTGATATGTTTGACTTTTTTGTTTATTTTTTATCATTTTTAGAAATATTCAAGTAAACATCTCCAATATTTTTTTCTGGTATATTCTGCTATTCTCTTTCCTTATGCTCTATACTCAACAACCGTTAAAATAATAAATAAAACGTACAGATTTGTTTATTTCTACAATACTATGTATTCCAAAAAAAGCTGAGTTCACGCCTTTATATATATCTTTAACCTCAACTTTAACAATTTAATTAATATTGATATTAATATTATACAAAAACTCTAGGCAGCATTGCAGTGAAATAACAGTCAGCATCAAATGTTCAATTGAAAAAAAGTTCACCTCTTGGAGAAGTGTAGCATATGGATTCCATCTTCAATGTCATCTTTAAAGTCTCATAAAAATATCAACAAAAAAAAAAAAAAAGTAGCTCTTCCTTATGAAGTGCCCATGTTCTCCCAAAAACAACGTTTCAGGATTGAGAATAAAATATGGTCCTGGTTCAATTAGAAAAAATAGCTGCATTTTCCTTAAATATGTACAATGTTGGTATTTCACTTAAAATGCTATATAAAAAAATAGATTTGCTATGGTGCCCACCTCTGTAGAGAGTTAACAGTGCAATAGAAACCGTATTTCCAGTCCACTCCCCCCCTCGACCACCACTCCTTCCTTAGAGAAAATCAGCACGAACACTTGCACTCTGAGATGATTGGGTATTGCACCTGTATCCATGTACAGTATTTCTGTTTTACAAAGCCTTGACAGTACCACCGGAGAAAAATCTTGTTGATTGACTTGACGGGTTTGCAAGACATCCCCTCGGGGAAAGAGCAAGAGCGCTCAGAGAAACAGTTTCCCTCCTTGATGTAACGTGGCCAGAACCTCACGCCCAAATCCTTCCAGGTGTACACAACCGGGCAGTGCGTATAGGTCCACAGCCATTGCAAGAATTTCCTACGGGCTTTCTTGCCCACTTTTACCCGCTTTCCATAAGGGGTCTCTGTGAGGTCCAGCTTCCTAATATCGTTAGGCATTGGCCCCGGCAGCTTCACCTGGTTGTCTTGCGCGGTGAGGTTCACCAGCATGGGCGAGCTGATGGACATGAAGTTAGGGTCAAAGTTACTGCCTATTTTTTTCCTCAGGCTCCTCTCGGCCAAGTCCTGTTCCCGGGGGTCGTACTCCGGGTCGGGGTCCTCCTTCAGGTCGGGCACGGGGAGGTGATCACTGGGCGATGGACGGAGGCGAAGGAAAGGCTGGGAAACCCCAAGGTGAACGCACACCAGCACGTACACGAGAAGCGTTTGTGAGAAGCCCATTATTCCTCTTGTTTTACTCACCGGCTCTTCTCGCGTCAGCAATATTCAGTTCTTTTCCCGGTCACTGTGTACGCTGCAATAACTAGACCGGGGCTTCATAAATAGTAGAAGTTCAGTCACCAGGAAGGCGATACTTTTAATAGACCACGTCTGGTTTGAATGACATGAAGCAGAGGGCTTTTTAGGGCTCCTTCAACTTTGCAATTTGCCCGCTGGTGCAACTCTGCAGAGAGAAGCAGTATCCCTGCTGTGCAAAAGTGTTTAGTCTAAACAAAAAAAAAAAAAAAAAAAAAAAGCACAAAACAAAATGGGGAAAACTCTATTCACGAGCTCTCCGGCCTCACCCCTCTCCCTTGGATTCACTTTGGGTTTCTTTCGGTTGTCATGGTTACTCCGGAGACTCGAAGCCACGACGAACTGTCTGCACTGGATGACAGCGGCCGAGGCGAGAGCTGCATGGAATGAAGTGTTTTCTAAAGAGACAGAATAGATCCGGAGCGTCCCGCGAGAGAAGGGCGCACAAAAGCGTACTTCACCAAGTTTTAAATGTCACGCGCCCGGCAATGAGGGCTGCCTCGGCCAATGTTATTTTTACGCACGGCTTTTATAAACGTGGCTTCTCTTAACGTTGCCTCACGCTCTCGGGTTTGTCAGGGTCCCAGAGCGCACAAGCCATGGACTGAGGGAAAGGTCTATGCAGTCGGACCCTTTGTGGTATTCCAGCCGTCGATACCTGTGCACCTTCGTACACCTTCCTGCAAATGTCCAAAAACTTAGAGATAAATGCGCCGCAGTGGCAAACAATATCAAGTTACGAAATAAAGCCCATTTATCTTCCAAGAGTATCTCCCAAATTGCAGAGCAGTTTTCGGGATGTATACTATTTCCCCAGAACTCTCGGCTTTATGCGGAACAAAAAACGCTGAAAGCAGTTTTAGATTCAGTGCATGTCAAATGCAGCCTGCAGAAAGCCAGTGGGAAACGTTGGAAGTTCACAGCTCATATCATTGTGGAGTTGCCGAATCCTTCAGAAAAGCTTCAGATCCTTTTGTCGTTGCATGACGAGACAGTCCATGATCTGGAGCCTTAGTCGCCCAGTCGGTGCAAGCGGTCAATTCCTGAGGGAGCGTCGCTACTCCTTTGATAACTGGTACAGAAGCGCCTCCTGAGTCGCCCCTATACTTGAGGAGTCTGCGAGACTTGGCGCTGGAGAGTTTCTTTGCTTAGGCACACTGTGTGTGAGTGTGTCTGTAGTGAGTGCTGCTCAGTCCCAAGTTAAATATCCCCCTCCGACGGTACAAAGTGTCAGAGAGGCCTGCCCACCCCGGCCACTTTCACTATGATTGACAGCCCCCCCTCCCCTCACAACGTGGAAAATATCTGCCACAATCACAAGGATCCTAAAGCACCGGGTTTACCCCGTATGATTCTATATTTATTATTCCATAACATGAACAGTATTATGCAGTTTACAGCATGTCTGAAATCTCTCTCTCTCACACACACACACACACACAAACGCAAGGGAAATGGCAACAGTTTGTCTCTTGCCATTTTCATCCGCGGACCTTGAGTGATGCTCTAATAGGTTCAATACGCTTGTCAATATCCAGCAGAAGCGTTTAAGAGTTTCCTTGGCCCGAACTTTCCCATGAAAATGGATGGGAAACGTTTATTAGCTTGTCTACGGAAAAGAGGCATCACATTCCACCTTTGTTCGTCAGGATTTGGGTCTGCACAGGAATTGGCCGTTGAACTCAGGGGTCACAAAATAGGCGCGTAATTAAGGGCTATAAATGGCGATGGATAAGTAAGCGGTGCCTTTCCCATGCTGAGCAGTCATTAGGCCATGCTGCACTTTTTTTTTAACCTTAACTTTGATTATGTAGCTTCTCCTGTAGTGTCAGTTGAAGGTTCCAAGCAGTTGTTAAGTATTAACTTTTTTCATGTTGGCAAATAATAATTTAGTTTAGTGATTTGTAATGAACTCAAGTTAAGTATATTCCAATAAAAATATATTTTTTTAAAATATATTCAAACAGCAACGCATTCATTTGCAACTTCTTAACCATTTAAAACGGCACATGAAACTTTTCCTCATGATTTGATGATAAACTGTGGACGAGGTGTCATCCTGAAGCTGCGTTGTTGTATTTATTCAGCGCCCTTTAGATACGCTGACAAGAGTTATTGGGTATTTTGACGCTGCATTGTGCTTGTCTTTTGTAATGGTCACTAGAGGGCGGTGATCCAGCACGATGTGGACTAGGACCAGGGTCTCCCTGTTTGGCTAATGTTTGAGTGCATGGGGAAAGAATGTGCAGCAGTAGTTTTAGTGCAGCTCAAGCAGACTTGCTCACCAGGGCCCGGAGCAAAGATCTAAAAAACAATGCTGGGGTAATTTTGCCAAAAATAATGCAACCTGTGTCATCTAAAATATGTGTATAATAGAAGCTCTCCTTTTGAAAGATGGAAAATCTTTGATTAAAACAAGTGCTGTGATTAAGAGACTTCATCATCTAACCACAGTGAGACAGTTGCCAGACACAAAGTCATATTCTGGTTAATGATTAGGATGCCAATGTAGACAGAGCTCAGTGGGCAGTGGGGACAGTATGGCTGAGCTGGCTACAGTAGAACTGGCCATTTCCATTGTATTCAACCACAGGCCTTAGGGTGGTGGCCTGGGAGAGAGAACCCCATGCAGGGACAAACATTTATCAAGACTCAGGAGAAACCCACTCCCATCCCCTGGCTAATTACTGGATATAAAGACAAGGAGTGGAGTACCGGTGAGCACAGTGGGGAGGGATGATGGTGATGCTGAGTAAGTGGGGGTAAAGCCAGAGGAGGTGGTGATGATGAAGATGGTGGTGAGTTCAGTTAAGAAAAGGAGTGGGGGGTGCTAGAGGTGGTGCCAGGTGGCAGTTTGCTGTGGAATGGCTAATTAAATAATGCCAGAAAAGGACCCGGCTCACTTTAACGAAGCTCATCAACCTCTGACTAGTGGGGCCGAGGTGCTGGGATGGGGGTGGGATGCACCACGGAGGAGAGAGGTAGTGCTGGTGCTGAAAATTGGGCTTGTCTAACAAGCAGACTTAGCTCTTTGGTTTTGCAGTGATTGTTCACGCTCCCTTAGGTCTCAATAGGGAGCACGGTGAGGGTGCGTTGGGGGGCAGCCCTTAGGCACAGATAGGGACCCCCTTCTCCCCTTTGCTGTGAAGGCTATACACACATACAGATCCACACATAACCAATACACAAACACATACACACACTAACACCCCCACAGCTTTATACAAAGGCCTTTACCCAAGGTCCAGGCAGGAGCTTAACCGGTGCAAGGCAACAGCAAGGGGTAGGCCTGGCCAGACTGCCTGACTGTGCCCACTGGGGACTGGTAGAATGGTACGAGGGGGGTGGATGGAGACAGGAAGCTTGGAGAGCAGTGAGGGAAGTAAACAAGAGAAACTCGCAGACCAAGACGAAAACACCAGCAAACAGAGCTGCTCTAACAAAATCAACATTGTTTTTGCATTTCATATCTTTTTATTGCAACATTATATGAACTTATGTCAGAAGATAAGGAATGTTAAGGAATTTGGCAAAGTGATATGGCCAATTGGAAATAGTCTTGAGGGGCAGAGATATTACAACTCTGAAATCCCCAGTCCCTCCTCCCTGCAAATGAACAGATATGCCCCGAGCATGTCTCCTAATTAGTTTTGTGTTGTGGTGTCTCCAGCAGAACCAGGCAGAACACTCTTTGACGGTTCTTTGGCAGACTGACAGATTTCAGGAGCTACAAAAGCCTTAACTGGTTTTTTGGAATTGTCAAAACTGTAAAAAGTATTTTTATCAAAATATTTCCAGGAACCCTAGGATTGGATCACAGTTTCTACTTTTAAAACTTGGTATAATGGCCCACTTAAATATTTTTGTTGTATTATGAATAAGACCAACGATTATACTTTCTCTTACCTTGCATAAACATGCCACAACAATTTAAAACAGAAAGCTTTGCAGTGCAAATAAATAGCTTTCCACCATCGCCTGTCAATATTGTATTCCCTTTATACCCTGCTGCCCTCGCCATCTTCTCCAGTCTTACTCCCCTCTTCACTCTCCCCCGTATTCGACTCTGTCTCCAAGCCTTAAACCAAAGCAGATGGCTCGGGAAGCATGTCAAAAATCTGTCTCCCGTTAACGCTACTTTTGAAGCCCCCTCTACATATTTTTCTCTCCCCTAAAATTCATCATAAACTTATTTTTGCAAAATAGCCAGTAAACAGCATCAAAGTGATATTTTTGCCCTTTCCTGCGATGACAAAGGGAAGAAAAGAAAATGGCATTCATGGTATAGCTTGTCCCTGTTATTGAAAGAATGTCGCACCACGCTGATGTGCAATCTGAAGTCAATCTGAGTACATCGCTGCATCCTTTGTTTCTACTACGACATTCCAGTCGTGATGGAGAAAATACTGCTCAATGCTTGATCACAAGCTGTGATTAATGGTGATCATATCGTCGAGGGCTGAGTGGCTTTCTGATCTGATGGCGGGGCCTACTTTGAACTCAAGGATGATGAATTCAAGTGAAGCCAGAAAAAACATCAATGTGGCATGCGCACACACACACACACACTCTCTCTCTCTCTCTCTTTCTGAATATAAATGTTTGGCTTTAGACTTTGTATGTGCTCAGTCGTGCATCATTGAAGCTGTTTGCCTGATATGGAGATCCAGTGTAGTAGAACAAATGTGGGGATGAAGCCTCTTGAAAAATTCTGCGAACTAATTAAAAGAAGGTTCTACTTTATTACAAGGCAGCTCATTTTTATTGTTTTATTATTATTACAATTATTTAATAACACTACCAACCAAGTTAATTGCTAAGATATCATTGCTAATTATACACGTAAATCCATTGTGGAAAATCGAGCAGTCAGACTAGAGACTTTGTCCAGTCACGCAGGGAATAGTTCTGCAACAAACAGTTAAAACAGCTATGTTGTCATGAAATAAGGCAAAGATGAGCTGGTAGGGAGGAATCACCTTAGAGGAACTATATGTATTGTTGCTCAGTACCTTAGTGAGGTTTGTCTTGAAGATGGCAGAGTGACAGCACCGTGGTTGTGTGTCTTCAGTCTAAAAAGTCTAGATGGGTAGGTGTGTGCACCTACTTAGAATCACTGTAACCCCCCCTTTCTTTATGAATCACAACTATTCTCCTACAATGATGTCAAGTAACTTTCAATTGGGGAGCTTAATATGACCTCATTCCACCTGTACAGTGATGAACGTTTTAAAAAGGATCTCAACACCTCATACAATCCCATCCTCTTTTTTTTGCTGCATCCCTATTCTGCAGGAGTGAGAGAGTGCCCCATCTTTATTCTATTCTCTCTGCATCTCCTCTTACTCTTGCTCTCCCTCCCTCATTCCCTCCTTCATCCCCCCACAAAGTAGGGAGTGATGAGGGTGGAATTAAATTGATCACTGCCTTCCGGAAAACAACAGGAAAAAATAGTGAATTCCGAACGGCAGGAGGGCGTTCCCTGTGGTCTTCCCCATGGCAGGATGACATCATTGGCCCGCTGCCCAATTCCCACCGTTCACAATAGGGTCACTGTTGCCTTCTCCACGGTGGCACAACAGCCAAAAGAGGAAGAGAGACAGAGGGAGATAGAGTAAGAAAAGGGGGAAGATAAAGGATTTCAGAAAAGTTAGGACCTAAAGACCTGCACTTTGCACACTAAAACACATGCACATCTACAGTCAGCCATGGTCACAAGTCATCCGCATTACTCTGGACAGACGTGGCTGGTTAAAGAAGTCAAGCTTTTTTTGAATGGGTGCCATGGCTGCAAAATGAGAGCTGTGTTGAGGAACACGCGGTATAGTTAGACAGTTAAGTGACTAACGTGACCCCTTCAGTCAGTCATTTAAACTTAATCTCTAATCAGTGAAGTCACCATGATTGGCGTTTGTGCTTCGTTGATCATATTTGGAGCACTTGCCTCTTTTCTTATGCCCTTGTTTTATACTGGAATAAAGACGTCACACACACAAATTAGGAATAGTTTGAATTCCACTGATGCAGTTGAAAAGATCACATTTTGAAGCACATTTGTGTGAAGACAACGGTATTACCCCGTTTTTGTTCTGCTGAGCAAAGAGTAAATTGATGTAAAATGTGACCACATGCCTTTTAGAAGCTCTGTCCAACTTAGGTAAATCCTGACCACAAGTACTGGCAATTCGGTCATTCTCCCAACCACTAAGCCATTGTGTTGCCACAGGCCATTTTGTCGAAATGAAACAGTTTGCCCACAGCCACTGACCACAACAGATGTTCTTTTGCCTGCCACTCTCCTCAGCATGTGTGTTCTGTTGAGTCTAGAGCCAAGATAATTTCATAGACTGGCACTGCATAACACAAACAAAGGGAGGGAAATTCTACGATGGCGTCTTCACTGGCCTGTGACAGGATTCGGATTGAACGTGGCAGCCTGTTAAACCGCATTAAAAACTTCTGCGTCCTCGATGGAATGCAGTCAAATAATCACTGCAGGTGGCACAGACGTGACGGACCGCATCAGCATCGCAACGTGAACAAGTCCCCCCCCCCCGCCCCCCCTGGCCCAATCAACCATGTCGACAAACAGGCAGGTCTGGCCCCCGCTGCCCTTCGGCCCTCTGGTATGTTTGTGGAACACACAGAAGGGTAAGAAGGTGACGGCCTACCGAGATGCCAGGAGGACTGGAAAGACTTTGGGAAATGTCTCGCCAATGTGCAAGCGCGCACTGTCGCCCAGGGGGTGCCTGTCTGCTTGAGAACTGGACGGAAAGGGACGGGGGTCTGACAACAGATTGAGTGTGCACTTAGAGAGATAGTTTGTCGAAGGGATGTACCAGATGTTGACTCACACTGGTTTGCTAATCGGGAGCCACAAGCCCCTGGAGCCATGAGCAAACAGGAGCGTCTGCTTTCCTCTGTCACCACAGGGAACTGGGACTGGGCTTGGGGGGCCGGTTGCATATGAAAAGTGAAGGAGAGTAATGATGTGACAAAGTCATGAGAAATTAAAGTGGTGCTGTGGTTAAAGAAGAACAGAACAATAAAGGGCTGAAGCTCCCTCAGACGTCAAGCTCAAACTGCTTATGTCTCAATCAGGGCTTGAGGTGGTTTTTGAGCTGGGAACTCAGTGGGAAGAGGGAACACCCATTCCCACCCACCTGTCATTGTAAATAAGAATCTCTTCTTAATTGACCGAGTTCTAAAATAAATGTTAGCAAGGGAGCAGCTACAGACAGCACAATTAAAATGACTGACAGGGTTCTACAAAGCCAAACAACAAAGCTTTAATGGTCCCTGATTTAGGTACAACCTGTAATGATTACAAAAAATGGGTGTAATTATTTAAATAATCAATTGCCACAGGTTGGTGCAGACACTTTTCTGATTGAAGTGGGAATATTCAGTAACAGGCACAGATCACTGTGAAGCAGGAAACAGCCACAGATAGCACTCTGGATACTCCTTTAGTTACACTCCAATAACATTCACAAGTTAGAGGGCCCATGGAGAAAGAGGGAGGAAGAGAGAGACGGAGACGGCAAACTGCCTGGCCAAGTAGATCAACAAGGAGCTATTGATACCAGAGATCTGTGCTGGTGTCAGTCTGAGAGCCAAACAGGATCACAATTGGGGTTTGTGCCAATAACCTTGTTGACCTTATTTAACCTTGGATTGGGCCAGTTCAGAGTACAGACTACAAGTGTCCATTCACAAAGAAAAGTGGGAAATCCATGTTTGTGTAAGAGCACGCTGAATCTGACTATTGATATGCACTTTAAGGCCAAAAGTATGTGGACAATTTGAGCTTGTTGCCTTAGAGAAAATGTATTACTACAATATGACATTAGAGAAATATATGTGGATCCAGTTGTGAAAGACCTTCAATTGTTTCAACTTGACAGTGCTGTGAAGCACAAAGTAAAATAGTTAAGTGTGGACAACATTTAAACAGATCCCTGCCTTCAGCTCTGCCCTCACTAATACTCTCATAGTGTTTGTGAACGTTAGAGTAGTAGATGAACCTGGAGTGCATTAGATTTTTCATGCAAGTCCAGAGACCAGATTATACAGACATAGAAATGACATTTGCTTTTATTCGTCGTAACTAAGATCATTCCCAAAACATCATCATTCCTAAAATCATCCGAAAACTTCAATCATTCCTAAAACCTACGATTTAGTCATTATCAATAACCATGCTCTTTTCCAAATGTAACCAATACCACAGTTGCCACGCAAAGAAACTTTAGAGGAACATATTGACATAAGACAAAACAAGCACATTTTCACCAAACCTGAGCTTTTGCAAATTTGCCTACAATAAAAATTTGAACTGAATGGAGCAAATCTCTGCTATCAGGTTAAAAAAAGAGGCATCAAAGCAGAATATTAGGTTTGTTTTGTGCTCTCAAACAATCATAAAAGTAGTTCAAAGCTGAGCAGTTGATTGATAAAGTGCTGGATAGAAAGCTATAAAGAGACAAACAGAGAGACAGAATTCAGGAGCCGGACCCCTTTCTCAATCTGTCTGATAACAGTGTGTGTGAATGCATGAATATGTGTGTGTGTTTGTGTGTGTGTGTGTGTGGTGTAATTACAGCCAGGTCCCCGGCGTGGAGCCCAGTAGAAGTATCGTCAGTCAGTCTGTGGCATGCGGTGGTGCTGACCTTCCCTCTCTCCTCTCCTCAGGCCTGGTGACTCTTACTACTGTAGCTCTGGCTCCACTGGACTCCTCAGTGCACCATAATACTCCCACACAGGTGCGGACAGCACAGTTAGCTGCTTGCTTTATCAGTAACATATGTGCTAACATCTTCCCAATGCATACAGTCATTTTTTTGTTCATTTATCAGATAGTGATACAAAGGTCTGCACCAAGCTATTAAGAAGTGGAGAAGCTGCTGTCATCATTGTTGTCTTTCTAAATTACTTCCTCAAAACAGTTTCAACCAGAGATTTTACTGAATAAAACACTCACAAAATGTTCATAATATTCATACTGTTATTTCCACACATTACATGAAGTCAGTGTGTGTGTGTGTGTGTGTGTGTGTGTGTGTGTGTGTGTGTGTGAGAGAGAATGAGCCAGATCGAGTAACCAATGATCCAGTTGGCTCCAGACGCTATTTATGTGTCTGTTTGTCTAAGATTTGGTCAGTTGATCCAACTATTCAGCTCTTACATCTTTATACTGTGATGTGGGCACACACACACACACACACACACACACACACACACACACACACACACACACACACACACACACACACACACATACAGAGCATTTTAATAAGTGGGTCTGACATTAATCCATCAGAGGTTTGATCCTCAGCAGGGCAGGGATCGGGGCCTTGAAGACAAAGCGGAGATGGACTTGTGTGATATAACACCAAAGAAGAAGACTGGCCAGTTCATCAAACAGTCTGGTGAGTTTGAGTCCCAACACACACTGTATTCTGTCTATTTCAGTCTGCTCAAAGTGCCTGTGGTGTGTATGTGTGTATTAGTGAGAAAAAGCATGACTGTGTAATTTTGCATGTCCTTGTATGTGTATACAGTGTGTGTGTTTAAGTGTTTGTGCTATCAGTGAGTGAGGAATGTCTCAACACATTGTGAACCCTGGTGATCAACACTGTGATCCTGTGTAACATGTGCTGCATCCTCAGAGCGCATTTACACAAAATCATGTAGAGCAGCCCGGTTGTGGTGAGACAAGGGTCTCTTTGATATTAGACAGTGTCAAAAAGTATGTTCCTGACAGTTTGCAATGGAACAGTGGAAACACACACATGCACACACAAAATTAGATTAATTATTTAATCATTGCATTTTTGAAAAGCGTTATTCATTATAGTTAAAAATTTGAAATATGTTTCAAAGCTTGTCTCATGTCGACGCCTCCTGTGAAGTCATTAAACGTAGATACACTGTTGCCCATAAAGTTGGAATAAAATATTTTTTACCTCTTCTCATGATTGATATTGTGACAATGTGATTTATTCTAGATAGATAAAGTGTATACCGACTCAGTTTAGAGATCAATCTCTTCCAAACAGATCACGGTAAAAATAAAACCAAAATTAACCTTTGAAAAAAAAGAGGAATGTGTCAGAAAACCAAATTATTCCAACGTTATGGACAACAGTGTATATTCACTTTTCCAACTTTTTAGGCAAGTCTTGCTCTTCTAACCAGTCAGATCATTTCTGCTTGATTAGTAAATGTTTTAGTGTTTTATTTAATGTAATTTCAGAATGACCAATACCTGAAGGGCTGCAAGAGTGGTGGAGCAAGAAGAGGGAGGACTCAACAAAGCAGCGTGGATAATTTGGCACTTTCCAATTTCCAGTAAACACTTGAAGTTACATGATGCTACTTTTAGGAATTAATAACAATAGTATGAGACTAAAAAATGAATCCACTCCACTTTGTCCAGTCCTCCTTGTGCTTGTCACTCTCTGCCTAGCCGTGTGTGACGTGTGTGACGTGTGTGACGTTATAAAAACTAATCAGCAACAAAACTTCTGCCAGTGCTGTTCAAGAAGTCTGGGTCATGGAAGCACATCAAGATGTGTTTGGAGCAAATTTCTACTAAAATAAATATTTGAAAAGTTACATACTGTAGGTTTAAACAGCGTCAGAAGTTTTGACAGTCAGTCTATTTTATGCAAAAGTGTCAAACATTCTCTGGTCTCACCATCTCAAATGTGAGAATTTGATGCTTTTCTTTAAATTGTTGATTATTCAAATCAGTTCAGTGAGAAAATAATCAGCAAGTTAATCAACAATAAAAAATAATCAATGTGTGAACCCAAACTAGCTCAGGTATGAGTGTGTGTGTGTGTGAGCGTGCGTGCGTGCGCCCGCATGTGTGCCTGCAATTTCTCCCCCTCCTCACTGCATCCAGGGGGATTTATTTGACCCCTTATTACCAGCGGTGAGCCTGTGGTGGAGATGAAAGCATGCCTTCCCAGTGTGGCCCCAGTTTCTATAGCTATGGACACAGACTCACACTGGTCGGGGACAATAGAGGGGCCCTGCCACTCGCCCCTGCCAGAGCCCTCTCCGCTCCCCACCCCATCCGTCACCGCAATCATATTTTCAAAACAATAACACAGCCGGGGGGGTGGTGGGGTGGGGTGCTTGATTGAAGTGTGTGCGTGTTTGATCTGGTGGTATGTGAGTGTGCGTATGTCCTTTGTGTGCGTATGCATGTGTGTTGTTATTTTTAGGCACGTGTGTGTTTGAGTGTGAACATGCTCGTTTGACTTGTGTCAGAAGGAGTCAAACATGTGTGTTTGTGGGTCCAAATATGCAGTCGAGAAGCAACTGTTAGCATGCATACTTTTGTGCGCACAGATTCAAGTATGTGTGTGTGTGTGTGTGTGTGTGTGTGTGTGTGTGTGTGTGTGTGTGTGTGTGTGTGTGTGTGTGTGCTGTGAGCCGGGCCTTTGATGGCATGGCCGGAGCGTGCCTAATGTGACTTCTTGCTGTGGTGGGGTGGGATGGGGGTGGCAGCGTTGAGCCTTCTGCCCTCGTACTGTCTACCCTGCCGTGGCCCAAGGCTCCCCTTGCAAACTTGAAAGGACCAAAGGAATCCCCCCCACCCACCCTCCCGACGAAGCCCCCACCCCACATGTTTTCAGGAGGAATGACATCATCTTTTGCACAAAGGGGCTGGAGCTGGGGTTAATATGGATGTATGTGTGAATATGTGTGTGAAGGGTACAAGCCCCAGTCACAGCATTGAGCTGAAACATGAGATCTTTTTCTTATTTCCTCATCTTCTGGACCCTGAACTATCTGGCGGCTTTTTCTTTTCCAAATATCTTATTCCGAGGTTCCCGAATCCACCAAGTCCCCACTCAGATGCCCACACACATACTGTAGAGCCAAGCTGGTGTTTTTTCTTTTTCTACTTTGTCTTTTATGTTAATGGCTAATATGGATTTGATCTTGAATCACTGGGGAAAGAAAATAAATTGCTTTCAGGTTGTTCTCAGGGTTCTGACACTGAACACAGAATACCTCTGGCTGGTCAATTTCACATCTTTGCCTGCTGCTTAGGGTTTCTCTGTCATCAGTGCTGGCTCTCTCTGGGCCGTCTCTCTGGCTCACCTGCATGCAGTCCACTTTCACAGCAGACCCAAGCCTTAATATTTAAACCCAGGGTGGGTGAGGGAGGTTTGGAGCATTTTCAAACAAAGCAGTTTGCTTCATAACTCTGTAGGCGATGACACGTGGCTGACATGGTAAACATCAAGGGCTGCTGAATTTACAGCAGATGTCAACTGTAGGTTCCCATTAGAAACATTATGCATTCACTGAAAAACTTTCTAAAAATATAGTTAATAATCAGATGCTACTAAGCTGTGTGTTTGGGTGTGTGTGTGTGAATGTGGAAGTTATTTAACAATATTGAAAAACTTACTTATTATGACCAGATATGGTAAAAATATCTTTCCTGACAAAATCAGCTGGAATTAATACATAAACAATTGTAATGGAACCCCACATGAGGGCCTGGTGACAGAGGAGTCCAAGAAAAGATTTTTTATTCCTGTTATTGACGTGATTAGGAGGTGGAAATAAACACCTATTTGACAATGACGGCTGTGGAGGTCAAAGCCACCTGCATGGCTAATGTCATGGCCACTGACTTGTAACAGCCCCCTCTGAGTAGAAGCACATTTTGAATTTCACAAACAGGTTCACACTCAGTGCCCACACAAAATCTCTAATTTCTTGATTGCTTTTATATCTTCCTCTCCTCCTCCTTTGCTCACCGCTTTTAAAAGTGTTGCTCAGAGGTGAGCACCCGTCGCCCTTGCCTGTTTAATGGGCCGTCCGTTTGCCAACTGTTCCTTTGAGGGGGCCTGCGCGTTGGGCGTCGGAGCCGGGATTTGGGAGGGAGGGCCGGTGCCGCTGGATCAGACAGATGGAGGGGGGTCCGGCTCCATTCATTTAGCTCTATGAGAACAACAGAGCCCCACTTCAAACAACAAGGACACAACCTGCTGGCTCCGCTGTCTGCAAGCGCATACGCAGACACACACATGCTTCAACACATGCATGCTTGAGTTCACACACATGTGCGTTTATTTTTTTCTTTAGTTAATTTGATCTGATGTGTCTTAAGTCTTAAATCTTCCTCAATAATGTGAACTCAACACCAAAGATAAAGATGGGATTGTTGCACACACACACACACACACACACACACATATGCACAGAGGCATAGAAACCCAGGTTCCACAGTGCCCAGCTCCATTCCCAGCGCTTCTTTCCCTGAGTCCCTCTTCTGCTACCACCCAGCCTCCCCTCCTGAATTCACTGGCACTTCTAGAAAGCTCCGAGGCGCCAGCGAAGTGGGGCTCATCTCTTGGGAACAATAAAGCCAGATCTTCATAAAAACTTCAAAAAGGCCTCGCCAAGTGTTTTATAGGTGCTTTAAAGGTTTATGGGCCCTGGGGAGGGAGGGAGAGAGAGAAAGGAAGAGAGAATGAGAAATGAGTGATGCAGTAGTGGTAGGCTTCACTTTTCCCAGCCACTGCACGCACGCACACACACACACACACACACACACACACACACACACACACACACACACACACACACGTACATATGCCAATGCTAATCCAGCAGTATGTGGCAGGCTGTGTTGGCTGGGGATAGCTAGGGAGTGTCCGGTGGGCACGGAGAAGATAAGAAGCGAAACAGGTGATCAGTTGGTGCAGAAATGGAATCACTGTGGCTGACATTTTAAATGACTGCAACATAGTGTGAAATGTTTTTCAATTTGAAGCATATAGGGAGTGTTAGGTTGAACATCACATGGTCTTCCTTGAATACATGTCCACATGGTTAATCACACGTTCAGACATGCATCTAATTAAGAAATATTGTACATGTTGGGTAAGTGTGCCCACTTGTGATTCACTTTAAGTGGGCTAGAGCATTGCATGTGTGTGTGTGTGTGTGTATGTGTTTGTAAGGTTATCTAGCCAAATTGTGGACCAACCTGTTGGCCCCTAATCCTCGATTACCTCAGGAAGGGTCAAGTAGAAGATCACAGAGGAGCACTCTTGGACAAGGCAGATTAGGGCCTGAAGCCTGCTCACTGTTAAGATGCGCTGGTTGCTGATTTGCAGCTGGATCAGTTTAGCTGCACACAAATCTGGAGAATGGGCTGATGTGTAATTAACAGTTTTGCCCAAATCCTCAACTTTTACCTTGCTGCTGCTTGGCTTCAGATATTTTGATGAGTCATGAGTCGCTGTGCTCAAGCTAAGCACTCTGTGAATCTTTTTTATGAGCATGAATAGCCACTATTCAGGTGGATTTTGGAATGTTTTCTTTATAGGTATTCAGATATATACCAGGGGTTATATTTAGCACAGGTCCTCCTGGAGTCTGAAGGTTTAAAATTAGGAGGTGTCAGAATTCCAGTACAATTCTTAAGTTACTGTCAATAAATGTAAAAGGGCTGCTCTTAAAGGCATAGTGTGTTTGGAAGGATTCATTATGGCATGATTTGTGTGAGATAAGCTCCTTGGCAAAGTGTGTGGATTTGTCATGACATAGTACAAAAGTGTAAATCTTCGACATAGTATACGTGTACACATCTATATATCAAGATTTTTGAGTTTGTGCCGTCTGTGTGCACCAGTGCGTGTTTGTATGTCCATCTGCACATTAGTGTTTGTAGGATTTGTTGACAGGGAAGCATGCGGCATTTTATTTGCCCAAGGGCTGAAAAAACACACGAGGCTAGCAAGGGATCACTGTGATATAAGCCTGCTGAAAGCAACCTGGCGAGACAGAATGCAGCCCTGGGATTGTGACTAACTTAACATATTAACACACTGTGGAATATCGGAGCTGTGCAACTTGAGATTATTTACTTTTATAAATATTTATTTGTACTTATAAAGATGCATGATGTGTTCTCTTTTATTTTTATGTTTTTTTGTAATTTTTTACAGTTTTACTAGCAAGCACATCATACTTTCTACAGTAAATAGATATGTGAACAGATACTGTATGTGGTAGTGTGAGGTGATGTCAATCACATGACTCTGTCGTCCTCTATAACATCAACCTCTTCCACTTGCAGTTCTGAAAAGTCTAAATTAAATCCTTAACATCCATCGTTGAGCATCGTTGAATTAATATACTGTGTATAGCAAATCAGATTTATTGAAAAATGAATCTTATACAGACAGACAACTTGAACAAAATTATATCAGATATTTTATAGTTTGTTTAATTGTGTTTTTTGTTCATTTCATGTAGAGCAAAAATGTTTTATTTTTTCCTGGTTTATGTTCCTGGTTCTTTTATGAAAAGTACCAAATTATCTTTTTGCCTTATCTCTGCAGAATGTGCTAGTGAATTAGTGAGAAATAATTTGGATAATTATACTTGAGGATTCTGTGAAAAAAATAGAGCATTATAGTAAGTTTTTTTCAATGTTCCTATCTCATCTTCACAGTACTGCATTGAGAGTGTAAAGCTGACATAATCGCCCTAATACTGGTGGCATGGATGTCATTATGTCAAGAATTTTTCCAAAAGCAAAGCTTAAACTCCATTTAATCCTGCCACAAAAACTCCCGGAAAAAAATACGCTTTCGACGTAACCGACAGTAACATTGCGATCCATGCAGCCATGCCCACCACTTAAACTGTAAGATTCTGTCTGCAGCTGCCCTCCATTCAGTTTTCATCAAGTGGGTGGTAAACACTGATGAGGTCATTGCACTATAGCATCTGTAGGAACAAGTGCCCTCTATTTGTCACCTACTCTTATTCATATCAGATGAATGGATGGCTTATAGCAGTGTATCGTACATGTGGATGAAACTCAAAACTAAAAGAATAAGCTCCAAAGAAAATCTGATCTGCAAACACTTGAAATATAAGCTTGTTATACTCCTCGTGGCACATGAGGTATGCCAACATATATCACGTCTGCTAGGGGAATGTTCAGCTCCTGAAATAAAACAACACAGTGCAGTCAACGTGTTAAGTACTACAAGTGGACTATCTCTCAAACAGGAAGCGTAAAACATCACATAAAAGATGCTGTTACTGCTCAGTGGCAGACAAAGTAACGTTAAAGCTTCCTACTTTTGTGTGCAGTGATGTGTTAAAAAGAGGGAAAAAAAACCCACATAAACAACCAAGGCTTTTATTTTGTAATATTCATTTATTGTTCAATAAAAATAGATTTTTAAAAAAGTGACGTGATGTCTCCTTCATGACTTTGCCTGATGGATCTGCCAAAAGCTCCTTGTAAACACGGGGCTTTATTTTTTGACTGCAAGGGGAATTTAAACCTCTTCTTCCCCCTCAGACTCCTCAATATGATTTTACTGACCTTTGACCTCTGAAGTGACGACATCCCCACATTATCTTACTTTCACATTTAGGGCAAATACAGTACATTCATCCCCTGTTCTTGTTGGCCTATTTACACATTTAGTTTTGTTGTGGGGTTTGTTTTTGCAATTGGCCAGTGTAAAAACTTGTTGTAACAATTGTAACAATGGGAATAAAGAAAACATCTAAGCACTAACACAAGTTCAAGCCATCAGTAAAACCGATTACAATGTATTATAACATCAGTTTTGTCTTAAGACATCTTTATACAGTAGTTACACGTAAACACATATTTGAAGGCATAAGGAAACTAAACTTTGTAAACACTTTGAGAGACACCACAGTTAACGTCCACTGTGACCATTTGATATTATTATGTGAACCTGGAATGCTACAGTAACCGAGGCCAGGTCAACTGACTTCACCCTTTAAACTCTCCTCTTTTAGGACCTTTCTGGTGCTACATTTGCAAATGCTGCAGGTTTTTACAATACTATAATGTTGCTGGACCAGGCTCATATTTTAGAGCAGAAAAAAGTCATATGCTGAAAAACAGCTTATAGAAAAATAAATAAGTAAAGCACAGCAGGTTAAATGTTTAGCATGAGATGTCCAATGTAAACAATGCACAGACTGTTGTTTGTGTGGTGAGGCTGCACAAACTGGTCCCTGCAGTGTGAGAGAAACCAGTGCAGGTTCCCAAAAACAACTAAAAGGATGATTTAGTTGGATAAGAGAGCAGTGTGTCAGTGTATCAGCAATGATCATCCAACAATCTATGAAAATATACTGTAGTATTGACTTTTTATACTACAGCATACTTTGTAACAAATATTAAGTAGTACCTTTATTATAGTACTACTGCATGTAATAGTGTATTTTATATTGTGGCATTAATATATTGGATTTCTGTTTCACTGACATTAGTCTGATATAGTAAAAGTCTCAAATTGAAAATTACAACATTTAATGTATTGTTTGCAAGTGATGGGGGAGACTGGTGGCTCAGTGAGCATCAGGGTTGGGATGAAGGAGGCCACGGGATTTAATTCCACCCCACCAGGAGTAGCCCTGCCCAGCCACCTTGGTGCTGGTCCGGAGCCTGGAGAAAATGTAAGGGTTGTGGCGAAAAGGGCATCCGACTTAAAAACACATGCAAAATCAACGTGCATAACATTTTGCTGTGGCAACGCCTGAAAGTGACCAGCCGAAAAGTGTGTTGTTTTAGACTTTTAATAAATATAGTCTCAACCTTTAGATTGAGGTTAGAATACCAAGCTTGTCTTTGTTTCAATAATTTTTCTGCTTTCTGCATTACTGTACTTCACTGTCATTGTGTGAAATGAGGAAATTATCACATGGCGTTCTCCAAGGTTCTGCACTAGGCCCTCTTTATCGTTTTAATAGCAATGAATTTGCCAAAGTTGCGGCCAATCTCAAATTATCAGCTGCCTTTAGCATCTAACAGGGAATCAATTGAAGTTGTTCAATCCTTCAAGTATCTTGGTGTTTTAATTGATGACTGTCATTGCTTCTCTGGTATCTGCTACATTTTTACCACTAGGTGTGGTTTGAGATCTTCCCATTGTAAGCTTTATTCTTTGGCTGGATGGCTGCCTCTTGGTGTGCATAGGTCAACTCATTTGCTGCAGCCACCATGTTTATGGGTCCCTATAAATCACATTTTTGCTTTGTGATAAAATCTGAGATCTTATTGTTTTTCCCACTTTATTATAATGTAAAGTCACTAAATTTGGTTATGTCTGTTGCTCCTGTTATATGGAATGAAAATTCAAGGACAAAGAGGTCTCAGGTTGTAGAGAACATTTTTAAGTGTTCGTTGTTGTTTCCTAATTTGTTGAAACACAATTGTTTTAAGACCATTGAGTTAAGGTGAAAATGTGACTGTGTTTTAAAAGGTTTTGTAACCACGTTGTTGATGCTGCCATCTTGGCCAGGTCTCTCTTAAAAGTGAGAGAGGGAAACGCATTTGACTGGTCAAGTTAAGGAAAATGTAACTAGTTACCTCCTTTTACAAGTTTGCAGGCTCAAAAACTATCCAAAATGTACCATAGGCCACTTGACCCCCACCTTGTGACTCAGGGTGGTCTGTTGAGGCTCTCCCAGAAGTCACTGGAGCTAAAATATTTTTTGATGGTTAGGTCCTCTTAACAATTTAAGTCATCTATGTCACATCTGAATGCCTTTGAACCTGCTCTGGACTGATGTGCACCAAGTCTGATGCTTCTGGGAGCACAACTGAGCCAAACACAAAAAAACACTGAACTGGTTAACTGGTTGTACTCTGCACAATTCTGGATGATTTACATGCTTTTTTTTTTTAATAAATTAGAAAAACAGAAAGAGTAAAGTATTGCTTGTGTTTTCTCTGTTTCTATAAAGATCCACATTATCTGGCTTTTATTTTGTTTTATTTCGCAAAATGAAATGATCATATTAGTAAGCTACACTTTGACTGAGTCTACTGTACTGACTGAGGAGGATTTGTTGCTACAAAACGGAGAAAAAGAGCACCAGAGAGCCAGTGCCAGGTTCTATAAGATGCAGCTTCCACCCTCCTCCCCATTTTCTCTCACTCACTCTCTTTCAAGCTCCTTCTCCCTTGCTTGGCTGCTTTGCTACCAGACAGTACAGTGGCCAAGAGCAGTTGAGTGACAGGTTGACGGGCCAAATTGTCGGGCCGATTGCATCCCCAAGCGGAGACGCCAGCCCCCCTCTGTACTTCCTGCCCTCTGGGCTAGGTCCAGAGCCCACATCCTGGGAACATGGGGCTGGACGGCTGCAGCCTACAACTCTTTGGAAATGACACAATGAGAGAGTTCATAGGAAAAGCCGTGTCCACATGTGGCTGTGGAGATGATGATGCTGCCCTTGTTTTGGCAGCGTACATGGCCCGATGTGTTGGCATCAATCATGCCAGAAGCAACGCTTCATTTATCTCCCTCCACATCACATATTTTTCCCCAATGATTTCTGACAGCACAAAAAAACTGTTGTCTCTTTGTTCCATTTTGCTATTGTTCATTTGGTGTCCATATGAGGGTCTCTGATGCTGATAAAAAATTTCTTTTGTACAGGAGAATGCATTTCATGGAAACAGATTCTCAGAGTAGCATTTCTGATAACAGGAACATAGCATTTGATAACATCTTATAGCTGCAGTCTGGGATGGCAACACCGCAGTGACAGAGAAAATAGTGTAGAGTTTAGGACTTTGTACAAATGTTGTTACTCTTTGAATTCAATACACATTTACTGAAAGAAAGCATATGGCATTAACTCGTAAATGTTTTCTTTCCATTTCCACTGTCTTCTGTATGTATCACACTGTGGTAGCCCGGCTGTGTTTGAGTGCTAGTGGTGAATATTCTTTAATGCGTACGCACAGTTTGCCTCTCAGCCAGGGGTTTTGAAGCTCCAGGGGACAGAAGTCATCCTGAAGCCACTTTTCTCTGTTGTCCACAACCAGCACAAGGCCAAAGTGCTTTAATTGTTCAGGACTGTAGTAGACACACTGCTCCTGTTCACTGCTCCCCCCGCTGCTACCAACCATACGCTGAGAAACAATGTTCATTTCCTGTACCACCAGCTGGACCATCTCCCGTGCTGAAGTGCAAGGTGTCACACAAAGCTAAAGGACAAGCAGAAGAAATCATTCAGCTTTTTGATGCATGTCACAGACATAGTTTAAAAACAAATGACTTCACTTCATTAATACCTTAACACTGGTCTCCTTTGGCAGGCCTGTGTGATACTGTGGGTGCACTCTAAGTGTGGCATGACAGCCTTTCCTGAGTGCAGCAGGAGATGGTGAGGAGAGTCTCTGGGTGCCGCTGTCCTCCGATAGTGTACGCGCTGGTGGAAGCTGCGATAGGCAGTGCTCTGCAGAACAACAGCGGTCCACTGAGGAGGGTCTGTGCCACCTTCGCTGTAGTGAGGTTGAAGATGAAGGACAAGTAGTGTGATGGGAGTAAGGCTGGTGGTGGGCTGAGGTGGTGGAAGGGAACTCCAGGCTGCTGGTTCTCACACAGAATGCCTGTCTCTTCTCTGTGATGTGCAACAACTCGATCTGCCTGCTGGGCAGGATGAAGTCACTGTCAAACAGCTCAGGGCCTCCCCTATGCCTTTCTCCTCCACACCGAACTCCTCCCCCTATTACACACCTTTCACCTTCCCTTCCATGCTGTGGCTCTGAGGCCTGGAGGACATCTGGTGTAGAATCCCTTAGCACTCCCACTCCGTGTCCACCTCCACCGGAGCTGCTTCCATCATTACGTAGGAAGCCACGAGGGTCTTGGGGTGCAGAGGATGAGAGTGGTGAGGAGGGCAGCAGGTCCAACTCACGTGGGCTCTGAGCTCGACTGGAATCATAGTCACTGTCAGTGGTGAGGAAGACCTCAGAGGAGCCCTCCTCATCTGATAGTCCAGCAAAATCTGTACGATGACAGTTTGAGCAAAATATTAAGATGCACTGTAAACCTTAAGTTTATAACTATATCATATTAAAATGTGTACAATCTAACCTGAGTGCTTACGGCAAGGTTCGGGTGAAGGCATGGGGGAAGGCGTGAAGTCTGGCTGAGAGGAGGTGGAGGGAGGTTTGTCAGGCATCACTTCCTTAGAGAAGTCAATTATCCAGCTTATGGAGATGCCGCCTGTTGGCTGCTTGTAGCGGGCATACTGCAAGGCGTCCATAATCCACCTCACATCTCGCCACACCTCCTCCATTTGCTGTTGAACAGATGATGAGTTAAAAATAGTTAGTTTAAATATTGTAGTAGCTTTCACGAGTCCTTACAGGATGCCTGGTCCTACCTGCATATGTTCTTGAATTTGTTGGTGTTTCTTCTTGGCAGAAAGGAGCTCATCCTCAGAGAAGGCCTCCCTTAGTGCCTGCTGGGACATAAGGGACTCCAGCTCCAACAAAGCTGAAACTCTGCAGTACTGGCCAATGAAACTGGGGCAATAGGCAGTAAAGTGGACTGTGGGAGAGAGGAAATACAAAATATGCTGTGGCAGTGGATTTAGAAACATATATTCAGAAACAAAAACAGCTATAGCCAAATACTTGTTTTGTAAAATGCAGTATCTGTGTGATCGCAATAAATGTAATTTACTGACCCAGTTCAAAGATCTGCAGGGGCAGAGTGAGGAATCCAGAGCGGGGGGAGTAAGGATTATTTTGACCAGGGGCTGTGCACACTTCATCTGAAGGTGGCAAGAGGAGCAGGAAGGACACTTTCTCCCCAAACTCTAATACTTCCAGGCTGTAGATACGGAAGTCCTGTGCCTGTACATGCAATACACAGAGACAAGAAATCTCACATGAGCTTTGGACCCTGAGAAGCCCATTTAAGTTTGAGGAACCTTAAAGCATTTTAAGATTAGATTAGATTACTAGCTTGTTTATATTTCAAGATGTATTTTAAAATATTTCTACTTTTATTTGCAGGGTCTCTGGCTACACTCACACAACAGATCACATTTACAGGAAAACAACCATAGACTGCTAGGCCACCATGAAGTCGGAGAATCAAGCACACAAAATCCACATATTGGAATGAGAAGTGAGGAATATGGAAATTACATGCTTTGTGATAATTAGGGGTTATTGCATATCACTAATACACTGCTATGCTCTATTGTGGAACAGGTCAAGGGTAAAATTATCTTTTTAAAAATGGTTTCTATCATCCATCCCATCTGGATATCTAATGTTTCAGTTCTACCTACTGATGATAGTCTAATCTATTGATGCATATATATCTTTACGTTCCTATTCACGTAACCTCTCATCGTACATAGTAGAGGTATTAAGTCGATGGAACAGTGGGTGGCAAAAAGTTAAAGCTAAATAGACAAAGCTTGCCATTGTGCAGGAATTCAAACCATTTTCTTTTACAGAAATCATGTAGAATTAGTGGTCTAACCAGAACTGGCTCACTATGCACTGGAATCATTTTCACTACTTTGAGCTTTTGCTACTGCCTGTCTCTTGAACGTGGCTGGTTTCTACTGCTTCCATGGTATCAGTCAAAACTGTTTAACACGAAATACAAAAATGTATTGTAATTATAAAACCTATTAGGCTTATCGATGATGTCTCACAGTTTTACTTTTTCGTATGACTGTTGTCTAAAGCTGACCTGATTGCCAGGGACATTAATGTGGGCCATCAGGTCCTTGATGGCGCTACGCAGGTCCTGTAGGAGGTGGTGTGGAGCACTCTGTATATCGTGGTCCATTTCCAAAGACTCCTCCAGAGAGCTTAAAGCCTGTAGCCACTGCCATTCCTCTCTAAAAGAAGCACACATGAAATGTGAAAAATGCATCGTTTACATACTTTTCCTAGGTTAAGTGTCTGCTAAGAACAAGTTAATGACACAAATTGACTAAGCAACATGAATTGATCATTGTTCCCCACCTGGACACATTGCTGTTGTCCCGAATCTTGGTGTGACAGAGGACATTGGGGAGTTTCTGGGGCACTACAACTCTAATCTGCTCCACTGATGTACAAAGCTTCAAGTAGCCCAGATACAAGCCTGGAGACAGCAGCTTCCTGCTCCTTCTGTGATATGCCAGCTTCTCCTGAGAACAGCAGGTGCACAGAGACTACATGAGAACAGAATGTGGCTGTGCTGACCGGAGTTGATTGTGTGGCTGATTCTAATTTTGTCTCGATAAGCATCCTACTTTCATTTGAATTATATTGTTTTCATGTTTTCCTGTTGTTAGTCCCTGAGAGACTTCAGTCTAAAGTTGTTTCAACATGTTTAAAGTGGAAGTCAGCAATGCAAAATAGCTCATCAGCACATTTTTATATATTTCATCATACAATTTGTTCATAACTGGCCACAAAACAAATATTTCACTGAACTGTGGTTCAGCCAAAGAGAGTCTCCACTATTGTTTGGAACCACAAGGACAAATCAACTTACACTGGAGACAAAACAGCATTGCAACAATGGTATCAAGTTTACCCGGCTATGTATACAAGATCAACGCATTGCTGGATTCCAGATTGTGGTTGTTCTGAGCAAAACAGTGTTGGTTACAAAATAGAAAATAACAGCAATTAGCTAGATTATCATCATCATGTCCAACATGGTGAAATTCAAAATAACATTCTAATTGCCACTGTTACGATGAACAAGTTTAAAAGTTAGGATAATAAACATTGATTTTGGGTTGGTGAGGATCCAACATTTGACCAGACATCTGGAAAGATTATTTCATGAAAAGTCAGTTTAGCATGTGTTCTTACAAAGAAGGTGACAAATGGAACAGGAGAGTCATTACTGTTTATCTAAACAAAGACTGTCTACACAAGCAGTATTCCTAATTGAAAGCATGTTTCAATTTACAGTCCTATTGTTTCAACCACATAGCCTCATGCAACTGTCTCTCCATGAAAGAGAGTTTTAAACACTGACAGCAATTTCAATTAATAAATCTATTCCAGAGCTTTTAGGGGCAGTTGTTATTGACAAAGTACCCTACACTTTTGTCATATTGCTTGCATCTGGATAACAAAAATGCAAAGAATGAGCCTGATAGAAGCCGCAACCACTGCTGACAAACCCTCCTACCACCCCTAAGTGCTGTGGAAGAAGTCTGTCTCTAGAATAGCAAAAATAACCAATTTTCCAAAGTTGAACTAGTATCCAATTGTTTTTGTAGTACTCACATGGAGTGTGATGAGGAGCATGTCCAACGCAGTCGGCTCTTCAGGGGATGAGATGGACTTGCGCTGGAGCTGGAGTTTGCAAAGTTGCATCCAGCGCACCCCATCCAGGTTGTGACAGGCGTTCATATCCTTTAGTAGTACCAGCAGGGCGTTACCATGCTTGTCTTTGATTGGCTCAAAGTACACCTGACCAAGGTCCTGGGCTCCGAGCATTCCCTAAGAAAAGGTGCCAAATGTCAAATATTAACATTTTGCACTACTCCCCTGTGCTTTTTTTGTCTTGTTATAGTATCATGAATACTTTTCAGATGATGAGAACATGAGGTCATAGTGTAGTTACAACAGCTGCCACAATTCCACAATTTCCATTACAAGTCCATATTTATTACATATTTAGACACTTTGCATTGTACTACGTCCATTTCCAGAAAAGTTTTACCTTTCTCTAACATGCTATAAAAACTCAAATCTGTGATATACTGTGGTTATCTGGGTGAACGTTATCTCGGGGCTGAAACCTATCCCGGGGCAGCACAGAGTGATACACACACAGACAGACAACCATTCACCAACCTAACATGCATGGCTTTGGACGGTGGGAGGAAACCAAAGTACCTGGAGGAAACCCATGCAAGCATGGGGAATGCAACCTTCTAGCTGTGGGGCGACAGCAATAACCACCAACATACTGCGCCTCATCTACAGTACATATATTGTTATATACAGTGTACTGTTCAGGGACTTAGAGGAGACTTCAGTGTTTAAAAGGCCGGAAACCTCTGCTGAATGTTTCTGACTTTGAGCTAACAGGCGGCATTGCATTAAAAACTGGGTTGCTACCTGGATGAATAAAGCCACATGGGCTTGGGAGTACTTAAGAATACAATTCTTAATTAACACAGCATGCTCCTTCATCTAATAATGCGAGTTGCATTTCTGTTGCCAAGGAGGAAGCTATATATTAGTTCTGTGTAGACATGCCACTGAGTTTTCTGGGCCTGCGTTCATATCAGATGGACTGACAGACAGCAGAAACATGTTGTGCGGATGGACGAGGTGATCAGGGAAAGATGCAAAACAACAGTGTGTCTTTGTAGATACAGAAATGCGTGTGCTCGGCTGCCTGCCTGCAGTCCAGATCTGTCTCCTTTTGAAAATATATGTCAGCATCAAGTTCTTTTTTGTTGAATGATTAAAAAGTGTATTTTAAAGGAGAGGTGATGTCCTGTCTTTTTTGTGTGTGTTGAAGGCATAAATAAATGTAAAATTTTGTCAGATAAAAATACCCAAGGTAATAATAAACTTTTCTAGAAATTGAGTTTGTACTACCTGAAGATGGGAGACAGCCTGCAGCATCTTAAGACGTGTCTGCAGGGTACAGGAACAGGATGTCTGAGATGGACTAAGACACTGCTGCAGCCAGTGAATCTCCTCCCATAGATAGGATAACTGGTGAAAAGACAACAAAACCACAAATGTATTAATTAGCATAATGTTATTAAACAAAATCACGTTTCATTTAACCAGGATTTATTTTCATGTGACTTGATTGAGACTCTTTCTTTCTTTTCCTTTCAGCCTTTCTACCTTAGTAAACCAGAGAAAGTCTTGCATGAGAGAGCTGGAGTAGGAATCTTCAACCTCCACAATAGGAATCTGGTCCTCTGGAGTCACTAACACATTGTCGTCTCTGTAGAATATGGATGTCAGATAGAGGCCTCTGGAAAGACCGAAATAATTAATTGTGTTAGAGTAGATACACTACATATTATAATAAATTCGAGTAAATAGTAACATGACAAGTGGTCCTAAAAGCTAGTTTCTGGCATGGAAGTCAGGACACACTCATAAAAAAATGTCAATGTCAGTTGTATCTTTGATAATCCATCAATATAAAGCTAAAACATCAACACACAACAATACAAGAATTAATACTTTGTACCTTTTCAAGTTTTTAACAAATTTGCTGGTGGGTTGGAAGAGGTGGCGCAGGCTTTTAGACACTGAGTGCTTCCTACCCTGTGCTGGAGCTTTGCACTGTTCTGTGTAGACAAGATAGAAAAGACAAAAGTCTGTATTTTTTTCCATAGCAACAAAACAACTCGGAAGTCGGAAGACTTCTTTTTGTTTGCTAAAGATTTAGAGATGCTTATAGCAGGGTACTTGTGACAAGCTGTTGCCTAATTTTCTAGTTAACACCACAAAAAGCTTCTGATGTAAGTGGAACTGTATCTCTTGTAGTTACAGGCTGACTGTACCTTACATGTCAAACAACATAGTTGGAGTGGAACATTTCATGTGCTCCAGTGGCACCACACCATTTGGACATTTGCACCACACCATCACACTTGCTGCCAACAGTAAACTATGGGCCTTAAAGGAACCACTAGCTCTTAAGTCCCAGGGGGACACTAACTGTGTGCATGTGTGTGTATGTGTGTATATGTTTACCTGTGCATTCTATAGATACTGGATCATGGCGTATCTTGAGCTGCAGCCATATGAGTACAGCCAAGAAGCTGTAGTAATATGTGTGTGTCTGTATGTGTCTTAACCCTTGGCCACTTGCTGACAGGGAGGTCAGTTAAGTCTGTGGGGACATGTTTATTTTAGTGGGCTTAGAAGGGGTTGGAGGGGAGAGAATGTAGTGTGTGTGTGTATATATATGTATGCATGTATTTGTGTGGGCGCCTGTTAGTGAGATAACGTACCTCCCAACTCATTAGAAACCCTGAGTCCCAGATTCCCTCCCCTCCCAGGTGATCTTACTTCAGCTCCAGGCCACTTAAAGTCAATAAGTCTTTCCATTCAGGACCCGAAAAGAGCTAATTTTCTCTTCAGGTAGACGCAGTGAGGTGGAGTAGCAAGAAAAAACAGCACCCCTCGACCTCTCTCACCTCCCTAAATTTCTCTCCACTTGCGAGTCTGTTTAGCTCCAGTCCTCTTGGCCTCAGTCCCTGTTTGACACTGAGTAAGACAGACAAGTAGGGCAGACTGCTGGGGTGCCTGTGTTAGTCAAGGCCCCTTTCACAGTTTAATTAATAGTGTTTGGACAAGAGAGAGAAGGTGGCGTGGCCTATAAGCTGGCCTGCGATGGGGGTACGTATGTGGACATGTGGGAGAAGGAGTTGTAAAAGCAGGCAAGTACTTGAATATTTGTGTCTGTTCATGTACATGTGTATCCATGTCTGTGGCTGTCGATCTTTTCAGGTTGTATATGTATGGACAGTAGTCAGGACGACGGGCAGGCTGAGGGGGGTGGCAGCAGTAGTCAGTGTTAATTTATGCCCTCTCCTGACTCCTGCCTTGGACTTGTCTCTTACAGGAATAACAAACATGACCCCGGGACACACCACCCTGGCTACTGTGCCTGAACTCTCAAGCTCAAGTCTGAAGAACCAAAAGCCACTCAATACTGACTATTATATTGCATCTAGCCCTATTGCAAATATGGTCTGACCACAGTGAACAATACTAAGCGAATGAGTGTGTTTGGGCATTTGGGTGAAAGAAAAAAACACTACTTACTCAATGCTAAAAGCAGTTTGCTGTCATGTAAAAGAGTCAGTGTGGACAGGTTTTGACACTTATGGGCCAGCTTACAGCCAGCAGTGTTTGGGGATATAAACAGCTTGAGTGTGTGAGAAGTTGATCTGCATTTTGTCACAGAGAGAGAAGTATTCAGCAGGCGTAGGGCTGAGTCATGGAAAGACGCATAAGGGTGTGTGTGTGTGCGTGTTGGAGTTGAAGCTGAGCAGAGGGTATTATTTTTGAGTGCCATGCTGTCTTAGGATCTGTGGCTCCCAAAGTACTTGTCGTGCCTCAGATCGTAAAGTGTCTGTCAAGGTGAAATGAAACACAGCAATTGGTGAGCTGTGTTCCACCTGCGACTTAAACATTGCTCCTATTTGTTTTTTTTTACACTTATTGACAAGAATATTTCTGAAATATGAACTACGCTGTGGCCTATTCAGGCACGTTTATTTAAAATGTAACTGGCATAGTAAAAAACAAAAGATGCTCAGATATAACACCTCAGTGTGCAGTTCACTTCAACTTTTGCACTTTATTTCATCTACCTGATGCCAGTGCTGAAAACGGAACTGTCAACGGTAGGATCTAGTGTATTAGTATTTGTAGTCATATAGTATGTCGCAGTGATTTAACTGCTTGCACTTCCGTACTTAACCTCAATGGCAGTTGGAAACATATGATATATAATGGTAGATTTAACCTCAATGAGTTAATGGAGTCACTATTTTTAGATTTGGGGGTTTGGGCATGGTCACCAGGTCAACAAGGGTTCATATTCCTTTTTATTAAGATGACTGTTGAAAAGATCGAACAATTGCTGATACCATGACAGACACAGTTGAGGTGAGCTTCTTTGATCTGTCCAAGTAGCTGGTCTAGTGCCTCCTTCTGGCCACTCTGACGTGGAGCGCGGCCATCGATATCTCTCCAACCTGCAGACAGGGTAAAGAGAAAAAATATTAGAAAACTGACCATGAAATGTTCTACATTCATCAAGCTGCATAGTGCTAATGTAAGATCTCAAGGCAAGCATTACTGTACATTAATCATTGAGTAGCAAAAATGACAAAATAAAGATTTGCAGAGTCTGTAAAGATGTTATGTCATGTTGAGCATGCAAGTAGTGTCTTCTAAACGTTCTCACTAAATAATTTAGTTCAAGCATTCCTGGACATTCGAGTTATCCCCTTAATGAATTGTAACAACATTTGTGAACCCTTTAATATTTCCTGTAGCCCCATTGTCCGGTCAGAATTTGTAATTAATAGAAATTAGAATATTTTGTCATGCTAACATGATAAGCTAAGAACGAACAACAACAATGCTAAACATCATAATCTCAACATTGTCACTATGAGCAAGTTAACAGGCTAACCTACTGTACATACAATCTTGAAAAGCTGCCAGCAATACTGCCTCTTAACATACTGTTTTTGAAGAGGATTGCGCTCAGCGTGAATAATTTGCATATATCAACACTGATTATTTTCAAATAACTGAACCTGCATCTATGGACCAATAGCCTTGGGTAAGTAAAAACATACTTGAACATTAATGGAAAATGTGCTCATCTGAAACATAGGTCAGAATCTCACTACACGACAGGAGGATCTTGTGCGCTATTTAAGTCATAAAAGGCAGAAAACATAGGTAACATATTTTCTTTTAAAAGTTATTTGCATGTGAGTAGAAAAAAGTAAGAATCCATATTATATATGGCTGATTTGATATTTTACTTTACATTATATTTTTAAGTGCTGACATATATCAGTGGGACTGGGAAGGGGATCCCTAAATTTCTTGGACTGGCCCTGGTTCTGAGGAGCGTGAATGTGATGTGTGAGACAGCCTTTTTCTCAAACAGGTCTTAGTGTGTATATTATAGGAAACAGCACCCACCCCAGTGTGAGAAAGCTGTGGTTGGCTGACAGACAGACCCACTGAGCAACACAGAACCTGGCTCCTCTGTACATATTTAGGCTGAGATGTCAGTATGTACAAACACAAGACACACACGCACACCCAAACACACAGACACAAACACACACACTCTGACACACATGGTGTAATTAGTTTAGTGACGGAGAGAAAAAGGCGCTGAATGTACAATTACTTGACATCTGACTCTTTCTTTGTCTTTCCCATAGATGAGCAGATCTACAGAAAGCAATCCTCTAGCACCTTCTCCCTTCTATGTTAGTAAGCCAGCATCCTTGCTTGCTCACTGGAAGATGGGTCAGCGATAACATGCCCCCCTACCACCATCACCCGCCACCATCTCACCAGCACTCTCACCCACAACTCCCTCTCCTGGTGCCCCCCAGAGTGCGCGTGGGGCTGAAACACGGTCAGCTCTATTCCCGGAAAGGTGCCTGTCCCAACAGGACAAGTGGGCCCTTTAATGGGCGTCCACGGCCCGGTATAAGGCCCCCACTGTTGGTGCTGCACCGCGTGCTACAGCACAGACATGCAAATATTTCCAGTGGTAGGCCCAAATGGAAAACACAAACACGCAACATCGAAATTAGCTCTGAGAGACTGAGGGAGGTGGATAGTAGAAAAAGAGGAGGGAAAGCCCAGTTTCTTAAAATGAAGACACACAGTTGCTGAAAAACATGGTGCGCTGATGCAGACAACCATGTCCATGTGTTCCCCAGATGTGCCAGGAGTGTGCCAACATGGCCACAATCATACTACCTATGTTTACATTTTTACATTTGATGTGTACCAACTGTGCAGGCTGCACACCACCATGAAATTATCTCATAACCTAAATTCACTGGATTAATTAGTTCACATTAATTAAATGATTTCACATAAAAACTAGATATACAAAAGTGAGCAAGTCTTTAAGTTGTTAGGTAGACAGATTAAGTGAGAAGAGAGAAAGCGGGTCAAAGCTGCTGTAGGAGTCAACACCTCAGCTGTTGTTGCACATGACTTCCCGGTTAACTTCTTGGCTGAACCCAGCCAGTTTCTTCTGACAGCCAGCCCTAAGCACCATTCTGAGGCTATGGTTACACTAAGTGACGTCCGCAGAAGGGGTACCCAAACCCACCCAGCTTGCTGGCTGAAAAGGGTCCGGTTGCCTACCCTTCTAATGATGTCAAACTAAAGTAAGAATGACG
The DNA here is from genome assembly GCF_033026475.1 of Channa argus. Taxonomy (NCBI): domain Eukaryota; kingdom Metazoa; phylum Chordata; class Actinopteri; order Anabantiformes; family Channidae; genus Channa; species Channa argus. The sequence goes on along the minus strand of NC_090216.1, from coordinate 11,885,359 downwards.
TTGAAATAATCAAATGAACTGAGTAGATCGATGCCCTTTATGTGTGGGAAAGCTATTAGAGATTGTATCATTACAAGAAGACAAATACACATGTATTTTCTAGTTGAATCCTCTGTAGAAACCTTGAGGGGCACTTAAAGTTTTGCTATTTGTACATTTTAGGCACACACATAAATATTTGCAGAGACACAATGGCTACTCACTGGAAGGTGATGCACAAACAGGGGTTGAAACCATTGGAGGTCCCCAGCCCTTCATGTTGTAGGCTGACACATGGACATAGTAATAGGTCCCCTGAAATGAGATCACACATGACAGTAAAGATAAATGTGGCTGGACACAGACTAAGACTAATAAAGAAAAGTTCATCTCTGAATGTACATGTGTAAAATAATATATGTATATGGTTGAGAGCATCTGTTGGACTCTTGCTAGGTCCCTGTATCTTCATTCTGGTGTTTTTGAAGGGTCTGTCTAGAGGCTCTGTCTGTCTCCGTGCCCAGTGTGCAGACAGCAGGCCTGTGTCGCTCCTTTCTCAACCAGATCAATCAAACCAGTCACCAACGCTTCCTGACCTCGCCTTGACCCTTGTCGTGTGACAGGACTGAGACTTGGTTTAATAAGGGGGGAAGGGTTTTCTCTCACACAGTAATAAACAACCAACGGAACATCCATTTGTCTACATGCCCACTTAAAAATGGCCAACATAAATCAGGTGGCAGGCTCCCAAGCTGCTCTTTTAATCATTATGAAGGGCTGTCATGCAACTGTTGCTTATGAATGGTCAAAAAACAAATAAACTGTGTTTTACAATTTTGTTTTGAAAAAGACCATCTTTTATCCCCGTCAACAAAAATTGATGGTGACAACATCTTGTGGATATTGTGTTTCCACACACACACACACACACATATATAAATAAAGGAGTTACCTGGGAAATTACTTCCCAGAAGCAAACACCTCAATGTCAGATGTAAATAATATCAGAGCCCATCATGTGAGAGAATAGCTTCTACATTTTTTATTGGTCAGCACCAACAGATGGAGAAGCTAGAGCTTAGTGGTTCTTTGTGTTGCTTTGTCACCCACAGACTACCACATAAAGCATGATTGTGTCCATTTTATCCCACAGGTCTAACGAGATTTAGTTTGGAACAGAGAAATGACAGAGACAACTTGATTTGTGAAAATGGGTGGATTTGCAGGGGTGTAATAATATATACACATACACACACACATCAAAATTAAATGAATTCACAATCATTTTTTTGCAGAATCTGAAGCAAAACATTTAAACGCCTTAGACTAATAATAAAAAGGTGGAGCCAGAAACTCTAGCACAACTTACAGTGATGAGTCCAGTTATGTTACACTGTAGAAGACTTGTATTCTCCACCACCATCTCACCAACCAAAGGACTGAAGGATGGAGCACAGCTCCAGCTCACTGCAAATACACACAAGCACTCAAACACATTCACAACAACTTGTTTTTTATATCCACCTTAAGAAATATACACAGGTCAGCCACAACATTAATACCACCTGGTTGCAACATAAAAATAATGTTTTTTTATAAAAAATATTGTGAAATACTTATTATGAGGTAACCACCTGTGATTTGGAACAGTTTTTACACCGGATGCCCTTCTTGATGCAACCCTCCCCAATTTCTACTGGGCTTGGGACCGGCAGTGCATGGCTGGGGATAGGGGTGGGTTGTTGGGGGTTCAGTGTCCTACCCAGGAACCCTTTGACATGTGGTCAGGAAGAAGGCGCGAACAACCAACCCTATGGTCGGTAGGTGGCCACAACTGAGCCACTGCCACCGTGTAACAAGCTGTAAAATCAGCTCCACCTTTATCAACAGTGATCCTGGACCTAATGTATTACTGTACATGTTTTGCCATAGTTACCATAATTAGTATTATTTAAAATACATTATTTTCTTAGTTGCGTACTTTTATTCTTGTACTTTAATTACAATTTAGATAAACTCCCTTTACTTGAGTGATATATTTGAAGTGCTTCTTGTAGTGGAGACTGTTTTAGGGTATTACTTGCTTTTTCACTTGAGTATTGAGTTTCTGTACTTCTACTACCGCGGCACCCAGATGTATAATTTCTTTTCAATAGACAAAAAAGAATACATGGTGGGAATTTTTGTTGACCTTAACAAGGCATTTAACAACATTGATCATATATTTTTGTTACAGAAATTAGGAAGGTATGGAATACGAAGTGTTGGACAGTCATAACTTGATAATAGATACCATTATGTCCAGCTAAATAATACTGATTCAGAACTGGCAAATCTGAATTGTGGAGTGGCACAAGGATCTGTCTTAAGAACAAAGTCATTTAATTTGTAAATTGTAATTGTAATTATTTGGTATGTCAAAAAAGGCTTTAAGTGTATATTATTTGCAGATGATACAAATTAAACAGCTGGGTGTCATCAGTGACAAGATAACCTGGAAACTATTCATAACTTGTGGGAAATGAAAGCAACATCAAAGATCTTCTATATGAGAAAGCTTTGAATATTTTATACTGTTCAATTGTTAGATGTTCAATAGATTTCTAAATAGTTTCTAAAATCACAGTTAATAAAATCTGATGATCTAGTAGCCTTTAAAATTGTTCAGATATTATATAAAGCAGGAAAAAAATTGCTACCAAAGAATATACAGAATAGATTTTAAGCGAGAGAAGCTATAATGTCAAAGGAGACTTTATGTTTAGGTAAATAAGAGGCAGACCAAATTTTAAAAAGCAAATCTGTTTCCGTCAGAGGGGTGAATTAATGCAACAAAGTTGAGGATAAATTAAAAACATGTAAAACCCTTAATGTGTGTAAGAAGATTTTTAAAAATAATTAGTTGAATAAAACAAAAATGTATTGTAACATGACTTGGTATCTAGGGGCAACCAATTGCTGAGTGAAAAGTTGTCTTCTTGTTGTTAATTTGACCATTGCTTAAAAACTACTAGATATATTTTTTATTGTGGTATTTATTCGAGATATAAAGAGGGTTAGAATGGCAAATGAGTATGCAATAACAAAGGAGTAGGGTTATGAATAAAGTTTGGCTTCAGCCTACTTCCTTTCGGGCTCATTTAAGTGGACATCAAGTACCATATAGTAGAACACTGACTGTAAATTGTACAAAGATGCAATGATATGCCTGAGGAATGTTAATTTAATTGTCAAGACTCAAAATAAAGCCCTATGAAAGAAACTAAAATGTAACATTTTGCTGTTGGCTGTATAGCCAACAGACTGCTCAGAGTAGCCAAGCTGACCCTTGTCCTACATGACATTAATAACACCCCCAATATTAATGTTGTGGCTGATTGGTGTATAATCAGGTATTGAACAATACTAATACAGTTTTAGCAACTTTTTACTTTAAACATATTGTTTTACTGTGTGGTTGGTTCTACATGAAGCAACACGTTGGGTTGCTGACCTTTGTACTTTGTAACCACAGCTGAGTTGACACAGAGAGGTTCCTGGAAGTCCACCCTTAGACTGGTGCTGCTGCTGACAGAGAGGCGAACTACACTGGGAGTGTCAGGAGGGTCTTGGTAAGCGGACAGACAGAAAGACGCCCAAGTGAATAAGCAGAGAGACAGACAGGTAAACACAAGAAGACTAAGCTATACAGCATATTATAACCATTGAAGTGCAACTGTTTCGCTTTCAGACCTGAAAAAGTTTTAAAAGTGTCAGATAGTAGATGCTTGTGAATTTAATGAAATGTAGCATTTAATGGGCAGAAATGTTCAGAAATTAATGTCAACTCATTCTAAACTGAGAAGCAATGGTATCACTTATTGTGAATATAACTACATTAACATTATTTGTATGTGCAATTTCCTTCCATGTTCTTACAATTTTCTCCATCAAATTACATGAGTATGTGGAATTATAAAGTAGGGGAAGATCTTTTTTACATCAAAGGACGATTAGTCTGGATCGAAGGGAGGAGTGTGTGCATGGGTTTTTAGGGGGGGGGCGTCTACCCTGCCACTAAACGTGTCATGAAAGGCCTATAAAAATTAAAGCAGAAATACAGGGATGTAATGTTTATGCACACAAAAACACACACTGTTGTGTGCTAGGCCTTGCAGTGTGGAAGCCATTAACTTCCAGGCCAGACAATTTGCCAGCAGAGAAAAAAGGGTGCCAAAATGAAAACTAAAGAACACTGGTGGACTGTTGCAGTGATCTGAGCAGCAACATCTTTCAACAGTTTAGCAGGTAAAAAAATCGATGTCCTAAAGCCTTACTGGCATGCTCGAAGCCCGTCTGCATACGTCGAAAGAGCCGGAGCCTCCACTCCCAGGCTTTTAGCTGCCTCTCTTGGTCAGATCCCTCCTGCTCACTGGGACCCTCGCTGTGCACCTGAGCTTGAAGGTCCGACACCCGCTGCTCAGCTTCCTGCACCAAGGTGGCCAAATGCAATGCTCGGCCCTCCAGACTCACAACTAAGAAACAGATTGGAGAGAGCAAAGTCAATGCATGCATACTTTACTAGAAGAGTGACATTACCACATTTCACATGTTAAAATTACATTGCCAGTTACAAAAACGTTTTCTCTTTTATTAACGCATACAGTAACAACAAATATTAATAAGCATAGGAGGGATGTTGAGTATTGATGGTTACCTCGAAAAGCAAATGCAAAACACTGACAATGGTGGCAAGAATAGATCTTTCCTGTAAAACACTGAAATCTTCACCGCTTTGAATATTGCAGGGACAAAATATAAAGTTGTTTTGTTAGCTTAAACTAATTATAATTAATATATATTGCCTTAACAATGCACATGACTGTGATACTGCAAGAAACCCACTGCCTGCAATGTTGCAAATTGCTTTTGCAGACCACTTTTATGTCTTTGTTTGCCAAAATGCTGTGGCAGAATCCTTAATAAACTTCATTTAATGTAACTAAGCAATGACATCACCTAGAAAATAACAGAAAATGAGGCAATGAAAGAGAGAGGGGTGAGAGAGGGAGGAGTATTTTTCGTATGCTGTTATAAGGCAACCCAAAATGGTGGGAACATGCATAGGCATCATTTTAAACTGCCACTGTAAAACTATTTTTCTGCAAAACTTGTGGAAATTTGTGTATAACCGATCTATTTATATACTATGCCACAGTCTCACACAGCTTCCATCAGAGGAATGTTTTTCTCTTAAAGGGGGTAGTGGTGTTACTAAAACAATGTGGCTGATGATGTTTGCTTAAATAGAAAACAAGTGCACATGCATACAGCTCACTTTATATAAAAATATAGAAAAGGTAATATAAAGCTGGTAAGGTCACAAAAGACAGTAGCATACTGTACTTCTTTGGTGGCTGGTCATTCCTGGAGTGCTTTGGACTGGTGTGTGTCTGTGTTTAGTCTGTGTGGTCTGTGTTTGTTCATTGTAGATTCCACTGTTGAGCGTTAGATTCCACTGTTGACAGTAAGTTTAAAGCTCTGTGTCAAAATGTCCATCTGGGTGTTTAATTCTGCGGCTCTCTCAGTTTCTCCTTGGTAGCTGCGAGCTTTGCCTTAAATCTCTTCTGTGTCTCTTCTGGGTGTCAGTTTTGTTGTTCTCCACAGCCACTTGTGTGAGGTCTTAATGGGAGTACAAGGGTTGAGTATTATTTGAGTAGTTAAGGTTTAACTTACCAATATATATACATATATAGTCCAGAGGATCCTTGGACTCGGACTCTGGGATGAATGAAAGGAACTCTTGAAGATGCCTTTTGATTTACATTTTCAGCCCTTCCAGGCCTACTAGCTGTTCCAGATGCTGTCACCAGTGTGTATGTGTGTCTTGATTTGTCCTTATTTCACATCAGGACTGGGATCCTCAGCAGCACATTAAAGTGGCTTTGTCCTACCAAGAGCCACTGAGGGATTTATAATGTGAATATGAAGTTGCTTTAGAGAATCTGTTTGACTGTCTTCGTCTTCCTTTGTCTTTCTGGTAACCACACACTGTGAAGTCAATCACCGCAATATCAATACACATCAGAATCAATTCCTTTCAAAGCTCAAGGAAAAGTCTGCAGTGTCTTTGATGTTGATTCTACTCAGATGGAGTTTGATTAATACATGCTTATTAAAATAGAGGGTGAGCCTTTACTTTACTTATGCAATGTTCTCTCCATTTCTTTTTTCAGTTTCAGCATTTTATATACACACACACGCACGCACGCACACACACACACACACAAACACACAAGAGTCACACTTGCTCATGAGTTATTTGGGTTGTGGACAGAGAACAAAATCAAAGAGCAAACTTTAGTAAACACCACAATCCATTCAAGTGTTTTCAATTTAATGATACCTTTATAAGATGTCTGGCTCAGCTCTGGAGAAGCGTGTGTATGTGCACGAGTACAAACACAAACAGTTCAGGAGCCTTACTGGCGAGTTCTAATCATTAACAGAAGAAGGGAGAGGAGGCCCAGCAGATCACAAACAGTGAAAAGTGCTTATGAAAATGACTAATATTGCATGATGATTACCACCCCTTTATTGCCATAGTATGTTTTTTATGCCAGCAAAAAACAGAATCTTAAATGGGATTTTGTTAATAGTTTGTGGATGAATGCGTCACAAATGTGCATGATAGAGGATTATGGTAGCTGATGATGTTGTGACAGCATTGTTGGTTTCCACAACCACAGCTTTACAGTGGGCTCACAAAGAGGTGCTGTTGTAACACAAACCAACTCTTTCTGGGATCAGTTTTGAGCTATGCTAAATACTAAAATCTATGTAGAAAAAAAAAAAAGATTTGTCAGAGATATGGCAGTAAGTGACAGATGTGGTTTTTTGGCTTCACTTGCATTCTTAGCTTATAAAAGTACAAGTTGTGTTCAACACAAAACAATTAGAACTGGCTTTTTCCATATATATTAGAATCGGGCAAATCAATTCACTTCCTGATGAAAGCCACAGTAGTCTTTACTATGGTGTGGCTAGCTGGAGGCAAAACAAAGAAAAACTGGTGGGAAAAACACATGTCCTCAGGTTACATCATCTCCTGAAAATGTCATCTGTGTTTTTCGGTAAATGGAATTTAAAGAGTAATGGCTCTAATTTGATGTTTTATCGCATACCACGTGCCACTGCCTATAAAAAATTAGAAAACAAAAAACTAAACAAAGTCAACTGGGCTTAATGATGAAAGGCTTTGGACTGAAGTGAAAATGTTTGTAAAGTGTAAGTATTGTCTATTGTAGGTTTGACATGCCCATCCAAAGTTAATCAGAAATTTGGACAAATAGACAAATAACGGGTGATTTCTTTCATAAATTTCTATCTATCTCCATTACCTAACTTTGTTAACATAGTTGAATGCTTCAAGTGTGTGTTCAAGAAGTTGTATTGTCAATGCCTGGTCATTCATTGAGTGAGTGTAAAGTGGTTTAAAAAAATCCAGTTATGTTAGTTAATGTTAACATCCCAGCCTAACATCAAAGCCTGGATTGCCCGGAATGAGTGACCTGCATATAAAGATAAACTCACCATGTCTTCAGGAATCATCAAAAACACAAGAGAACAACTAGTGTTGTCCCCAGCTACTGTCCGCCAATACAAAAGGTCTCTATTAGTAACAACAGAACAGATTTAGAATTATTTCTACAGAAAAAAAAGAGGAAGAGTGCAAAACACAACAGTGCTATGTCACGACTATATTAATTTGTAGCTTCGGGCAACTTTGTTTGACCTCGCTTAAAAATACCTAGTCTTTGTCTTTACACGCCTGACACTAATTATGTACTGAGAGGTACTGTATGCTCAGTTCTTCTACTCACAGTGGGGACTCTCCTTCGCACCTGCTCGCAGAAGCAGCTTGGCCATGGGCACATTGTTGGTCATGATGGCAATATCGAGGGGTAGGAGGCCCTCACTGTTTGGGGTGTTGAGGTCCAGCTCCTCCAGACTATATTGGGATAGAAGCAGCTGTACCAAGTCCAATTCCTGGTGTTCCACTGCCTCAAACAAAGCGTCATTACTCTGAAACTGTAAAAAAATTAAAATACACCCGGAGTGAAAAAAGAACACTATGGAATAGGAAAGCTCTATTTGGAACATTTCAGCTTTAATTAGCGAATGTGTAGCACTGCAATCATGTATAATTTATTCTCCCTACAAACACAGACGCACAAATGCATGCACACACCCACACATACACACACACTCACTTTTCTCTCAATACACTTTTAACTACAAAAGCTACATTGGAAGATTTGAGGTATTACTACCTTGACTATTTTTAGATTACAATGTTCCTTAGTTTATCGTTTTTTCCTTTGCCATCTCTCTGACTTACTATGGCGGTTTTGCGCAGCCTCTCTTTTTCTCCTCCCCGTCCTGACACCACATTGTCCTCCAGGGCAGGAGAGTTGGTGCCCACACGGAACTTTCCAGACAAGTTGCGGTAAAGGCGGCGGGCCGCACTTGGCGAGGATAGGCTGGCTGACTTGCGGGCCTGGGCCGGCTGGTGGGCCTGGTCCCCTCTTACAGGCTGCATCATCTTGGCAGAGTCAGCCCTGGAGGAAAGAAGAGTATGTGAAAGGGGAGATGAGGAAAGAGAAATAACTGTAATATAATATTTCGTACAATACATAACACCCTCTGATCAGTTCCTATTTCCTTTAAGAATGTAGTTCTTTGTACACAATCATAATACTGACAATTACACAGTGCACTTATCATGTCCTTGAAAGCTACTAATGACCAGAAGCAAATTCTTTGTATGTGTGAGTGTGCTTGGTCAAAAAAACAGATTCTGATGTGTTACTACTCCCTGTAGCTCAAAACTGTAGATAACATCAGTTGTGGCCTGCCTAATGCAACCCCAGTACTAATTTCAATATTGATCTAAACACCAAGGAATTGCTCATACTATGCCAAATATCAGCTCTGCATATAATTCATTTAAACATATTTAATGTCTATATTGGTTTGGCACTGTCTATTGTGACCCCTCAAACAAAAGCAATACCCAGTCATCACCCCTGTGTTTAAAGAATGGCGATCACCTACTTTAAGGCTTGATTTCTAATATTAAAAGGAAAATGCAACAATAGGTTTTTACAAGAATAACACATTTACATAGTTCAACAATTGTTTTTAAATCCCATTAATACCACGACCCCCCACAAAATATTATCTTCAACCCCCAGGGAGGAAGGTCCAAACACCTGGCTGAGAACCACTGATCTATGGCATAGTGATAAATTACACTGATCTGCCAGATGGGCACCATTGGCATTATCGGTTCTTAGTCACTGGAGCTGTGTGAGTCATTATGCACTGGTAATGCCAGCCTAGTTGCTAGTTTGCCAGTATTGCAGTGTGTCTCATTCAAGATCATCATCTTTTGCCACTGATGTCTTGGCATCACTGGTATGACGACTATGCTGCCCCTCTCTATTCTAACATGGGAACTATGTGAATGACTGTGTATTTCTAGGGTGAGTCTGGTACATGGTGTTCACACACACTCAACTGCTGAAGAAAATGTCATCAGGACTCTCAAAGCGATAGTGATAAACTCTGTGACAGGTCCCACCAAAGAGATCCAGAGATAAACACATTTTTAAAGAATGCAATTTCTACACCTTTCTCTGCTCCTCTTAACATCATGTTTCTCTTTTTATTATTACTTTACCTTTCTGCTTTTCTGATACACTCCTTTCCCTTGCTCCTGGCCTTTCGTTCTTTCCCTTTATGTCCTTATTGACTCACTTTTTCCATTCATCCTCCATGTTCTCCTCTTCACCTTTCTCTGTCTTTGTCACATCTCTTTTCATATTTACTGTAGTTTACTTAGATGCTATTTGCTCAAAAGAAGAAAAAAGGTCATTGGTAAGTATGTTACATCTGATTTTGAGATTTTCATGTTTAAAAGGAATAAAATGAAGATATACATATCAAACATACTGAAATTGAAGCAATTACATATTTTGTCATCAGCCAGCCTAATCACTGAAAGATTTCAAAGTGGCAAAAAGATGTTAATTTGAATCTCTGCAGCAGTCAGCAAGTTTGTCTTGAGCCATGTGTCCAGTTCAAGTCCTTGTGAAATGCTCTCTTATTATCAGTCACTCTGGAAAAGATTAGTTAAATACCACAAATGTAAATGTTGTTCTTAAAAAGCAATGGTTAGAACAAGAGCACACAGAGGTTGACAAAAGTAAATAAAGGTTGAGTTCGTTAAGGCCAACATGCCATATGCCAAGAAGTATGACACAGCCCAAGAACAGATTTGTCAAGGTGAGAACATCTGTAGGAAAAATGTTATTTATACTCCTGCTCTGGACGTGTGAGCCCACATGAGCACGCATACACATACACACAAACCCTCCCCCAACACATGCAGTTTGTACAACAGCTGACAGCGGACCACATTGTCGACTTTAAAGCAGCTCCAAGCCCCTGCAACAAGCCTTTTTTCACAGGGCAGATACACCTAAAATACCCCCGATCCCCATCCCTTCCCGCTCCGTCCCATCCATCTCCACTCCATCCCGTAATAGAGGCCTTATTTTAGACATCCTCGTGTTCCCAGCTGAGCCTAACCTATTCCAGTGTTCCAGATAAAGCGCGGCAGGTATTTGGAATAATTTTTCCATGGGCCTGGCCCGGAAGATAAAACAAGAGATATATTTGCAATGCGTGCGCTAGTATCCCATTTCAAAGAGAAAGCTCATTGGAATCCAGCCCCAGGATTATTGTTATTTGCCTGAGATGGAACAGATGACTTTTTTCTGTCGGCAGGATGGTGCCCCATCGCTCTAGGGAGTATGCAATGTGGTATGCTTGTGCTTATTTGTTTGCATCCTACACATGAGAATGGGATGCCATTTTCCAATGACATCCCCCCTATTCAGAAGAAAATTTCAGCAACCAATATTAATGCGGTAAACTGATAACCATTATGATGACTTTATGCCTTTGTTACTTTATCCATTGAATGTCCCCAGTGGAGACAGAAAAGGAACATGTGCCCGGTGTCCACAGCTCTGGTGACAAAACTTACACATCTTTTGCGATCACATACGAAAATGTTGTGTTTATTTAAACAATGTGTCAACAAAGAAATCTAATGAAACGGAGCTAAAACTGGCAGCTTGTATTGGTTGAAATCATAATTTACATCCTATCTCTTCGCTCATATCAGACACATAACTAACACTGCACAGCAATAATATCACAAAGAAGCATTTAAATGGTCTTTGTCACACAATTACCTTCACTTCCTACACTTTTACCCAGTTTGGAAGCAGTTGTTCTGGGAAACTAATGTCTCTACCAAATACCACGCCCTATGTTCAACCCCTGATCAAGCCCACATCAAATACAACCAGCCTGGCCAGAACAGTGAGACTGCATCTGCCCCTCATACAGTCAACACCCACAAGTTAGAAACACACATACACACTGCATCTGCTTTATTAGTTGTATTAACTTGTTTACACAAACAGCTTAGTACTCCAGACAGTGACTCACATGTAAATGAAGATTACATATAAAATACGCATAGTCTAGACATTTACTTGCTTCACTAAGACAAGTTTCTATAAAAGTCAAGATGGGGAAGACCTGTGATCTAAGCAAATGATAAATGACTGTTGGTTCCAGCATTGCAGAAATTGCTGAGTTTCTGGGATTCTTGTGGAAGCTAAAAAGGAACCGGTGCCACAAGTACACACAACAGCTCATAACAGTGGTTTTCTGTAATCTAAACAAACAATGTTTGATGTGGTGAGTGCCAGCTCATATCGTAACATATACAGTACAGTAAAAAGTAAAGTCACAACCCACGGAAATCATGAAACCATCCAACTTGTCAACAGCACAACAGTAACAACACACACACAATATTCATACACTGTGGACTAGCTCAAACATCTGTTAGATTAGTTTCCCAGATTCAAGCTTGAGCATCTGGGTGAGTCAACAACAAAATCATCTCTGGTTCCTAAACACCTGTCTCATTCTGGTGCTTCAGTTTTGTCAGAATTGTGACTGGATGAATTTTTTCCCTCTTACTCACTAAAAGGGTTTCTTTGATTCTGACTCACTTTCTTTTCATTTTTTGATCCTCACTTTTGTATTTTTCTTTTCTTGTCTTTCTCTTTGTTTTTCTCTCTCTCTCTCTCTCTCTCTCTCACACACACACACACAAACACAAAATTAGTTTTTGTTTCCACCTTCTCTGCTTGTCATGGGGTGTAACATTCTACTTGAATGTCCCTTCTAATACAAATTTAGCAGAGTTGTTTTCAGACAAGAAAGGCATTGCATTGGTAATATCTCTATTTTCTTAAAATTATTTGGTCATTACTAATGGAAAATGCTGGGTTGGTTAGCACAATTTGAACCTTGAATATAAGCAGAAAACATGTTTTCACAACAATCTAAACTATAAACAATGGAAATGTTCTTTATCCAAACAAAAAGCCACTGAATCTGAATCTTTCTGTGTATGTGTGTGTTGTTTGCATATGTGCGTGAACATGTAGGCGCCAGAAAAGAACATTACCGGGATTGCTGCCCAAATTAGCTACAGCAACACAAAGGGAAATCTTTTTATAGTAGGAGACAAACGATACAATTATGATAATACAAAATGAAGGGAACATAGGAAACAATGCAAATCCAGTACATAAAGCATGGAGTTGTGTAAAAGATTTACTTCCAAAGTAACATTTAATAACAATTCATTTTAATACCCCATAACATCCCTCTCCCTCCCTGCCCAACACCTTCCTTTCCTTTGACTCTGCTGTAGCTCACAACACACCTACATCCTACCATCTCATCCCATTGTTTTACAGGGTAAGCTATATGTTGACAGTTCTGTCCCAGATCTCTAAACTTTTCACCAGAATTAGTCTACTGCCATGAGAACACATAAATTGATATTGCATGTTGGTGCATGTCCAATCATGTTTATTACACACAGGCACAACTGACACAACTGAGGGATGTCATTATTTCCCTACATAGGTCAAGTCCCACAAACTGAACAAAGAGCTAGGTTGATGAATAGAGGAACAGATAGAAAAAGCAAAGCATGTCACCAGTCAGAAAGTCCTAGCTGAAAAGGGTGGTGGGGGTCAGAGAGGCAGACACTGAAAGGAGAAAGTTTCACAAACTCACTCATACACGTACATACAGAGTACGCTGGCTGCTCTAAATGTGGCTTGTAAAAGGAAATTCTGAAATCTGAGTCTTGGCACCAGACAGGCTGGAAGCAGGCAGGCTGCTGGATGCACAGAGAGAGAGAGAGAGAGAAAGTAGATGTAGGGATTGGAGGTGGGGGTCTGGTGCGCTGTATTACTAGAATTCATATTGCTCTCCCCTCTGTTTTGCTCTTATCAGCTTATAGGCAACATGAGGGACAAAACTCCGTGGCCTGCAGCACCTCATTCACTCTAAGTTGACATGGCAATACAACAAATTATGCTCTCATACGCAGGGAAAGGGATGTGCAGCCAATTTTATAGCCAACATCACAATCAGAGTTACTCTTAGACTCATGGAGAATATTTAATTGAGGTATTTATCAGTTGTATGTTAATTTTTTAGTAGTATAAATTTGCTAAAATCCTTCCCTTCCGCTTTGTTCCCAATGTTCCTGCAGAGTGATATGCAGATATCCTACCAAATGTGAATTTTAAAAGTGGTACACTGTCCTAGAAGCCATGTATTTCATCTGCAAGATTTAGAATATTAGCTGTTCTATTCAAATGATGCTATTTTGATATTTAGAACAAGCAGACTCATGAACGCTGACAAGACATTACTCAAACATTACTGTAGCACCACAGGCAACAGACAGTACAACTGATAAAAGCCACGATAAAGCCATTGATTCTGTTGTTTACACCAGATTTACACTATCTTGACAATATTTTTCCACTGTTGAGTCATCCAGTATTGGTAATCCACTCAATCCTCAACTTCCTCTTTGTGATAAGCAGGCAGTGATGAGATGGTGCTTAGTTGTTGGGTATGGTTGTCTTGTCTCATCAGTGTCAAACAGTAAACCACCAAAAGTTGGTTGAGTGTAATGTACAATAGTATGTGCTAAGATCACTGATGCTGCTCAGTCAAAAAGTGAACAAACAGTTTTTTCTTTTCTTTTAAACTTAGATGTGACAACCTGTTTGTGAGCTGAGTGAATAACAGGGCAGTCGGGACATGCTTTCGACACTAGCTATATACCATACAATGCTGCATGCTCCCATGTATATGCACCCACACTGCCCTATATCGCTCTTTCACTTACAGTCATTTGCTCACTCCTTTTATCTTGTCCTCTTCATCTCACTTTTCTCTTTTCGTCTGAGAACGGCACAGTGTGTATGTATGTTTAACCTTTGAAGTTGGCCTGCTGTGCCGAGCAAGGCCTGCCACCTGTTGGCCCTGTGTGTGTGCATGTGTTGTGTGTGCATGCAGAGGTAAATCTCTCTAATTTTGATGAGTGGAGACAACAGCGGAGTCACCATGGGGATGTGGTGGCAGGCAGCGGCCGATGTTCTCAGGAGGGGGGTGGGGGTGGGGGTGGGGGGGTTGCTTCCATGATGGGATCACATACACAAACATACACACAACCCCTCCTCTGTCAGAGGCTTGGTGACACCATGTCTCCCACGGCGATCGTGGGCCCAGCCTGGGTGGCTCCAGGCCTTCTGTGTGTCTCTCAGTGTGTGTGTCACACCAAAGGGGTCCCTGCCTGGGCCGCCATATGCCACCCACCCAGCCAGGGAGAGGAGAGGGTGGGGGCGACCCCTGGCCACTGAAGCCACCAGTTGGCCCGTTCTCTCAGTCACACGCCAACCGGGCGCCATGTTTAAAGTCTCACGGCTGTTTATCTGGAGGGAGGGAGGTGGCTGGGTGGGGGAATTATTCTCTCCTGTCTGTGATACATCCTTTGTAAAAATGATAACATGTATGCTTACACACATCTGCACTAACTGGAGGCAAAGATGGATGACAGAGAGTGGAATGGTTGATGGTGTATCATAGCAGGGTAACACAGCCTGACATCAGGCATCATGTACGTGTGCACTTGGACAGCAAACATGGAAGGTTTAGCTGCTTATTTCTAGAACCTAGCTGAAGTTCAGCTAAAGTTCTTGAAGGAGAACTGGGATAAGGTTCCTATTCAGATCGATCTGAAGGATCTGACACATTTTTGAACTCTGGAGCTGTACAGCAACTGGACTGGCCAACAAAAGTTGTGACAAAGTCTGATTTGTTAAGATAAATGTGAGCAGTCAGCTGACGAATAAGAAAATAAATGTAGGAGAGAAAGTTTGCCGTGTTAGGTACGATACTTCACTAGCTTTCATACTGCCTCTGTCTCATTGTAGTGTAAATTGAAGTAGGTGTAGATGTCTGTACTACCTGAGCTTCCTATCTCAATCTGTAAACCATTTTCCAAAACTAGTTTCAAACCACAAACCTCTTGGGTCCCCAGCTGATTTCCTTTCTGCCTTTGACCCTGAAAACAACCCTGAAACACACAAACACAGAAAGATGTCCCTTATCAGCATGTAAGGACCACATGGAACCACACTAAACGTCTGAGATAGTGGCTTTTTGTCAGAAACATGCACATTACAATAAAAAACTGTATGGATTCCCTCCGTTTTTTCCCCCCTTTCCAAAGTTGTTGTTTTTGGAACTATTCATTGCTCCCCCTTTCTGCCTCTTTCAACCAATTTCAGACATCTCTGGCATTGCCATCTATCTCCTCTACCTCCCGATAGGTCATTCTAAGCCACCTTCCCCCCCTCTCGCTGTACCCCATCACCACCACGTCTCTCTTTGTTGGAGTGGAAACCAGAGTATCAAGTCTGAGTCACACAGGACAAGAGAGACCCAGCATCATAAATCTCCTTTAGGGCAGCCCACAGCATCTTGAGTCATGAACATAGTGTGTAAATGTGTGTGTGTGTGTGTGTGTGTGTGTGTGTGTGTGTGTGTGTGTGTGTGTGTGTGTATGTGTGTGTATGTGTAAATGCACATGCATCTGAGCCTGGGCATTTTCATATGTGTAAATACAAGTATGCATACATTTTTTTAAGAAAACACAGCCTATCCAATAGCAAAGAGGAAAGCAGAAACTTTGCTCCCTCGTGTGGACTGGAACCTTTAGTTTCTCATCTTGCCAACAACTCAGACTCAACAAATTGATATAGCAGGCCAAGAAAGAGTTTAACTTTAACTTAACAAAACATCGGAAACAATGAGAATAAACAGTTTTTAGCAATTGATGACTCTCTGCGCTGACTTATGCAGGACAATGCATTAAAATATTCTCAGAACTGAAAATAAGGTTTGAAGCCACTGACCACTCATTAAAATTTAATAAAACACTCACTCCACAGTCCATACAATGTCAAGTAATGCAAAATAGCTAATACTACAGCTTTGATTTTGCTTGATACAAAATGAAACTCACACGGTTCTTATTTTCCATGACTAATCTGCAAGCGAAGTCTTTATGATATAATATAATTTAATCCAATTTAAGGAGTCTTGGATACACAGAGTTTGTTCCCTTTGAGTGACATGCAGATACAGCCAGTCTTGATCAGTTTATCAAACATCAGTATTATGTAATAATTTTGGCCACAGAAAGCACAATCTTGACCAAAAACAGGGTGAACATAAGCCCTCCCAGCCCTCTCTCTCTGCTTTGGTACGGATGCACTGAAGGGCCATACAGAGCATTTTTCAGTTATGTTACAACTTCAAACACTAGCGCAGTTATTTCTCTCTCTCTCTCTCTCTTTCTCTCTCTCTCTAATTCTGGACGGAATTAGTCCTGTTTTGTAGTGAACCATAGCAAAATTTTCTAATTACAATTTCTAAAGAGAAAATAAAGGAATCTATAACCTCCTCATTTGTTTCTCTCGTTTTAACTGACAGCTCTCACCCACAGAAGAAAGGAGGAAAAATCTAAACATGGAAATGAAAAAGAGATATTGAGGAATATTAAAAGAAATTAGAACCAAATGAGGTGAGTGGTGCACATTCCAAAACCACTTTACACCCAGACTGTGATTTCTCTGTGTTCTTTTTTATTCCCCTTGTGCACAGTTCATAAGCATTAGCATTTGGTAACCCCCATTCCCTCTTACACACCCAGCTCAACACAGCGCTAACTATTACAATATGTGTTTGCTCATGTGTGTGTGTGAGCATGAATATTAAGGTGAAAATCAGACATGCAGACATGGGTTCCTGGCACTCCGTGTATGTGGGTTGACTATGGTAAGGACAGGCTGTTTTTTCCTGACATTAAAGTTAAGACATTATCCTAAGAGAGCTGTCAGCTCTGAATTATCCCTGAAGACAGGGTGGCACCAGACAGCAGAGAGGGCCTCGGGAGAGGATTTAAACCTTCCAGTGTATGTACTGTATACTGCATAGCCACACATCACAATGCAACACTTACTGGGTTAATGCCAAGTGCATTTGGTCAAACCTCAGTTTTTATTTATAAAGTGGATAAAGTGTGAGTGCTGAATGCCACATTTTATATAGATGTTTATATACTTATGTATAGTTTCCTCTCCAGGCCTACTGTCGGGGAGCAGCTAAGAAAATTAAAAACTGCTTGGCTTACATACAGCACATAGCTGCCTCGCCATTGTACTTTGTACTACAGAGCTGCCCTTCAGTCACCATGAGTGGAGTGTAGACATTGAGATTAGAATATTATTAATTCAGGAAAGAATTATGTTCCTATGATGCTTTATAAAAAGCGACTTTTTTTTCTGCAAATATGTTATATTTTCCCCATTTAACACCTCCCTTTCCTTTCTCCACCTTTCTTCACCAATACCCCTAGAGCCCATTTACTATGATTACCAATAACAATAACACTGCCATTATCTTTTATTATAACATTTTCCCAAGACCTTGCCAGCTCTCACAGACTTTGATAAAGCAAAACAGCTCCTGTTTAAAGCTTGTATATAGGGCTGCCTTGGCTCAGAATTCCCTTAATAGTCACAGATTGTTTGGGTTTCTGACTTGAATTAACATTATTGGCAATGGTCCACTAAACCGTAGTGTTAAGCCACCTGAGACTGTTTTAATGAGGAGTGGTGCTGGTAGATTTCCATTTTTGTATTTTACAAAAATCTTGCTTCACTTTATTAAATAGCATATATTGGTGAATGACCACATTTTCACAATTCACCTTTATTAAAGATTCACCTTTATTGTCAAGTGGAAGGTAAACATAAGATTCACTTAGGCATCCAGCAATTCTCAAACAAGAACCTAATTAAATCTGTCTGATCTGTACTGTGATTTCTCAGTAAAGTGCAATATATACTCTACAATAAAAATAAAAGCATCACAGTCACAGAGAAACAAGTAAATGATAAAAAGTAAACACGCAAATTAACCACATTTAATTATAAACTCACTTAATGCAAATGAGCGAAATTTCATTATTTTACTACAGTACCTGCACAGTAAGCTGAGACTTGTAGCTCTTTCTAATTACCTTCCAACACTATGTTTTGTACTCACATAAGTGCCCTACAAAGAAAATGATGTGTGTGTGACAACAATGAGGACTCTTAAAAAGAACACAGGAAGTGCTACAACTGTTAAACAATTTCAAAAATGCAACTGGGTCATGGCATGGTTTCAGTAGATGCTACTGGTACATGTGTTTTTGTTCTGTGTTGATGACCTTGCATACAGTACTAGCAGAGCTCTGCTAGATTTGTCAGAGGCTGGATCGGCCTTGTTTGACCTCTTAGAGGCATGACTCAGCCTTCAACGTCAGTCTCCTCCTGGGGTCCCTTGTTTATTATGTCACAAAAGGCCAGTCACCCTCCACCCCCAACTCCTCTTGTAAATGAGCATGTCCAATCTACCCTCTGTGTTTCATTAAAACCAGAGCACATCAATCAGGCCAGGTCCCCTCTCCAGCAATATGGGAAAAAAAACATGGAGCTGTTAAAGTAAAGGACCTCACACCGCATGTTCGCTCCAACACTCACACTTAACACCACATTTCTGCTGGTGGACCACACATTACAACTTCAGTCCAAGACCACACATTAGGGCTCATAGGGCAGACAAAAGACCTCATAAGACCTCACACTGGGCCCTTGCTTGATTCGATAGGACCTCAGAGAATGCCACACCTGTATGTACACAAACCAAAAAGTACCTTTACTGAATAGCTTCTGTAGTCCCTTTCCACCAATTAGAAACCTGGAAATTGTTAAGACCCGTAACTGTTTGTACATTTCTTACTTAAAAAATAAAATGCAAAGGAAGTGTAAGATCAACCTCAACCCAGGGCTGTTTTCCCAATAGTGAAAGAAGTGTTAGGGAAAAACTGAGAATACTAAACAGGAAGCTCGAGGCATGCCAGATGGATGGATGGCGGGACGGATGGGTAGATAAATGAGGAGAGGCCAGGCAAGAAGAGGGAAGACTGGGACAGATTCCCATGGGTGGGGATGGGAAGGCAGCCTTCTGATGGAAAGCTTTCAAACGCCTTTCATCGGCTGCCTGAAGACTGGAGCTTTACAAGAGCAAGATGAGCAGGCGCCACTGGAGCTGCTTGGCACTCTTCAACAAAACCCAGATGCAGAGACAAAGCAGGACCCTATCACCACTCCACCCATTCTCTACTCCCGCCCCAAACACAAACATCCAAATTCTCATCAGCATCAGCCTTGGTTTTGTACACAGCCATACCAAGCAGTGCTCAGTTTCCATTTTCTCTCTCCTGTTGAATGCTACTTGTCGTTCAATTAGGATAACTGAACATTCTGACACTGCTTTATGAAATTGTTTTTCATTTCATTATCTGAGATTTCATTATCCTAAGAGCTATGTAGATGACTTCTTGTCAGTAGTGTTAATCTAGTACCCTATTACCACCTTACATTACTGTTAGGGGTCATTAAAGAATTTGGCCTTTGGTCTTACCAATCCACACTAAGAGATCGTCTCCTGTAGGATGAAGGTCTGCCCGAGGACGTCTTCTCTGCCTTGGCCGGACGCTCTTTGAGTGATAGGCGATGGGTAAATTTGGAAATTCCTGATTCTGTCCTGAGAGACAACACAAGAACAAATAGATCAGAATCTGGTAACTTGTTTAGAGAACTTGGCCAATGGGTTGGGGCGATAGCAACCATTCTCTCTTGTAACACATATGCATATTTGTACAGAAGATTCAGTAATCTATTAGATATCCTTGCCAGTGCAGCATCACCAAAACTAAACTCTCATTTTACAGAAAGCAACGCTCTGTAGAAATGTAGCCCATGATGTTGATAAACAGTGTAACAATGCTGTAGTTCCCCTAGGAAACATTAGGTTTAAGGGGAAGCCGCATACTTCCTGCCTGATTTTCTCCAAATATTTTTCATAGAAAAAAAAGACACACATTTTAATCTCCTCTGCTGGATTGCCAATGTCCCAGTTCAACTTTCGGCTCAAAATTAAAAACAGGAAATGTAATATTTCTTCCATTCTAGCCGGGGACACATTTGATGACACTCAGCATTGCAATATTACCGTGGTAACAGTGGAGACTAATCAAAATGTAATTATATTCTCTATCAAAGAGCCAGCCACACAGAAGAACATTGTGCAGAAATGCAGAAGAGTATGTTATGTAAAAATTCAAAAGAAATATTATGCCAAAGGCTTTTACAAATGTATCACTGTACAAAATATAAAAATAACTAGATCTAAAATGTATAACTGGAGGATTTTTCTATTGGTTTCACAATACGGTCTCTTCTTAAAAAAAAAACTTGAGGAACATTCCTTGCTCATCTACCTCACACACATGCTGTTTGCATTTCATTATCAAATGATAAAAGATCTCTAATAATGACTCATAAAAACTCACACACATACATACATGTCCTCGCAACATGAGCCAAAAAGCATTTTAGTCTCCATGGTGAGCTCTGTTGGAGAAAAACGGTTAAATTGGGGAGCACCGAGCACTGGGGTGGACCCTGTCACTTAATATAAAACTTGGATTTGCCAATACTGCTGTTTATGTGAGATGCTACAGAAATACCAGTCCACATAAGGCTTTCATAAAACAGTATTGATGAAACCTTACACAATAGTTCATGTAGTTGCACTGATTACTTAAGATTGACATGAATGAAAGACAGTGTGATGATGTGGCCAGTTGCACATTCATTCAATTGTTAAAAAATATAATGTCATGTTCAGGTTTTTTTATCATGATGCAGGGGCCTGACATCACCCACAGTGAGTAATTCATATATTCTTGTCATGGTGACTGCTTCAGAACAGAAAGTCTGAAAGTGCCATGTCATGTTTAATGCTTATGAAAAACTGATCAGATCTGAGAGAACCAAAACCTTACCTGACTTGTAACCATTGCAACTGGAGTGTATGAAATTCTGCAGTGAGATTGGAAATGAATATAAAACCCTTAAAATCACAGATCCACACAAAATGGGAAACAGCTATGTACCGTACCTTGCCTGGAACATCAGCTCCTCTTTTTTTAAACTTTATAAAAACCTATTTTTCAGACTGAGTTTGATTCGTGGCCAAGGTTTCACTTTATCTAAAAATGTATATGATGACAGGGATCATAATTTAAAATTGATAACAGTGAATTCAAAACCAGACAAAAAATTACAAACATGTTAAACTATCCTTTGGTCAACACTTCAAACAGACACCATTTAAATAATGCATTTTACAAAATTATAGTAAACATGAAACTATTCCATATGTATTAAAAAAAACCCACACTATACGGCCACACTTCTAAAACAAACTTTCCTGTTCTTCTTACTGAAAATATTATGTTCTTATGTTCTACAAAAGACTATTCTTAACACCAGCTGTTTCACTATAAAGATGTTGCCATAATCAGATATGAAAATACACAAGTTCTGATTCAAAATGACCTCATGCTATGGCTTATCTAGGCAGAACAACCTCCAGCCTTCTGCCTTCGTTCCCACTCCTACACCCTCAACTACTGTTTCCTGACCCTGCGCCAGCTTCTCCAAAGAGTTGGTTGACCTCGAAGACAAGAGGCATATTTTCCTGTGTGAATCATACAAATGGGGTGTGGGATTTTAGTCAGATGGCAGTGTAACCCCTAATTGATGGTATTAAGCCAGACTGGGCTTCTACAATCTTTAAGGGCTTTTAATTAAATTAGTCCCACTGCCCTGTGCACACCAGCTACCGCCACTAATGCTCATATCCTTTTACAAAAACTGTAGACATCTGAGAAGTGCTGATTCATAAACAGGCTACAGCAGTGATCGGTTAGGACCATCATTGGTTGTTGATAATTGCCTTGGTTTATTTAGATGTATTATGTTTGGCCAGAGACTAATACGTAACATAAAAAAGAACTTCTGGATCAAACACATGCCCCAACTTGACCATAGAATCATGACTTCAATGCCATGAAAACACATCCGATCATAACATCAAAGATACTGGGGCCAGTGGACATAGAAGAGGGCTCAGGGAATCCCTTTGAGGGGTTTAGAGGAAAACTGGACATGCAAAGCAGGTGGGTTTCTATGGAGGGGATCTGCTGGCAACTGGCTGCCTCTTGGCTCAACCCTGGCTGTGCCCCATGCAGCTGTCCCTGATAACATCATCACAGCAGGCACACTGTGATGATGCAATTCCCTTGGAGGCCCACTCAGGATATCCTGGTCGATTATCCTCTCATCAGAATTATATTTTCTCTTTTATTTTCCTGGTGTTGATTACAGTTTAAGAAATCAGTCATTCCCTTGATTGTTTTTCCTTATAGAATCGGACTATATAGAATTAAACTTATTACATCACCAGGCATATAATGCATATAATGGAGCAAGCTGGTGCTACAGCATCTGCTCTGCTGCCTTCTTATATGGTAACAAAGCCAACGTGGGTATACTTGTATGTGTCAGTCTCTATTAAGCAATTTCAGACCACATGCACATGAGGTCCCTGAACGTAGCTGCTGAACATAGCTCCCTGAACGTAGCTGCACAGCATGTATAAACAATAGACAGCAACTTTAGTGTAAACATTATTTTCTATTTAATATTTGTCTCAGATTTATAAAGCTGGCATTTACAGAAATTTTTATCAAAGATCAAAGACTTTTGGTTTGTCCCTTAAGGGTTTTCAACTTTGGAACACGTTCCGCGGTGTTTTTTTGTTTTTGTTTTACGCAGGATGCCCTTCCTGCCACAAGGAGGGATTTGAATCTGCTGCCTTCTGCATTCCATCCCAATGCTCTACCACTGAGCCACCAGCCCCCATATTTACAGAAATTGAATGTACTATAAAAAAAATGTATATACAGACTCTAGCATGTCATGCTGTAGTTAATAAAGTGATAGTTTATTCTTATGTTATTTTACTGTAAACTATTTAGCCTTTTTACTGTGTTCCAGTCTTTTTTTAAAGTGCTTAAATGCATGGCTCAATAGACGGGAATGTTGATCTCTCTGTGAGGCAGTCAAGTCATCGTTCCAGACCAAAATATCTCAACAACTAGTTGATGGATTGCCATGAAATTTCACATAGACATTTGTGGTACTGAGTTAATGAAGCCTATCAGAGAGTCTTCCAGCCTTAGGTGATTTCTTTAGTTCACCAGTAGAGCCACAATGACACATTGTGATTGTTTTTGTGTAAATTGTCTTGACAACTATTGGATACATAAAATACCTAACATTTAGATATACATGGTAGATGGAGAATTAATCACACTGAGTTTTGCGATCCTGAATTATCTAGGTAAATATTTACTGTATTGGCATAAAATTTTGGTTCATGGTTCCCAGATGGGAACTTTTCCTCTCTGTGGTTTTGAGTGAAATGCCTTAACAAATGTATTGCATAGAATGCCATAAAATATGGTAGAGACTCAGGTCCTTAATATAATAATATAATATAAATCATAATAAATTATAATGGTGGACCATCGATTGGTCAACATTTTAAACACTGTAATTTTTGTGTCTGACCAAATACTCAGTGGTTCTTTAGGTTTAGTGCCAATAATCACGCTATAAGATATGGTACACATGGTAATTACTACATGATAAAGACAAATATGTTAGCTGTGTCATTGTGGAGTATGTTACCCTGTTGACAGTAGTATTTACCTTATGGCACCGTACTGCTCTGCACAAGTTCAGCCTAGAGAGCTGCTAGCATGAAAAATGATATACAAGTAACCATTTTGACGATAATGCTAACTACAGAATGAAACATCACATTTTGGCTAATTAGACATAAAAGTCCAATGTTCATGCTTTTCATATTTTATGCTGATCAATTTATTACAACAACCGTTCCGCTTACATTTAAATTTCCATCTGCATGATATGATAACAGTTTAAAAAGCCTACGACCATCTCACTGCCATGTGCCTTAGATTATGATCTTGCCATCATTAGAAACTTACCCCAATCCTGCAGCACAAGGGTGCTCTTGTCAGTTCTGAATGGCTTGTGTGGTGATACACACAAAATGTTGACCTATGCTCACACACCTATACAAAGCTTTTACACGCTTGTTCACAATGTCACTGCGAAGGATCGTTTTCTTGCAAACTACTCACCTAATGTCACTTTTTCTCTCTGTTCTGTTGCCATGGTAGCAATTAACTGTTCAGAGGTATTCATGTGCAGAAGCTTGTCTAAAAGACTGATTGTTCTCACTCACAGTACACAAAGCTATCAACTGTGCACTTTGACCCCACTCAGAGCGCCCCGTAACCCACTGCTATTTGAGAGCAGAGTTAAGGCTGTGTGGAATTCTCGCAAAGCCACTGTAGCTCAAAAACATGAGCTATGTGGAGACACCTTTGTACAATGTAGGTGATTTTAATTAGGTTTGTTACTGTTCAACAAAGTTATGAATGTTTAGAAATTATAAACAAATAATAACAAGTTTTATTCATTAGGTTGAGCACAATTCAACTATTGTTATGGGAAATGTTTTACAAAGTTATTCAAATATTCTCTTTGAAAAACAATAAAGAATATTATTTTTTAAGCATTTTTATATATGCATAATGGTGCAATCCGTAGTTGTTAATATTATAATAACATGCATTAGATATTTACACCTTTGATGAGTAGTAACAAGCAGTCTCTGCTAAAGTTCTCAGATCACACAAAAGGTATGTTCATAAAGGGAACCCTCTGAATCAAGTAGAATGCTATGCATTACACAGTCTATGTGGTCTGTCTGAGGTTAGGCTGCCCCTAACCACAGATTTTATTTCAGATTACTAAGGAACAAAAACTATAGTAAATCATAAGTAGGATGGACCAATACTGTACCTGACCTGTTTCAGCAATTATGGGGAATGGCTGCCTACCTAAAACAACAATTTTGGAAAGAAGAGAAAACAAAACGCTATGATTTCTTTCATCTCCATCTCCTGCTATGGCTTCTCATCCGTGCCAATGGAACTCTAATACAGCAAAAAGAATGTGGGCACCCACCCAAAAAACAGATACATGCAAATGCAGTGAGCACAAGCACACATGCTCACAAGCGGGTGCGCACACACATACACAAACACAGTTTAATTCGGGAACATACCCCTCAATGTGTTTCATTAGGCAAACAAAAAGGCTTTCAGTGGTCCAATCATAAAATAAAGCAGCCAAGCTATGAACATTGCTAATTAAAATCTGCTCAAAGAAAGCCTTGTTTTCCACTCACCATCTCTATCCAAACCCATGTCTGTGTGTGTGTCTCTCCACATGGTGGAGGCTGCTTTTATTTCACTTGGACTAAGGTTTCACCAATAAAACATACTGATATTCCTTCAAGCTAACAAGCTTTTTACTTAGATGTGACATGATTACTTTATCCGAATTGCTCGAAGTGTAATAATTAATCACTGGTAGAGATAGGGGTCAATAAATGTCGCACAATACCTTGAGTATTCGGCTTCTTTCTTATTTCTATAAAACTGTCCAGATTAGGCATCAACGTTACATATTCTGTGTGACAGTTAACACAACAATTAAGCAAACGTGACGAGAAGAATAATTCTTTAAACATTCACAGTGGTCCAAAGGAGAAGGGGAGACATTTAACAGACAACGTATTGCCTTGACAAATAAATATTAAAAATAACTGACTCAACTTCAAGTGCTAATGATCTAATTGTAACACTATGTGCCAAATGAAGGGATTCTGTTATCACCCTACGCATATATTCTCATGTGCTGCCCATCCACCTACGGTAAACAGAGATATTTCTATCTCTGCTTCTTTCCTTCCATCTATTCATTCTCATGTCTCTGAGTCACAGTCATTGTAAGATCTTTTCTGTCAAGCTTCGCCCTATTACTTTGCCCTCGCTCTCTTTACTATTTTCCATGAAATCGGCATATGCAAAATCTGTCCAAAAATGGGAAGGGGAATTCAAAGCCCTTTTTCACTTTGGTCAGCTCCCTGTAGTTTGGGGTTTGATACCATTCCCTCTGTGTTTGATGTGTAGTATAAAGCTGACTCAACACAGTAAGATATACAGATGATGAATCTGCAGTCAAATTAATATTGAAATAAGCTGACAAGCACATGGAAGCCTGCAAACGATTGAAGCTTGTAGCTGGAGTACCACACCACTAAAAGCGTAGGGGCAAAGCAAGTGGTACCACAGACACTTCTCTTTCCACTTGCTTTCAGTTAGGTGGGATGAGATAATAATGTGAATGTGATTTGGAGGAACCTGATCTGGGGTAATTTAATAGCTATCACACTGGGGATATGTGGTAAAATGGGCAGAGGCACTGACTCACTGATTTATTATTGGGCCACAATACATAGAGTTGTGTATAATATGTGTTTCTAGGGAGATGGATTTACCTGATTAAACCTGTAAGCCAATGATGTCAGAAATCTATAATAACCTGAAAGCAATCACCAGATGCCATGCCACATTACATTACATCACACTGTTATAATCCAGCAGAAAATCTCATAATTCTCCTTAGAATCCCCCCCCCCCCCCCAAAAAAAAATCTGCATCTAAGTCGGCCTCCTCTAAGACACTGAAAAGCTGATAAATAGAATTTGCTTGTATGCCAGTCTAAGTGTGCCTCCTGGCAATTTCTTGTAAATATGTCAGAATTTAAGAGAGGGAAATGAGTCTGAAAACATTATTTGAGTCCATAGTTGTGGTTGTGTGTGTTTTTAGAGGCCTGGTCTGAGAAAGATGGACACTCTTCTGGTATAATGTTTATGTTTATGACCTTGAAACAACTTTAAACATGTATGGACACACACACACACACACACACACACACACACACACACACACACACACACACACACACACACACACACACACACACACACACACACACACACAGGGCACCCCACTTCCCCATCAACCCACAATTGAGCACGGCGTCGAGATTCCAATCAGGGTTGAGCCAGCAGACTGAGGGGATTATTTGTGCTGGAAAGGGGACGGGAACCTCAAGGAGGGAGATATGTGTGTGTGTGCATTTCTATACTTATGAGAACCAAAAATCTAACTTAAGGATAAAAACTTTTAAAAGTCACCATTTTATTTTTAAAATTCACCAATTATTAAGCTAATTTACAGTGCAAAAATGAAGTTATCCATTATCTTATTATAAACACACACATTTCTGAGTTTCCAGATTACGAACAATTCCATAACATGGTATTATTTATTGACTTTCTGAGGCAAAGGACAAGAAGTAATGATGATACTGTCAAATTCTCAGCACATTGTCTCATTTAGGAGTAAAGTAGTGAGTACTGCCTCTTGTCTAACAACAAAATGGGCCATGTCCTACAAAGGAGGGTGTAACTGTAATGGGATTTAGAACTACAGGAAATGCAGAAGTTTAAACTGACCACCATCATGGATCCTATACCAGTAACATTTTTTAGGTTAAGTGAAGGACAATACAGTGGAGTCGCTTGGTGAGGAAAAACAGCAAACATAAATTTCAAATGTCTACAAGTAACCTTAGAGTGGTGATTGCGGTTGAATTGCTGAGTTCACTTGTTTGTACCAAAAGCAGTTCAATCCTGGAATTATATTTGTACTATTGTAAGCCAGCAAAGTATGAGCATTCAGAGTGTTAAGATGTTTTTGGGAAAGCTGATCAAATTTTGATGTGCGGTTTTAAACTGAAGGGAGAGGTTTGGAAAAGCATTCATCTTGTTGTGCAACATAATCAAAAGACATTTTCCCCAAGACGTTGCTCAGCTAATGTGGTTGTGAAAATGGAGGGTTTGTATGTTATGTTGTAAAAGTGTGTGTGTGTGTGTTTGTGTTTCGTATTTTAGTACAGAATGGAAAAGGCTTTGCTTCAAAGAACAGAACTGTTCAAGTACTTAAAATTAAAATCTCCTTCTCTCTTCACAGTACATCTCTCTCTCTCTCTATCTCTCTCATACACAAAGAAACAGACACACGCAAATACATACACACACACACACACACACACACATTTACTGTCAGGATGCCTTATCAAAACAATGTCTGTCTCTGCCTGCTCAGTTCTTTGGCCTGGCAGCCTGTTCTTGGGAAGTTCTCAAACAACCCAACATCACTGCAGCCAAGCCACATCAAATAAGCACAAGCGCATGCCAACGCACACACACACACACACACACACACACACACATACACACACACACACATGGATAAAGGAATAACATTCAAACACTCTTCATGTTATGAAACACACTGGATCAACAGTAGGGGTACAAACACACACTTTGCTGTTGAGAACGTATGTGCACACATAGTACACACAAGATCAACTGGACAAATAGTAAAGATAGTGAGCCAGCGGCAGTCTCCTACTTGCCCGCTGAGTTAGCTCCCTCTCCTACCACTGTTACCACTATTGTAAATACTCCTCAATATGTATTTACACTGGGATTTCAGAACCCTGGAAAAAAATTAGGTTAAAAGAAAAAAATGCTGGAAAAATGAAGGAATGTGTTTCACGTTGGTCAGACAGCGGGAACCCTCAGTTGTTATTATCTTTCTGCTTGAATTTGCCTTGGATTGCACCTCTGGGGAATGAGATAGAGTAATGTGGTGTGGTCTTTTTTTTTTTTTTTTGGTATCTGTGCACTCTTTTCTCTCCATTTGTCACTTTTTTTTCTGCTTATTTGCAACTGATGCAAAATACAGGCACAGAAAATATATGAGAGCAAGGCAGCTTTTTAAACTGTATAAAAAAATAAAAAGAATTGCACATTTTTCGACAAATATACCGGTTAATCCTTTCTTTATCCTAAATCACTTTTGATGTCATGTTTGAATTTGCAGAGACAATTTTACACGTGTGCATGTTTGTTACTCGTTAGAGTTTAACGTGTTCATACTGATTCCGTAGATGACTGATTCCTTCTTCTTTTTCCTTTCCCTCTTCTCAGTCTCCTCTGATCTCA
Organism: Channa argus; assembly: GCF_033026475.1. Classification (NCBI taxonomy): domain Eukaryota; kingdom Metazoa; phylum Chordata; class Actinopteri; order Anabantiformes; family Channidae; genus Channa; species Channa argus. The sequence continues at coordinate 11,855,827 of NC_090216.1, read as the reverse complement.
GACATTGAACATTCTGTTTGATCAGTGCCACTCAGGACTACGTGTACCACACACTGAATGAAATTCATAAAACCTGTATTTTTACATTAGGCCAAAAATTAAATGCTGCAGGGGTTCTGCTCCTGTGTCACCCGTAACCACGGCAACAAGTAGGTGCTGCTGGGAGGAAATGCCTTTAACTGTGACAGCAAAAAAACCATCAGGGTCTGTGGCACAGCATCTTTACAGTAACAACAGTGATGCAAATTCTGAAAATGAAGGTGATTGTCTGAAGGCTATCTCTGCAATACAGACTTTTAAACAAAAAGAGCAGTTTCAATCTGAAGACAGGCTGTCATCCACAAAAAAGCATGGTGCTTTCCATGCCAGCTTTTGAAGGTTGTTAATGCAGATTTGGAAAGTGAAAGATACATTTAGCTTTTTGAAAAGATTCTATTTCTTGCATAAAGGTGAAATCTAAAACGAGGACACACTAAGTAATTTTTTAACTTTAATCTTTGATAAAAGAATGGTTAAACCCCAAGAAAATCTCCCTGGAAGTTCTTTTTAACATTCAAAATTACACCAAACTGGAATATTGTTTTATTATCTAAAAAACCTTTAGGTCAGGCATGTAGTCAGTGAATAAAGACCCCATCTCACTAACACACCTACGTCACCACCATATGCAAACAATTACATGGCCTGCTCCTATGAATAAATTAGTCTAATCAAGTTCTCTCTTCCCTGACATCCGTACCTAAATCCCTTGCTTCATGAAAAAAATAAATAGAAGTATCCCCCACCTCGAAGACACCCCCGGCACCCCATCCTTTTATTATGTCTTCCTTCCTGTGTTGTCTGCACCCAGCACAAATAGAAAAGACAAAGCCAAAGTGTGCTTTTAAAGACTATAAGCTTTTAGAGTGCCCATGAGATAATCAAGTGATTTAAAAACATATTAAAAACCACAGACCTACTTTCATAATAATTCAAAGGCAAATTTTACTTTTGGGCTTTCAGCAGCTTGTCAAAGGTGTCCACAGTTTTCACAAAGATTCTAACACAAAAACTAGGATCCACTATGTTAAAGTTTAATCATATTTGTTTTCTAAAGTTGGACACACATGCCAACAATAATGTTGGCATGTGTGTCATGGCATGTACTGTATGCTTTTTGGAAAGTGATTGGTTTCTTGTGTAATGTGAGACCTTTTACGACACGTAGTAATGAGCCTTGCAGAGGCATTCTCAGTGCCTTGTAAAAGATCCAGTGACAAAGAAAGAAAAGAAAAAAGAAAGAAAGAAATCTTGCAGTGGTCCAAGTGAAAAAAGCAAAAAACAAAACAATGGGCCAGAGTTCAGCAACAAAGGGAAATCTCTGTATTTTGTTGTTTGTTCCTCAGTAATTTAATTTGAAGGAGGGACATACTGTATATGGGTGTGTAATTTTCTCTGATGTATGGTCACCATTGTTCACCTCTGATTATTTGGCTTCCATAAATCAAAGTGTGGTAACTGAACACTCTTGTTATCCCCTGATACTAGGGCTGAACCTTGTTACTTGACATCCCATAATGGATATACCTGTTCTTCAATACAGATGCTTGTCTCCTGGCAACAGATGTCTCCCATTCTGACACAGTGAGTGCTCACAGACATAGCACATCGTGCAAATACACCGATGTGAAAAGGGTTGACATTAAACCTATGATGAAGTACATCTTTTCATCAGACAGATAATTATCAATATAGGGAAAACATATTTTGACTGTTTCAAGTACTAAGGTCCTGGACAAATGCATTTGAGTGTCTCAAGCTGCCATGAGATAGAGCTGGTGGTATGACAACATGTGAGGAAATACCTGTGACAGTTTGCACATTCAAAACAAAAATCATTAAGACTACCGGATCATCCGACACAGCTTGAATGCAAAATAATGTGCAGTAACAAATCAAGCCTACACTCAAATCACTGAAGGTTCAATTGAAACTCAATAGAATAGTTTACACAAGATGTCAGCTAGCAGAAAAACGCTTAATCATTAACTGGCGAATTGTTCTTAGGTGAGGCTCCCTAACATGTCTTGTCTAATATAAAAGGAAAACCACCTTTTGGCTGCATTGTTGTTAGAAAAGGGGAAGTAAAAACAAAAACAAACAGACCGGAGATAAATGTGAATACAAGTATGGGTGTCCATGGCTTTGGTTGCTCGGCAACTAAAATATGCAGCTAATTCTGTTTGTTGCTGCTCTTCTTGTCTTTAACTGTGTACCCATTAAGAGTTCACCATGATATGCAGGGCAAATCAAATGTGGGATTAGTTTGTATAGCTTTTACAGTTTTCCAAAATACTTTTTTTTCTCCTATTGGTGCCAACTTATTGCAGTAGAAACATACAAATAGTGTAATTAGTCAAGCCAATATTTCATCATGGATCATAATAATGGCTTGTTTGTCCATACACAATCAATTATAAATAGGAGTGAGTTAATTAATGGAATTACTCATTAACTACAGCATGATAAAATAAAACTGGAGAAACAAAAGTGTATCTATTATAAAGCCTCAATCCTCACTCTTATAAATATTTTTTCTTTTTTTCTTGATTTTTTCTTGATAAACAGACTAAGGAATTAACAATGTCCTCTCACAGCAAGAAGGTCCTGGGTGTGAATCACAAACCAACAGCAGGTTTCATGGTCAAGATATCACCTGGCAGAGCTACTCTGTTAGACTAAACACACAAACTCTTCTTATTTTCCTTTCACGGATACTGTAACCAACACTTGCCTCATGACAGGGTTTTCAGTAGATCAAATCATGTGGGTGCTTTTCTTCCATGTGGCAAAACAGATTAGTCCAAACTGTGTCATGCTGAACAACCGGAATAAATGAGAAGTAATACAGGGAATTTGGGGTCCTACAGATTTAATGCACATCTGCAATGATATGTTATGTTTAATCAAATACACAGTGCATTCAGAAAGTTTTCATACCCCTTCTCTTTTTTTCAAATGTGTTATTTTGCAGCCTGATAGTACAGTTATTCAAATTAATTGTTTTCTTTTAATTTACACTCTTCAGACCACAATTTCCTAAAAATAACAAAACTGATATATCACATATACGTAAGTATTCAGACCCTTTGCAATAACACTTGCAATTTAGCTCAGGTGCCTCCCATTTCTCTTGATTGTTGCTGAGATTTTTCTACACACATCTCTCTATACAATGCCTCACAGCTGACAATGCATACTGTCACAAAAGCATTTCACACTGCGAGGAACAAGATTTTCTGGTCTGATGAAACCAAGATTAAACTGTTTGGCTTCAAATCTAAACTTTATGTTTGAAGGAAACTAGGCACTACACATCACTTGCTGATGGCACTTGATGGCAGCATGATGCTCTGGGTTTTTTTTTTCAGCAGCAGGGACTCAGAGACTGGTCAGGGTTGAGGTTAAGCTGAATAAAGTACTGTACAGGGATATCATAAATCAAAACCTGTTCCCCAGTGTTCAGGCCCTTAGACTGGGCTGAAGGTTGACCTTGCAACATGACAAAACAACCTAAGCACACAGCCAAGAAAACACCGAACTGGCTTAGGGACAACTCTGCGAATGTCCTAAAGTGGCCCAGCCAGAGGCCTGACTTAAAGATCTCTGGAGAGGTCTGAAAATTGTCGTCCACCGACGGTCCCTATCCAACCTGACAGCTTTGCAAAGAGGAAAAAAAATCCCACAATCCATGTGTGCAAAGCTTGTTACATCATACTCAAAAAGACTGAAGGCTGTAATTGCTGCCAAAGGTGCTTCAACAAAGTAATGAATAATTTGTTCTGTACATAATAAATTTACATTTCTAAAATTCTATTTTCACCAGTACTGAGGGTAGATTAATGACAAAAAATGTATTTAAACAACTGTAGTATCAGGCTAAAACATCACATAATTTAAATAGGTGATGAGGTATGAAAACTTTCTAAATGCACTGTACTAACCAGGTCAGGGGGGCATGGTGGTGGAGTTTTTTTTTCATAACCTAGAATTAGGAATCATGCAATATGTTCTTAAAATAAGATGAATACAAATAACTAAATTCACTGTTAATATGTATTCAATAAGCAAGGACTTGGCTGTTGTTCTTGCCACCAATAATGGCAATAATGATAATGGCCTACAGTACATAAAGCATCTCGTCACCATTGGTATTCAATCATTTATGTTCTTTGGTTTCTTTTTTCTAAACCAAAATTAGCAGGAGGAAATTATATATAAACAAACAGGACAAATGCATGGATGGGGGAAAGAATGGTCAGAGAGGTGAACAGATGGGACTTACTTCTTTTGCTGATTCTCTTTTCGGTCTGCAGAGCCCAGACTCTGGAAAAAAGAGACGCAAAACATCCTTAAGTTCTTACTTACAGATAATATTCCCCTACATGTTTAAAGCTTGCCGCCTTAAACAGAGCAGTATATAGTACGTGCACATGTATAAAACATTTACTCTGAATGTAGTTACTATACATTTATGTAGACTTGGCCCTGAAAAATCAAAACTAATATACTAACAGTTTATTGCAGGCAAACAGTGGTTTCAGTTTTTTTTTTACAAACGCACCAACAAGTTAATTAACCTGGAAAACAATCTAGTTACACAAACACAGAGACAGAGGCACCCTGCTTTGTCTGCTGATTGAGTTAGGTTTATTACAGTCGAGGTGATCCACAGTAATCCTATGCCTCACTCACCCCACTAATCTGGACATTTACCTTTAAGGCAGCACCAATCAAATGATCAGTGCCACTCTGTAAGACACAATTAGATGGGTAATGACCTTGTCTGTAGTGAAAAATAAATACCTTCTTGGCTACGATTACAAACACTTGTCAAGTGTTTATGTTATTAACATGCGTTCATCAAAAAGTTGGCATGTGTGTGCAAACACATGTGTATGTACTGTATGCTTTAGAACAAAAAAGTGTTTTGAAAGGCCAGGTTTTTCCTGATGATGACATCAACTGAGCTCAGCAGCTCAAGCACAAAAATAATACTTCCTGCCAGCTCTGCTCAATAGGGGACATTTAATGCATCCATCCACCACAGGCACACATGAACGATACAAAAAAGTGCACCTATGAACACAGGTGCAGACAGACATCCCCCTGCTGTCCACGACTTCTGGAGCCATGTAGCTTTCAAAGGTGACAAAGCGAACAAGACCCACACTCAACATTCACAGTACAAACAAATAACTGGCCTTGGGCCAGAGACATCTTTGGAGTGAAGTTCAGTTGCTGTTTTGTATTTTCATGCTTGGCAAGGAGGCTAATTCAGGAATCTTAAACAGGATGTTGGTGGACAGGGGGTCATGTAACCAAAACCAATACCAACCACCCCAGCACACACGTTCACCTTCTTTAATGATCTCAATAAAGCATCTACGCCCTTTAAAGAGTTGGCTATGTATATCTATTGTGAGACATTTGACAACATTACCTACTTGTCACTTACTGCAGCCCACTGCACCTACTTATCAGTAAAAATAGTGCATACTAGTCACTAGCTATCTGGCGTATTAGTCTTCACATACATGACTTCCTACTGGTTCTCTCCACACATAAACAGGATAAAAATAATGAATAATGTATGTCTCATATTCTGTCAATACACACATTTTAGAGTGATGACTCTTGGCAAAATGCATTTTTCATTTCACGAACTTCAGTAATGACAAGACAATCCAGTGTGTTTCCAAATTTGCCCACAAGGTCTTTTATACTGTAGACCATAAGTCTAAAATTTTACACATAACTGAGTTTGGCTTGAACACCTTTTAAATTATTCTCCATCATATGTTGAAAAATTGGCAACCCCCCTTTGAATTTCAGACTTTATATCAGAGAGACCTATTGTTTTAAATATAAATGTGTGCAGGTGAATGTGTTTGTGTGTGTGTGTGTCTGTGTGTGTGTCTGTGCTTTTATGTGAAGTGCGGTGACATTTTGACCAGACGTGACTCCTCTACTTCAGTGTATGAAGTGTGTTTGTGCTTTTATGTGTGCAGTGCAATGACATTTTAACCAGCGATTGACTTCTCTGTTGATGTCTGCATAGGAGTTTCACCCGCTTGGTGGGGACAGAATATACAGTACCATACAGAGTGACTGACCTTTAACCTTCCAGCTCCCCTACAGGGCACTCAGATAGGGGCAATCTGCATAAGGGGGATGAAGGCAGGTGGGTGTCTTTAATTTAAAATATCAAAGTGATTGAAGAACCACTTTGGAACCATTTTTAAGACTAGATAAAGAACTGCTTCATTGAAGACTTATTTTGCCTTTAAAACAGAAATCTGTATCTAAATGACATTTTGCCAGTGTGTACATCAGCCTTTTATAAATTGATCTGTGTTCTTTCCAATCTCTATAAGCACTAATAACACTAAAATGAGAATAGGAGGGAAATTCTTATTAGGGCTACTTACATCTAATTGCTGCTCATACAAAACCATATGCTAAACAAACCTTGTATCATTTCTGTGGGACTGCCCAGTCCACTCATCTTCCTGAGACAAGAACCTTCTTATGGATTATGGTAGCAGGAAACATCCAAAAAGTTTGTAATAAGGGTTAGGAATATACAGGAGGCAAGAGGCTGACTTTAGATGAGCACCAGGTGTGGAGTGCACAGCAGCTTAAAATGTGATCACTTAGTAAGTATAAAAAAAAATTGAATCAGATTTCAATTTTACCCACAGCCTTAACTTAGCACCTTTTTTATTATATAACTGTATGGAAGCAGGTATGGGAACACATGCCTTTATGACACGTACCAAGAAAAGGAAAACATAAAAAACTATTTAGCATTCCCTCACAGCTGTGAAATTACACTGACAATATATGCAGTACTCTTGCCAAGTACCACAAAATCATAATCCGTTTAATATGGATTTCATCCAATACTCATGAATAGGTCAGGAGTAATGAGAAACAAAGGTACATAAGCAGCAGAATACAACAAACACCATCAGATACCTTTCAAATACCTTCACTTTAAGTCCATCAATTCTAGTACACACACACACACACACACGTACCTGTGGAGTCCAACCCAGTGAACCCAGTCAGAGAGCGGTACTACACTTTCGCGGTTTTCTTTTTTCCTCTTGTTTAAAGAACCTAAAGTCCTCACTGTGGTTTGTCAGTGGCGGCTCTAATTGCAGTTCACCTGTCCAACTTTAACTATTCAGCTTTCGTTTTCTTCTGTGTCTAACTCTGTCCCTATTCCTTTCTTTCTGTCCAAAGCCGTCGGTCCCACGGTTTGCGAAGCTTGCTCCAACGGTGGCTGCTACCGCCACTGACTTGTTGTACTTTAATTGTGGTTGCTAGGCGATAAGCTTCTCCAATTCTGCACACAGTGAAAAGGGGAGGACAGGAGAGGAAGGGGGAGAGAGTGAGAGAATGGGAGGCGGGGGGATGTCGGAGGAAATGCTCAATGTAGACACAGTAGCCTGAAGAGAATGATCGGCAGGGATGGAGAGGGAGGATTACGGGGGGGAAGACGAAGTTGTGCAGATGAGAGACAGGGTGGATGGAGGGCAGAGGACCACAGAGGCACTTCCTTGTTTTTACTCCGGGACCACCTTAATCAACTTGGAACACTTAACCCGGAGTAACAGCACACTTGGAGGATTTACAATAAACCTTGTAAATGGACCAGCATTTAGAGAAATTATTTGGACAGATTTCTTTAAAGCTCTGTTACTATTTCTGCTTGCATCACGTCATCATTTTTGTGAAGATATCTCATTTGGGTTGGTCTTCCATGCATTAATGGGAGAAAACATAAACCCATTGCATTATTTTCCAATTATGCTTGGAAGGACAACTCTAGAGTCAGCAGTTCATAATTACGGTGGCTCATTAATCTATTTAGGCAGTTCGCCACAACTCCCTGTTGCTAATTATTTTCTTTGATGTCCACAGGTGCAGCTTTTATGTACTACCTACTTAAGCTAAAGTATTTTTTATTCGACATTTAAATAAATTAAGCAAAGACACAATGTGACACATTGTGAGATAACCTTGATTAAGCCAGAGAAGCAACAACCATGATCATCAGCATACATTCATTCATCCAATTCGGCTGTATGTACCAACCCAGCAACCTTCTAGCTGTTAGCGCCACTGTTAACCACTCCACCACTGTGCTGCCCTCATTAGCATACATATATGTTTTGTTTCATCATGGTTTAGATATATAAGGGAGCCAGAAGATTTCTACCCAACTGTAATACTGTTAACAATAGACATGCCAAGCCTGGAGGAGTTTGCTCACTTCAACGACTCCGAATCAAAGAAAAGTATATACATACTAATTTATATGGGATAGAAACATAATTGAATTTTATTACAAAAAAGATTTCCTCCACTGCAGCACGAGTAATAGTTCTGTTCTGACAGCCTCTATAACTGTACCTTTTACACGCTGAATTAGTGTTTGCTACATGAGTCGACGTCACATGGGATCTGCTGACCTTTCTTAGGGAAATCTTTTAATTAAATTGTGGACATGTGGTGCTGACACAGAACTGGAACTCATAAATTGGACATCATGAGGGTGTGTTGTACTGTAACATTTTTATCATTTATTCTATTCAGTCAGCATTCTTTTGAAAAAACAAATGTTTGTGGAAAAAAACTAAATGTATTAGGGATGTAGGGATGCACCTAAAATTTATGGAATAATCGATGGATTATTTTGCCATTAAGCTCTAAATAAATAATAATAATAAAAATGCATATTAATCAGTCATTTATATTTCAATTTTATATTCGATCATCTTCTTTTTAAACAAACAAACATAACAATGTATGCACTGCAGGGCATTATTACCCAAACATAAATAGTGCAGTCTTTACTGGAAATCTGTGTTTTACAGTCTCTCCATAATATAATCAAAACAAGAGCTTGTTCCATTTAAGTTAAAGGAATGTGGTGCAATCTACATTTAGCAAATCAACAGCAAAATAAATAAAACTATTTGCAGAGCTCTCAGAGCACTATCCTGTTTGGTCTCTGCTTAAAATATTCTCATACTTGAGATGATGCGAGTCGAGTTTTTCCCTCTCACTAGACACAGCCATCTAACTTCCTACTTTTGATGGATCTACGCATGTTATGTATTTAGGTAATCAATTATTTTTACACATCGCTCCACCCCTACTTTTAATACCATTCTTTCCTATTGCAGCACAACTTTGACTTCACTTGACCAACTGCAATGATAATAATTCATACCAATATTTAATGTTTTTGTTGTTTATTTTATTGCAAGTGCTGAACAAAATGTAAGTTCAATTAAATTTGTTGTAAAAATTATTTAGATCATTAGAGAAATATTTTGACAACCACTAGATTGCAAAAAATTGGGTCAAACACTTTTACTAAGTAACTTGTGTCAGGGAATGACCTGCCCACCTGCTAAGACTTTTAGCAATGGTGGATGTTAATATTAATGAACTTAGTAATGAAATGAACATTTGCTTTGTGGCTGGTGACCTCTATTGCGACTAGATAATTGTTGTGGGTAAGTTTGTGTGTAATATGACTCACATTTGAATCTCTACCATTGTGCAGTGACTGAGTACTGTGCAGCCTGAGCACAAAGGGGTGCGGGCAACATTACTCATAGCTGGTGGAAATGTCAAACATGTTGGCATTGTTATGAAATGGTACACAGGAAACACTGTCATTTCTTTTTTTATCCTCCCATTCCTACTTTTGTCCATACATCCGTCCAACTGCCTTTGCTTTCCTCAGCAATAAAATGCACCTGCCAATTAGACTAGAGGAGATGCAGGGACCCAGCGAGCACCACTGAGGGGCCAAGGCAGGATGTTCCAACATCTGTCAGTCAAGACCCATTCTACATATATCTCATGAACAATTACGCCCACACACACATGCAAAAACCGTCCATATACAAGCACCTCCACACACATTACTGAATTCCTTGAAGGCTGCTCAGTCGGTTCCTGGTGGCCATTCAGTGTCTCCATGAGAAGAGTGTGACAGCTGGCTCTATAATATGCAAACAATGCACCAGCAAGCCTTCCGGTGAACTACTTGCAATATAATAGGAATTACATATAATATAATTATTATTTAGGTTTTTATGTTGCCATAAACTACAATTAGACAAAAGCTGTGAGTTTGCATAATGAATAGTCTGAAACATATAGAGAATTACCAATTATATTAAACTTATTATATATTTGTTTTCCATTAGTTTGTTGCAATATATATTTCAATTTATGGGGCAACACAATGTGCAAATCTGCCTCCAAGTATAAGAAAAGACATTCATTGAATGGCATTGAATTTAATGCTCACCTATAACTTTAGTAACACTTCAAGTAGCTACTTACAGTAAATAAAAGTGAAAAGTTTCAAGATGCAAATCTTCCAACACTGTGTCATTTACAGCTATATGCTGTCCTTTCTGCTTGCTGTGACAGCACGTTTTTACTTCTTAAATCATTTGCAAGATTTGTTTGGACTAAGGGCAACATTCTGCATGCTTTGGTATAAAAGCACAAACCAATTTGAAACAACAGCTCATAGCAGTCAACTAGGGGCCTCCTACACATCTGGGGGCTGGCAGAGAAGAAGACAGGCAAGAGAGATAAAAAAACTATTTGAATTTAAATAAACTGGAGTCAAATGGATAAAAGAAAGGATAATGTGAAATATTTGAAATGTTTCTCTTTTTTCTTTCTTTCTTTCCTTTTTCTTTCCTTTCTGAATACTGTTTTCCACTGGTGTGATACAAAATAAATAGGGCTTTTTAAAAACTTTTAAAGACAATTGTGAAGAATTAAAAACAAGGAAGGAAAACAGATGACAATGCATCAGGGGAAGCTGACAGACAGATACATCTACATTAAAACAAAGGAGCAGAAAGAATTGCTGTATTGCTGTCAGCCAGCCAGGGTGGCTGGCTGAAAGCAATACATACGTATGCAAAGCAAGGCAGCAAGCTAGACGGGTGCAGGTGTGCAAGTGTATGCAAAACAGAGAACTAGATGAATGAAAGAGAAAGTTCCTCTTCATTTCACTGACCAATCAAAACATGTCAACAACACTGGAAGATGAGACAGTGACAGGGTGGGTCTTCTCTCCCTCTGTCTCCAGTTTTACAATGTCATTATTTGTACATGATTTCCCCTCCCAAGTCTTGTGGTCTGGGGACCAAAGGGACGCAAACATCACTCATAAATCAAAACAGCCGAGAGAGACTATGGATATTTATCTATAAATCACTACAGCGGAGCCACCTACAATCAGACTAATGGGGCTGGAAGACGTGCTGTCATCTAAGCAATGATGTCACCAAGCCTGAGTCTGTGGGTGTTGATGTTGGTGGTGGGTCTCTGGTTCTCTATTTGTGTGTGTACTGGGAGATGGCTGCATATGTGGCTATTGGACTCTTGCTGTGTGTGTGTAGGGGAGGTGTTTTGAGTATGTGGTGGTGGGTCTACGGCTGTGTCTGTGGTGAGAGTGTGTGTGGTGTATTTGGGAGGTGGGATGTCTGTTTATGTGGTTTTGTGTGTACTGGGGTGGCAATGTGCGTGTGTTTGTATATATGTCAGTATATACTTTAATAATGTCTCTACATTTATGCACGTTACATAGTCCACACACACACACACAGGTATTGTGCATGATAGTCGGGATGGTTAGTGCTGGCTTACAATGGGTGTGGGATTCCACAGCGAAACAAGTTGAACGGTTAGCACAGGTCTGCCACATTTCCACACAATGGTGCTCATTGGCATAAATAACTAGGGACTCTGTGAAATAGGACACCCATTAACTTCTCCTCTACAGATAATTGCCCATTAGATCTTGGAAGAGTGCTGGATAGAGAAATAATTCAACTCTGACGATAAATGCAACTTGTAAAAAAAAAAAAAAAAAAACATTGACACATTGTGAAAAGGCCTGGGTTCCAATAAGATGGGTTGGCTTTTTGTACTATCATCCAGCCAAGTACTTGGATCATCAACAAAGAAGACTATGGCTTTTTGTAGGAGTTATGATTCTGCACCTTTGCTAAAGTTGTGCTTTGAATATGTAAAATTGGATGACAAAAGAAGACACAGGAAAGGAGAATTTCTAACCAGCTAATAAGACTAAAGCTGGGAATAAAAAATTATCAAAAATGGTATAATGATAAGAAAATGTAAGAAAAATTGTTTCTACATTTCAAATATGTAAAGCTTATTAGGAAGTATGGTGACTAATACATTCCTACAATGCTGCAAGTGCTGATGTCACTCATGACATCAGCATTTTACTTACAGATATCTATGACAGCAGCACTCACCTTTGATGAATCAAAGGACATGGTTTGTTGTCAGCCCCACATACTGCAAGCTTTGTACACTGACGTGCCCATATCAGCACTTCACCTCCACTTACTGCAATCCACCTCATTCAGTGTGTGCAAGTTTGTATTTGTTCGTCACAAGCAAGCACAACATCTGAAGCAATATGACTCATTCACAAAAATCACATACCTCCTGCCTACATCCTTCAGAGCCTACCACACACAATACTGTGAACAGTTACTCACAGCCATACACGGTGAGTCAATTTTGATATACAAAACAGTGATAATTATCAGTATATGACTCCACAGATCAATTCTGAGATGAAGAATAGAACTACAGTCAATGACACATCAGTGAGGGGGCCAACTTTTCCTGTCCGTATTTTGTGTGAAATCCTAGTGAACATTTTTCTCAGCTGTATAGCACACGTTTCAATAGTTTAAATTCAAAGCTCACATTACTGCATTACCCACAACCCACACACACACACACACACACGTGCCAATGACCATGACTGTATTTATTTTCCTTCATTAGTTTTAAATGGCCCATCCAGACTTTACTGTGGCCCCTGCTTTTAATCATTGGAGAACGCTGAGCAAAACGCTCCCTTTGTCCCCTTTGATGTCCCTAGTTGGTCTGCCAGCCAACCAGCAAGCCAATGTCTCTCTTGTCTTCTTTTTCTGCTACTGCAAAAAGCAGGCCACTGCTACACTTTGTAAAACTCTCTTATGTCTATCAACAACCATAATAATTATTCAGATATCTTTTTAATTACTGGCTTGGCCATCTTTGTAGCACACAGCAGGCGAATACACTCAAGGACTGGTGATAATTACTCAAGGTTCCGGAGGAAGACAAACACAAATCCCACCATAATTAATATTTTCACGTATTCTTGTGTAAAAAAGAACATGGCAGCAAACCTACTTTTGCTTTTTTGTGTGCTTTAGTGTTTAGCTTTTCTAAAACAAAGGTGACCTCCGCTAACTACTGAACACAACTCGAGGACACCATCAGCTTCAGACAAGTAGAGGCACATGACACAAGATGTGGTGGTGTTACACTGTTAATTTAAAACCCTTGCATTTCAAATGATGGATCCACTAACAAGAGGGGAAATATACATTCCCAACTATCACCCAAACAGCACGTTTGTATGTAGCAGACTAGACTATTGTAATGCTCTCCTCTCTGGTCTGACCAAATACCTCATAAACCGAGTCCTGACAAGGACCAGAAGGAGAAAACTATATTTCTACTTCTTAGTTCTTACATAGTTGCATATTGATTTTACAAATCTTTTCCTTGTTTTTAAAGCACTTCATGGTCTTGCACCAGCGTACTTGTCTCACATGCTTCCAGTGTATGAAGCAGTCTGGCTCTCAGATCCTTTGGTACGAGTCTTCGCTGCAGGAAAATGCAGAACAAAAACGTTTGTAACAGTCTGCCTCATATACTCAGAAAAACAGGAAGCCTTAATGTTTTTAAAAGCAAACTTAAAACCCACTATTTTTTCTTGGCTTTTACTTTATATTTAATATTTTACATGAACATATATTTTATGTCATATATCACATATCATCATTGTATGTAGTACTTTCTTTTTTCCTCTTTTGATCTTTTTTCTAATGTTTTATTCATTGGTTTGATGTTTTATCTATATTTCTATTTAAATTAAATTTGTTTTATTGTGTTATCATATTTAAGTGATTAGATAATTTTTATTTTTTATCTTTAATGTTTTATTTGTGTGCATTAGTCTCTTTGTCTTATAGTCTCATACTTTATGTCTTGTTGCTTTATTGTCAACTTCTCTATTTTTATATATTTATTTTGGATTATTATCACTGTTTTGACTTTTTTTTTTTTTAAATATTTTATAAAAAAACTGGTCTACAATGTCCTTATAAGTATAGTAAAACCTCTATGTGAGTGTGTCCTTGCTTTACATGATGCCAGACAATTGGCCCCACAGATAGTGGTACAAAAACATAATACATTTTAAGAAAAAATAAGCCTTTGATATGAATGACATCATTACAGCTTGACCTATTTTGCATTTCTGATTGGAGGCCAAAACCTACACTGTTAGCAAGGATAGCACTTCATTGTGGTGGATGGCTGGACTTGTGCCTCCATTCATTACATGCAAAATCTAGTAATAAAGAGAAACAACTGGTGACTAATGGGAAATTACAGTCAAAACTTTCTGAAAATAAGTGATAATTCATTCCAATTTAGCTTTATGTCATCACCACAGTTACTTCATTTCTCAAATTCGAAACGGGAGAGAAAATATTATTTTTAAAGCACCTTAATAATATTTGACCAATTTTTTCAAATCAGGTGTTTAGAAATATAGTGTAGGGTAGACGGGTAGGGTACACTGTACAAGTACACTGGAACATTCGCTGTGATACTACTGGGTGGTACTGTACAACGTTGCACCACAAAGTCCTGATCCCAAAGTGATTTATTTCATTTTAATACAGCATGTTTGCCTTGGAGCTTCATATGTATTTGGTCATGAGACATTAATAGAGTAGAAAACATGTTGAAAAATGAGCTGGTTGACGTGTGCGTTTGAGCACTGTATGTGCTTTTGTGCGTGCACTTGTGTGAGTGTGTGTATG
Source organism: Channa argus (assembly GCF_033026475.1). Classification (NCBI taxonomy): domain Eukaryota; kingdom Metazoa; phylum Chordata; class Actinopteri; order Anabantiformes; family Channidae; genus Channa; species Channa argus. The sequence goes on along the minus strand of NC_090216.1, from coordinate 11,840,807 downwards.
CACTGCAAGAGTGTTGAGGCCCATGCTGTCACTCAGCCCAACTCACAGGGTGGTCCAAACACTGAGCCCTCTTTACTCAGTCACACACACACACACACACACACACATACACACACACACACACACGCACACACACACACACACACATATATAAAGGAATGCACACAAACAAACAAACACTCACTGGTGTTCATGTAATAACCTATGTAACAAACTATACACAAATATATGGCCATATATATTCCCATAATGAAGCAATCAAATAACCTCAGCGCTTCCCCTCTTTCAGTCCCAAACCTCATCCAGCCAGAATTACTGTACATTATGTAAATTTACTCCACAAATATACTGTAGCATGGCCTCCCCGACCCTGATAAAGTTTCTTAATATTAGAAGGAAAAAACTTGTCAGCTCTTGTGAGTTGTCAAAAAATCTTGGTTCCCAGCTTTTCAAAAGGCACTTAACACTTAAACTTGGGCTGACATGTTGTTGAAATATCTCTTTAAATGTTGCTATTTTTATTTTATTTTAAATGCGATATCTCTGGGCTGTCTACCAGACAAAACAAGAAATGCAAAAAGGGCACCTTTAACATGCTTTACTATCTCTGACAAATGATTGATCTAGAATATACTGTAATCAGCTGGTAAAAGATCACCAGCTTTTGGCTTGTCCCTTCAGGGGTCGCCACAGCGGAATAAGTTCCACATGTTGATTTGGCATGAGTTTTAATGCTTTCCTCCCGCAACCCTCCCATTTTTAGTCAGGCTCAGGAGTGGCACCAAGGTGGCCCTTGGTGGCTGGGCAGGGCCACACCTGGTGGGGTGGGATTCGATCCCGTGGCCTTCTGTATCCCAACCCAATGCTTCAGTAAATAAACAGCAATAACCAAAAATAATCTGAAGCAAGGAGGTGAAGAAACAACCTAGCTGAGCATGTGCACATAACTGCAGCAATGCAGCAAAAATGCTCTAGGAATATAATGAAGGAATATAACACGGTAGATGATAGTATCTTGATATGTCAAAAATCTTACTGCAAGTCATAGAACTCCAAACAAACGCTGTAGATGTGTAGCTTGAGCACATGTACTGTATACTGTACAATAAAAATACAGCAATTTAAAATGAGTTTAAATGGGAGAAAAAATTGTGTTCATTTTACAAGTACCGGGCCGTGGCTTGATTTTCCTTATCTGTTCCTCCAAAACACAACAAGCCTCAAAGTGAGCTGACAAGTGATTTATTTGCACTATTAGCACTGACATTTCTGGATTACCTCCACTTTCATCTTCCAGGTGAGAGGGAAATGAGTCATTAATATTTGTGCTACTCTATACTTCTCCTGCAGCATCACAGTTCACACAGCAGGAAGGACAAGGTTCCCTCCCCTTCCCGCTATTAGACGTTCACCGAAAAAATATTGCAAATGAGCCCTACTTCCCCTGCAAAATGGTAATAAACCATAATTGCCAGTAATCTGAATAACCAGTCCAAAGAGGGTCCCGTTGCTTTTGTGTGCAATCATGCTAGAGCTTGAGGACTAAAATATGATAGTAAGGAAGGTGTATGAGTCTGCAAGCCCCCAAGGGTGTGATTTTGGTGTAAGTGATGTGATGATTTATATATTGAATGTTGGATTTTATGAAATAATCAGATTGTTCACACATTTTCAGCATGTGTATACAGTAGATTATTATTAAGAATTAGATTAACATAAACCTACTTAGAAAATGAGTTCTACCAAATATGAGATTGTGTTTTAGACAATCTATTTAAAAGCGCAGCTTCTGGAAGCCTCCTGATATTATTCTGATATTATAATAGACAATTTCAGTACTTATTTACTGTTTTATTTATTTTACTTTTTCCATGTTTTCCTGAGAGTTCTCTCCTTGGTTGAGTGGCTTACATGCTTTTTTTCCTGTCACTCTTTTCTTCTCTTTTATTTTCTCACTGCATCCATTTCTAACTCTGACTCGCTAGAGTTAGAGGCGCCATTGTGTGCTTGTGGCTTGTTTACGAGGAACACTGATTCACCCAGTGAGGTTTGGCTTGATTATACAGGGAAAGGGAGAAATATGAATGAATTTAAAACACCCCAACCCTCCACTTCTACCCTCTATTCCCAATTTCTCCCATCACTACACACTCCTAAGCCACGTCCAGTCACACTTTTCCACTGGTGTGTGCGTGTGTCAGTGAGAGTGTATTTGTGAAAGCCAGAGGGGTGGTCAACAGTGGCCAGAGGCTCATTTTTGTGGCCAGGCCAGTGTGTATCCCAACGGCTTGCAGGCGTCTCAGGGGCCAGCTCTTCCTTCCAGCCTCATTCCTTTACCCTAGGGCCTCATCAGAGTCGTTCCAACCAACCATAGTAATTTCTAGATCACCAAGGACAAAAAACTGTGTTTGGTAATAATCTATTAAAATGACAGGCTGTGTTTTTGAGACTTGTCGGGTAGATGAGGGGGAGGGGGAAAAGAAAAGACATTTATCCAAAACTGAAAGAACACTGTAATGGACTTGTAATGGTATCTCAACCAAAATTTCCTTAATGCCTGCTTGCCTGCCTTCCTCCCTGGCAGCCGATGCCAATGCTTTCTATCTTTCATGTGCACAGCCTGCGGTTGCCATAGAGATCCGCAATATTGCCTATTCTGGTACACTGGCTTATGTTCAAAAGAGTAAACTAGCTGGAACTCTTAAACTAAAACATGCTGAACTGAGGACAGAAATCTATATTTATCTCCACCAGGGAAGAAAACATTTAAAACTGTGGGGCACATGGTGAAATGTTGGAAGCACAGCTATATTAGTTATGGACACCCACAACATGTATCACTGGCTATGGCAGCCTGGAATTTGATTTTTGCTGTGTTGCTAATGAGCTTTTGAATTGAAGAGTGGTTTTAGTCTCTTTCAGAGATGAAGAACTGAGCCCCAGCTTTTGGCTCACCTCAACAGTTCACGTGGCAAACAAAACGGAAAGTTCATGAGTTCACAACATTAGTGAAGAAGGGGGTGGTATTTGATTTCTCGCTGACACAAGAGGAAAAAGTTGGGGCTTGATGAGCAACAGCAAGAGGGAGAGAGACATGGAGACAGCAGCATCCTCTGCTTCACACCTCATCTTTCCCACGGTATTTGGTTTGTTTACAAGCAGGAGTCAGTGACAGGTTCATTCCTTGTATTCTGGCTCCAACCAGCGCCAGGTAGGAGGCAGCCAGGCTGGACTGTTAGGCCTGTTGCTCAAGCCCCACACAGGCCAGCATGACCAAAAGGCTGGGATTTCCATGTCATAACATACCCCTCCCAAAACCCCGACTGACGCCAAGCCTTTCTCCTTCCTCTTTGCTGTCTCATTCCCCACCCCCCCCTTCCTTTCCCCCTTTGCCATGTCTTCATCTCTCCAGGGGGTTACAGTAGCCGTGATACAAAATGACCCACGGTGGAGGTTTCTCCATCTCACCCCCTCTCCATTTCATCTAATCGTTTCTCCAGTTTGTGCTGTTTTGGCGTCAGTGTCCGGATGCTGATACCCAAGACAGCAAACCTGACCCCTGCTGACTCCACAGTGCTTCACACTATCCAGAAAACCCCCAGCCACAAGGCCAGCCTTAAATCCCGACACCCAGTGTCCTACCCAGAAGCATTCACAAACTCTGGTGAACATTTCGCTTTGTCACAAATGACTAGAGAAGTGACACAAGGATCTTTAGAAACATTGATATGAGGCAGTCAATATGTACAATATGTTTCAAACAGACAAGAATGCATCTTATTTCTCTCTTACACAATCTGCACTCTGCACCAGAAAGGTTTAGTTGTTGCTATGTGTTAAAATAAATAACATATGAGTGTTTTTTTTATGATTACAACCATGTGAGACTGCGTGAGTGACTCAGGTTGTGTCAGTGTGACAAAAGACCCTACTCTGCAGAAAACAGACTTAGAGAGCAACAAAAAGAAGGAAGAGGAGTCAGACAGAGTAATGGTCCTAAAAGATTCAGTGTTCCCCATAATATGCCTTTCCATGCCAGGCATTTGAAAGAAGAAATACCACAGTCTCTGCAGTGCTATAGCTCTTGTAAATAATCCGAGTCTGGGCGCCACCTCAGAATCCCCAGCCCGGTCCCCGGCCTGGTGGGTGCCATGTCACTTCAGAAAGAGGGGTTTTAAGGGGGGTGGTTGTTGAGAGAGGAAAGAGTGAGGCAAGGAAAGGGAGCCTGGAAGGGAGGAGGGAAAAGGGCATCCAAGCCTGTTCTTGCATCATCACTAGAGTTCTGCATACTGAGTGGATGACTGTCAGAGGAATTCTCTCTATCTCAGTCAGATCTTATGACACGTTGTCAAAAGCCCTGATAGTTAAAATATGATAAAAATGCAATCAACCTAATTTATATTTTAGATTTACTGTTCATAAAGGTATAGAACAAATAAAACAACTGCAATTAATAACTCGGTGTTTCCCCACTAGATACAACGCAGGCCCTTTCATTTATCCATGTCTGGTCCATGACTAAACCAAGGGTCTAGTTGATTAGATGAATATGAAAAACAGGTCCTGGCTCCAACAGGTCTGGGGCAATGGAAAGAGAAAGAAACAGTCTGAGAGACTTAAAAAAATAAAATAAAGTTTTAAGAAGAGCGATGGAGAAAGGGAGAATACAAAGAAACACCACATTTTCATTTAGTGCATATTAACATTGTAGAAAAGTTGCTCAATTAAATGCCATCCACTACTACTGTAAAACTATTACGAGCAGGCTCATCAATTTTCTGTTGCCATTAAACGAGTGCATTAGTAATATAATGAAAAGAGACAGTAAAACTCAAACTACAGAAAATGTTACGGTCTTCTAATCACTCCAAATAGATTTTGTTTTTAATTTTCAATCTTTTTAACTGACCTGAAACCAGCAGAAAGAAGTGGGAGCTAACATGTTTTATGTACGTTAAGTTTTCAGTTTCAGCCAAGCATATAAATCATTTTGCAACATTTTTAGATTCCTTTATCTCATATTTTTATTTTTCAGTTTCTTATTAACAAATTGAAAATGTGAATAAAAAACAGGTGTATTGGAATCCACCTAGAAGAAAGATCTGAGACTGTGCTAAGGAGCAAAGCCACAGAAAGAGAGAGAGAGCGAGAAAGAGTCCAGAGAGATCCATACATAGTATACTGTATGCTACAGAAACAAGTTGCTGCCATGGACAATTTTCAAATGCAAATAATTTGAACCTATAGATCAGTTAGTAAACTTTGTGACTCTTCTCACAGTGGATGTAACACATAAACACAAACAAAAACCCCAACATGTCGCCATTAAATCCAACTTTTGGAACGAGGCCACAGTGGCAACTGTGTATTAGTGCTCTACATTCCACAGGGCTAGCAGCAGCAATCAGAAAGGCCAGACAAATGCAGTTCATAGCGCAGGGTGGCTAAATGAGCCTGAGGTTGTAAAGGCCAGAGAAGCTAAACTTGACCTGTCCCTTGGCCCCAATATGAATACAGCTGCCAGGCATCCCAATTTCCACCACATGGGCAGAGATACAGTTCTTCAGTAGTGTACACTCCCCACCAGTTCACCCAACTGATCTATATAGTAAATCTAAACACAAGCTGTCGATTGTTTTCAACCAATTTGATATCCCGTTCCATAACAGAATTATCCTCAAGACACATATTGCTGTTAAATTTGTATCTTAATGTTGAATCTCTCCAAAATACACCTGCTGGGTACAAAAATGGAACTAAATGTAGACATTTTCACACCTGGCAGCAGCAAGGATGTGAGCGGAAGAAACAAAAATGAACTTTCCAACACTTAGGTAGCTGGAAATGAAAGTTGATTAAGTATATTCCAGGCAGCTGCCCCCAGTGTCTAACATCCAGGTCTCCGTCTTGGCTCACAGGATAGGTGGCAGGTGAAGGTCCCAGATGGTTGGCACAGCAACTGTCCCTTGCACAGTATCCAGCTTCTCAAATTCCATATTGGGCAAGAGGCAGACATAACCACAATTAACCATTCATGCAAGCATGATGCTGGCACGTCCTTTGCAGCAAAGACATGAATGGAAGGTGAAAACCTAACAGTTCAGTTCTGTTTTCTGCCAAATACCAAGGATGAGTAGACTCATTTGATGAATTCAATTACCTTACCTTATCCTTTTTTATATACCCAGGAAATCCTTTTAACTGTGCACAGAGTAAAATATATTGAGTAACAGAAGTTGTCCTCAACTCTGTAGAGATGTACAGGTTTTACAGGCACAGGTTTATTTGTATTTTCTCTTCCTAGAGAAAAGAAATCAGTCTCTTCATTACATGCTTACTGAAAGTGGTGAGTTTATGCAGAATATTCATATGTCTGGATAATTGTATTGTTTGCTTTTTATTTGTGGAACTGCAACATACAGTAGTCAGTAGCTGTGGCAAGCTGTGATTGGTCGCAGCAGTTTGTCGACCTCTAGTGGTTATCTATAGAACTATCAGCTCACGACAACGTAAGTGACAGAAGCTGCGTACTACTAAGTGTCAGACTGAAGTATTAAGGAATGCTTTAACTGAACAGAACTGACTACCATGCCATTTCAATAGGGTAGTGAATGATAATTGAGCAAAGCCGAACTGCTCAGACCAGTGATTCTATATCATTCCGGCTCCTTAGCCCTGATGATTTTCTACTTTAGTTTCCATTTTAAGTGTAAATTATTAAGAGTATACAATTTCCAGAAAATGTCCAGAAGATGATACCAGAGCTTCTGATTTCATTACTATTCTTTCTTAATTGCTAGTTTTATATGGGAAAATAACACAATGCTCACTAAGGTACGCAAAATGCAAATCATGCATTATGAATAATGTAAGACTGAAATGGTAAGATTCTGTGGCCTTTTACATCGTTTCATAAATCAACCTCCATTCATCAAGTCATTTATCTTTCACACTTAACCCTCCTTCTGTTTCATACTTCTATCTCACTGTCCCCAGTGGGCTAGTGTCTGGAAGTTCCATCTGTCAGCACCATCCAGGGGGGTGACAGAGCGGACGAGGCCACAGGGAGAGACATCAAACGTGGGATGCTGGCCTTGGTTCACCACCCATCCAATCTCTATTTGAGTTGCTGGCCCCTCTGTCTGCGCATGATTTTCAGCTGGCTGTCACAGAAGAGGAAGAAAGGCTATCTACCAATGACAAATGACATTCTCAGAATAAACACATGTGAGGGAGGGGAGAAGAAAAAGAGCTGAATCACTCTTTCATCATCCATCTGACTCTGTTGGTCTTCTTATTAACCTCTGTGCTCTGCTCCTCACTATTCTGGTGTCTGTCACTTATTTTTAACAAATTTTCCGAGTAGGGGCAATTTCGGCCTTTGCAACAAGACATTGTTTGGATTTATAGAGTATCTCTTTTTCACTGCACCCGAATAACGGTGTGCATTATTAGCACCCGCTAAGCGCCACTACAACAGTACCACACAAACCCCTACCAATGTACTACTCTGGTCACATCCCATAGTCCCAGTTAACTTTCTTTTTACGTCACACATGTAAAAGTATGGCGCTAGGCTTTCCTGAGCATTAAGTTAAACTACAACCAGCCCAACATGCATGCATGTTAATGCTAGAGATATGGATAGCACAGCAGAGTAAGTTGTGAGTACATAACAAAAGTACACAGACACACTCTCTACTCTAGATCTCAGCACCCGCTAAAACCTGCAGCCAACATGCCGAGCCCCCTGATCCCAGTGCTGGCTCAACCAAACATACACATGACAGATGCCTCCTCTTCTGCAGTGCAGGCATTCAGAGCATCTCCTCCGCCACCAAAGGCATATTCCTTTTATAACCAGCAGGGATTAGGGCCCATTGGAGGAAGCTAGCATGTGTGCGCTGGCCTTGGGCGGCTTGCAGATAAAAAAGCATCTCAAATTGAATCAATAACCACCAGCCGCCAACTAATCCTGGCTAGCCCCTATAAACACCACTACAACAGTCCCACACAAACCCCTGCCAATGCACTAGTCTGGCCCCATCCCATCCGAGCTCCAGACCCCTTCATCTTTTTATAACTGCACCCCAGGGCCATGCAGGGGTGCTCAGGTGAGGGCTTTTAGATGGGGTAGAATGAGCTGCATATTCAGAGCAAAAGGGGATGAAGGGGTACACCCATTTACCCAGGTAATCCATCAGCAGACAGGCCAGCTTTGGACTACAAGGAGACTGGCAGCCAGAGAAAAGTGGACAGCTGACGTGGGTCGAGCATAGTCACAGCATGCCAGACAGGATAAAAAGATATAAGCCCTCCCCCATGTTCAATGACCCCCCTTGCACCCCAACCATAGACCGATGTCATCCCAAAGCTCTTTCATCTGCTAACCCAGTCAGTGCTAAAGCAAACTTTCCACTTTGGCTCTCTAGGGGCCAGGCATTGTGGAATTGCAGAGAGACCTGCTCTCTTTACTCAGTGCCTCAAAGATGACCAGTGACAGCTAAGCAGCATCAACAGGAGGCTACAGTACCAGTCCTATATGATGTCTGTATACAGCTCACCAGGATCAAAGACCCACTTAAGAGTGTTAGAGTGGTGGTAGAGTTGGAACTTTACCACTGATGATGGCTGAGCTCTATAAATAGTCATAATAAAAAATTGCCAACTACCAGTCCCTCACATGATTTCCCGGTATACATTAAATAAATATAACAATATTTCCAGTGAAAATATCTAACTCACAGCCACCAAGTCCCCAGTATCTCTGCAGCTCACACAAATTCCACACAGCCCTCTTTTGTCTTGCCTCTAAATTATTTTTATTTTCTCTTTTTCAAATTTTGGGTGGGGGAAGAAGATGCAAGCTGAGATGAGGATCAAGCCATGGAGTGGTGGCTTTTCCAAGCTGTTAGGAAAATGCTGCAAATCCTATCCCCAGGCCACTGGCTCCACACAAGAATGTGGGGTGTCCACTTTAATTGTGCTCCTCTCCCAATCCCCATCTTGCAAAATCAAATTTCCCTTTTCCCACTTGTGGATTCCCTGAAGAGCTTGGTGTAACAGCTACAGTATAAATGTAACTCCTACATTTAAGTCACATTGAGCTTAAAAGAAGAGAATTCAATAGTTGGATGTATGAAAGCTTCAAAGTGAAAAGGACTGTAAGAGACAGCCAGACAGTAAATCACACTTCAAAGTGAGCTATGTAGACAGCCAGAGATTGACACATGGCAAAAAAAGACATTTAAACTCAAACAGAAGCATCATGGAGCAATTCAAGATGGCAGACAAAACAAACAAACCCCACCATGCAAGGACAGAACAGGCTAACAATAAACTAAACAAACAAACTATCAAAGTAGACAAAATATAACCAGTCTATCGGTCTATCTCTCTCACACACACACACACACACACACACACACGCGCACGCACACACACACACACAGCTGTTGTTAGCAACTAGCCAGACAGGCTGACAGAATGGCAGACAGACAAATAGAGTGAGAGATCCCTGTGTGAAAGACAAAGGCGGGTACAGTAGTGGGTAGTAGGAGCCAAGGGAGACTTCATTAGTGAGGTCAGTGCCCCAGGGTACTTAGTGTAACACTGGAGGCCTATACAGCCGCCTGCCCCCCTCCTGGCCCTATACTGAGGTGGATATTGCATCTTTGCGATAACATCTCCCTACATAGGAGGGGGCCCAAGCATCACAGCATAAAGACCCCTGTTTTGGGCAAGTTTGAAATAAGGCTTTGTTCCCCCAAGGCCTTGGCCCCCTCCCCCTCCACCACCTCCTCCTCCTACTCTTTCCTCTTGGGTGGGCCAGAGACTTTCCAAAAAACTGAGCAACTTGTGTCTGGGGACAGACCCCCCTTCTACGCATACACACACACAAAAATACACTTACACATGGATATATACAGGCACGTGGACACTTACACACACGTGTGTACACACACATATCTTCCACCACACTCAACCCCTGATCCCGACAGTGGCGTCCCCTGGCTTTTGGCCACGTCTGTGTGGAGCGGTTGGTAAGAGAGTTGGATATCCAGAAGTGCTGGGGGAACAGCTCCAGGAGGGGCCTTGGTGGGCTCATCTCAGCCCAGGGAGAGTGGGGGGCCCACAGAAAGGTGTGTTTTTGTGTGTGTGTGTGTGTGTGTGTGTGTGTGTGTGTGTGTGTGTGTGTGTGTGTGTGCGTGCCTGTGTACGCGAAAGCCTGAGGGGGCCTAACCCTGGTCAAAGGTGCCTGGCTGCCTGAGCACTCAAGGGAGCTCCACAGACAGGCAACCTTTACATGGAGCCTCCTTCAGTACAGACACGCCACAGTCAGTTACATACAGTTTACTGTGAAAGCCTTGACCACTCATCAATAGCTACACTCAAACACACAGACAGCAATAGCAACATTCATGAATGAGCACATCATTTCAACAAACATGCTTCATGTTACCTAACAAAGCATCAAGAACGTAACTGTTGTTAAAAAAGTGAGATAACAGCAATGTCTGCTAATTTCTATGTTCATTCCTGAAATGCGATGGGTTTGTCAAGGTCTTACGGTACGACGGACAGTAAAAATATCCCTTTTATAATGGTGAGACCAGTTGCCAGGTAGGAAAGACATCAGTGCCCCCATTTATACCCACATCAGCTGGTGGATTTATAGGACACTTAAAACGGATCAATCATTTTCCAGTCCCACGTCTCTACACCTCTCATCCCCTCTCTCCACACTTTCCGTTTTGATTCGGGGTGTATATGCAGAAGCAGTCATGGAATTACTTGTGTGCACTGTGTGCACTTTGCTAATGTTTATGAGTGCACTTGTGTTGCACAAGTAAGTGTGTGTACCTTTAACATATCTGCGTGCGGGCACATACATGTAAACCTGATTGTGTATGTGTACATGGCTGTATGTGCTTAGCAGCTCAGTCACTACCTACCAGCACTAGGTGCTTTTCATGCTCATTATCACTTGTTTTATAGTGGAATATTTAAGTCAGGGGGCCTTGGCACGGCTGCAGCTAAAGTTAGAGAACAAAGGAAAGTGCTGGGGGTATCAGGAGGGTGTGGCATGACAGAGTGCTGCACAGAGCTTTTCAGTAAGTGTTGCACCCCACACTTCATGGAAAGCCAGGGGGGCGGCCCAGGCCAGCCGTGTAGGCAGACGGAGCTAAATTCAACTCATTCCTGTATTAATGGGAGCTTACGTGCCATTCCACCTCAGTGAAGAGGGCATTAGCCAAAACCAGACAGCCAGGATACACCTCAAAATATCTCCTCTCTCTAGCCTTCTTTGTCGCTCTTGCATTTCATATTTTTTTAATGTGGGTTTGACAAACCGGACTAAGGCTGTGTGTCTGTGGAAAGGACATTTGATACTTTAACTGCTTAGTCTAAAATTCAGACATTTCTTCCCAGAGTATGGGTCCCATCAAAAGCCCTGAGGGAATGAGATGAGAAAGTTGTCTCCTTGGTATGAAAGTGGTTTGGCATAAACATCCATATCACTAAGGCAAATCACATGCAAAGATGGAGGAGGATATTGAGTTCTAATACAGAGTGGATCTATAATGGTACAAGATTTTTTTACCTGCTGAACAATTTGATAATAATGATATGTCGATCACAAGTATCTATTTGCTACTTGATTTTGACATGAGGCAACATATCCACAATGATCTGTTATGGTAAATTGTCTGAACTTATATAGCGCTTTTCTACCTACTGGCACTCAATGTGCTTTACACTGCTTCTTATTCACCCATTCGCACTCACAATCACACACTCACACATCAATGGGGGAGCTGCTATGCAGCTGGCCAATACTCACCGGGAGCAACTAAGTTCGGGTTCAGTGTCTTGCTCAAGACATTTTGACATGTGACCGGAGGAGCCGGCGATTGAACCAACAACTGCGACAACTGGGGGACGACTGCTTTACCTTCCTGCGGTGCAGTCGCCACTATTCAACAACTGTCCAGATAAAAAGCTGTGTATTAAACACAAACACTTGCTGGCTCCGCTGGAGAACAGGCATCAAATGTTTAGCATTTACTAAACGGCAAGATATAACTAAAAACATTCAATTAAAAATAAATACCCCAGTAAGCCCACAGCGGACTCCCATTTAAATACTTTAAAGGGTCTTGTAGATGGGTCAAACAATGTACAGTATTTGTTTAGGCAGGTAAAAAAATCAAAAGACAACAGATATAATTATTATGCAGACCACTTTGAAGAAAATTAAAAGACATACGATTTAGTGAGCATACCATAGAAGAGCCATTATTAGAAGAAATAGGCACACAAAATATGTTAATGAAAAATTGTTGCTTTGAACTACATGAGATACAGTATCAGTGCAAGAAACAGAAACAATGCTGACCTCATTATCTGAAGCTAAACCCCCAGGAAAAAAATCTCATTGATAACAAACTACTGAAACTGCTATTTATTTATAATAATGCTCTTCCTTTACTTTTATCATAATTGAAAGCATGCATGTTTGTGAATGATACAGCTAAATGACTGGCGCATGTCATTTGGGCGGAAAATAATAAAACGGTGTTAAATGCAAACAAAACCACGAGCATGAAACAATGTACTACTAGAAGGAGATGAAAACTTTAACCACGGTGCCTGGCCAGTTTACATTGCTGATATATTAAATATGTTATTGCAAATGACAGGGATAGTTTGGCAAAGAAATTGTAAACCCGTTCTGACATAGCGTAATATTTCGCTCAGAGTTAATGTGAATTGTAGGGTTTTCTTATAGTCCCTATCATGAGTATTATTGAATTGTAGAAAATGCGTATTAAAGAGGAGAGACTGTATAGTATTGAAAGGTTTGTATATATATATATATATATATATATATATATATATATATATATATATATATATATAAGGTATATACTATAAGGTATATACTATAAGGTATAGTATTCAATATTAAGTGAGGAACATGTATATGTGTGTATCTTGCATATATGACCTGTTACTGTGTTGTGAAATGTTTATTGTTTGAGGACTTGTGATTTATAATAGGCTCTTGGAAGATTAGCCTCGGGTTAAAAGAGATCCAAACAAACAAACAAATAGCAGACAGGTTTTAATTCAGACCCATATCTCACCTAAATACTGTTGTGCTGACTATCAGTCCAAGAAATGCCACTGGTAAAACGTATCTGTACACAGAGCAGAGGATGCTACTTATACAGTTCATCACTTTTGTCTTAATGATGCTGACGCATGTTTAGTTAAAATACAGCTTGTCCTGAACATTCACACTGGATGTGCAGTTGTCAACTGTCATACATACACAAAAGCATGTGTTGTCTACCCTACCCATAGGAGCCCGAACACGTCAGAAAATAATCATCCATAATCACAATAATATTATAAACTAATATTATTATAATTATCATTATTATTATAGGCGGCACGGTGGTTCATGCCCTGGTCAGCCATAGCGTTTCTGTGTGGAGTTTGAATGTTCTCCCTGTGCTTGCGTGGGTTTCCTGCGGCTACTCCGGTTTCCTCCGACAGTCCAAAAACATGCATGCTACAGTAGGTGAATTGGTGACCGTAGGTGTGAGTGTGAATGGTTGTCTATCCATGTAAGCCTCTCCAGGTGACCTGTCCAGGGTGTACCCTGCCCCTCAACCGATTACTGCTGGGAAAGGCTCCAGCCCCACCCATGAACTAAATAGGATAAGTGGTGACAGATAATAGATGGATTATTATTATTTGTATTTATATATTAATATTTATTTAATTAACAATTAGCAATTGATCAAATAACAATTAATCATTGATGCCCTTAATTTATTTAATTGTTGGTTGCTTCCTTTGTTATTTCTCCAACTTGGTGCAGATTGGTTTATCAGCATGTATTTATTAAAATAGATACAAGCATGAACATGGAAATGCATTTTACAAAAATCCGGATTTTGTGTGTATGTGTGTGCGTGTGTGTGCACGTGCATGTGTGTGTGTGTGTGTGTGTGCTGTGTGATGGAATGAGCTGAGCGGTTATTAGCTGGCAGGGATAATTGGAGTCTACGTAGGTGGCATGACCCAGCTGTCTGCAGCAGGAAGGCCCAGAGCGGAGCGTGACCTTAACCACTGACCTTACAAATGCAATACAGTGACCTTTAACCCTCCTCACATTAAAGAGACAGTGTTGTCTTTCTGCAGTCAGCCAGCAAATTGGAGCACAAGGGGGCAAAGAATCTTCTATTCTGCTAGTTCCGATTGGTGTTGCAACCTGATGTATTGTCATCAACTACAACCAGAAATATCACTGGGGTGCAATTGACTTGTGGCAGAGAGCCATGAGGTCCATCTTTTTCCTTCCACCCAGTGTCAAGTAGACATAGCGGCAGGGGTTGTTCAGTACCTACATACGAAGAAAAGTGCATGGTTGATAGAAAATGTGTGTGTTTCATAATTTCAAGGTTAGGAGAAGTCAGTACATATTGTATGGATTACCAAAAATAGACACAAGGCATTGCTCTTTATATAACTATTCAATAAGTCTAAATGACCAATACCCAACCATAACTGAACTTTAACAAGGATATGCACTGAAGTACTCTAATATTTATGATCATTAATCTTTAAATGTTACATGGTCTGCACTTATATAAATAATTTCTATCCAAACTCTGCTTCTCATTCACCCATTCACACTCAAACACAGATGAGGGAGCAACTAACCTGGGGTTCAGTGTCTTGCTCAAAGACACCTGGCAGGTGGAACTACTGTAGGAATCAAACCTCCAACCCTGCAGTCGGGGGAGTTGTTCAAACTTCTGAGCCACACTCAACTCTCTAGTAAATATGTAATTAACAGCCAGAGAAACCTTCCAGATTTCTGTGTGGCACATACAGTATGTTCTGTCGCTGTTTAAACTTCCATATAAAATATAAAGAACATATACCTTATATATGATATAAACATACTTTTTTTTTCATCTGTGGTAAGGTGTCCCACCATACAAACACTAAAGGACACCTTGACATAATATGTCATCCTGGGTGTAATCATGAAACACACATAAGGGTGTTCTAGTGATTAAGGCACATTTCATATGCATGTCAAACCTGTCTCTTTATGCCCTCTAGACTGTGGACTGTCAAAAGGGACAAGGGATACATTACAAAGTATATCAGCATCTTGAGTATTTGGTAGAATTTTTCAGGAGTTCCCCCGTGTCCTTCTTGTCTCTCACTGTGTGTCAGTCACCAAGGGGGCAGGTAGGTTTCTCTTGGGAGACATTAGAGGAGAGATATCTGTCAAGATGGAAGCAGGGCTCCCTTAGGCTGCCACTGAGCAACAAGCGTGTCTTCTCTCCTGCCCTCTAGTATCACAATACCGCTGTTGAGTGACTGAAAAGCCCTAATGGATGCAGATATCTGCTGTTTGTTTGATCTTTAATAAAAGCCCTTTGCAAAATAATGATAAAAAAAATGACAGAGGAAAATCTGAGGGGAGGGAACAAGTATGGAGGGTTTTGTGTGTTCATTATATGTACAAATCCCTTTGATGGGGAATGTGTCTAATTTGGTAGCTTGTGCACTGATGTGAAGAAAATATAATGAGGACATGTGTGGAGGTGTGTTTTGAGAAAAGAGAAAGTGTGCATAAGCCTAAGTAACAACAGGTGTGTGTGTGTGTGTCTGTGTGTGTGTGACTACACGAGTGTCCAGCACATACAGTGTATGTGTGTGTTAGGTCATTAGTGCAGCTTTAAAGGCTTGGCATCTGTGCTAAAATCTGCAATAAACCAGAGGAATTCAGCAACTCACAAAGTAATCAGAGGGAGAAAGAGTTTACCAGCCAATCCATCATCTAGATGAGTGTTTCTCAATCTTTTCATCGCGCAACGCAAAAAAGAACAACTACAAAACAATTTAATTATTATATTTGCTTCTTCCGGGATATTTCATTTGATTATATATGGGAAAATCCTGGCTGAAGCACAGGCTCAAAAGTAGGGTTTTTTTTCTCTATATAATTGTCTTGTCTGTATATTACTAAGCACAAACACCAGCAAAAAGATTATTGTTTGTAACCAAACAAACCATCTTTGAAATATTTTGCTAAAAATACCCTTGTTTATTTTTTTTCCAAGGCTCAAAGGTTTACCACCAAGTAAATCATCAGAAAATGTTAGTCAGGGGTGTTTTTCCCAAAATTTCCATTGTGTATACAATTTGGGAGTGGTCACAAGAGGTGCAAACTGTACACATTTTGCTCATACTATTGCACACAACAAGACCAACAGAGAGCACAGTTTCCCTTAAAAAACAGCCACCAAATTCATCTGATGTTTTGTTAACAATTTAAAATTGTTTTATAGTGTCCTACTCTATGCTGTAGGTCTGCTCACTCACATGGGCCACACTGATTCAGCCCATCACAGTCCAAATTCTTTACTTCCTCCATCTACTATCAATTACTAGTTACATACAAAAACATACAAAAAAAAACAGGGCCATTAATTAGTGTTACCATTCAAATTCTATGGTTTTGCTTAGGGTATTGCTTAGTAAGTCTTGCATTATCTCATAACTGTCTGAGGATACATCTTGCTGTTTTTTTTAACCCAACTTTGTCCAGGTGACCTTTAAAAAAAGATGCTGTCCAAAACAGGTGTCCAGGATGTCCAAACTAATGTACAGCAAAGACACAGACAGAGTTGGGATATCTCCCTTCTAATTGGTCCCAAAGAAAAGGCCTCCGTCAGGGCACTGCAACATGCTCTTGATTGCTCAACCTCCTCACATACCTTCCCGTACAAGCAGCTAGGCCTGTCAATCAATCATTAAAATGGCAGCTTGCTGTGCCTACCAGACAAGAAGGTATGAGATATTTTATGATACTGAAACAGTGTGCAAAAAAAACACTATCAAATTAGGGTAAAAGAAGTGAGAACTTGACTGTGTCCTGTTTTGTTTGCATGTGCATGGGTGCGAGAGTGCAAAATAAGGGACAGTGAGAGGCTTTGTTTTGAAATTACTTATAATGAAGCAGTGCACCGGCTGAAGGAGGAGACAACCGACAACTCCATACAGTGTGTTCACAAACATCTTAACCTGCCTATCTACTGTATACATTACAGACTGCCACTGAAGGGCACACTTTTCCACACCTGCAGACACAGACACACACACAGACACATACTTTGGGCAATCTCTCGTGAAAGAAAAATGTACTTTGTCAAACAAACGTCTTGACCTTTATTTATTTAAGGACGAGTTACTGAGAGGTCACGTCTCTTTTTTTCCTAATCATTTATAAAAAATCACATATAGAGCCTGTCCAGTGCAATCACAGACCTATGGCCACAGCAGTTAGAGTTAGGGGCCTTGCCCACGTGCACATAGTGGTGCTGAAGAGTGGGGAGCATTGCTTCTTCACGTCCAAATTTAATCCTGCCGGTCTGGGGGATTGAGGCCACCACTGCTCAGAGAACAATTGGTCAGTTATGTCCAATGCAGCAGAGCCATTCTGTCCAAATGGCAGTAGAGGGAGGGACACAGTGAAATTCACCCTATCACAGTGGAAAAGTTGGTGGCTAAATGGCAAGAGTCAACATAATCATCTTACAGAAAGAGCCTGCCTGGGCCTGATAGTGGCGACAACCCCATTCTGGGATGACTCATTGTTTCCAAGACCTCTCATATGTGTCGCATTAGGAGGAGACAGACAAAACATAGTTCTCGCCTTTTCCTTCATCTCTCCTTTTTTCCAGTCTCTTCTTCTCCATCATATTCTACTCCCTCTCTGCCTTTAGTTTTTTCCTGTCATCATGTTGCTTTTACTATATGAGTTCCCATGTATTTATTATCGTCTCTTTCATCATCCCACCTCAATCTCAGTGTTTCCCATTTTCTTTATAATATTCCTTTGAATGTCAGTCTGTTCTCCTGACACCTAACCACCTCTACAGAAAGCTAAGAGGACACAATAAGAAACACATTTTTTTTAAATTTGATTTCAAATTTGTTGAATGCACCTATCACAGTGCTTGTCTGTCTTTATTTTTTTCTCATGTCCTTGTTTTCTTATATATCTCAAACATTTTTACTACATCATGAACTTGTTTGTTACTCTTTTATCTGTTTACCCTCGTCTTAATAATGTGGGATCAGGTAGCTCAATCAGATTACCAAATCTTTCCTAGTCCATAGGACCCAGATTTTCTTGTTAAATCTGTGAGAGATAAACTCTTTTTGGCTATACCAAGAGATAGTGCTATGTTTGAAGCTTTGTCAGGTGAACCACATCTCTGCTGTTATGTGATCAAATCCTGGTTCTTCCTTGTCCTTGTCACCGAGTTAAAAAATAAAGAAAAAAGAGGTGACGTGTGGAATAGAGAAAAGTCCTGCCTAAGTTTAGACAGGCAATAACAAGAAGCTTTCCAACAAGTCCAACAGTGTGTGTGTGTGTGTGTATGTGTGTAGTGATGCGTGTGTCCCCAGTGACAGGCACTCTTAGTGACTTACACTATGTGTATGTGTGTTATGAGTATATGGGAGATGGTAAGAGAAGGAGGGGTGAGCCCTTCTAAATATGCATCTTAATGGCTGCTCTGTTCCCACCATTCACACTGAGAGATGGAGAGAGTGAGGGCAAGAGAGAGGCAGGGAATGAGGAGAAGTGGTGCTGCATGTTTTCAAGTGGGCAGCCCAGACAGAGACCCAGACAGAGAGACAGCAAGTTGAAAAGACAGAATGGTGCAAGCAAACGTCAACAAGAGACAAGCTATGTGAGGAGCTGCCATACCTGAGTCCTTCAACCCCGGCCTCATTCCACACTGACACACACACACACACACACACACACACACACACACACATACACACACACACACACACACAGACACACAGGCCTCAGCAGCAGTAGTATTGAGGAGCAGCGTGGAGAACTAGCCTCCTCAGGCAGAAGCTGTTTGTCGCTAAATGAAGGCCAGCATTCTTTAGTTTCCCAGGGAGCTGGGTGCCTGCCAGTCCCCTGGCCACTGAGTGCCATTTTATTAAGAACAAACTGGAGCCCCTATGAAAAGAGCCCAGCACTGAGCCTGCACAGGTCTCACTGAGCCGAGCTTCGGCATAAACAAACACCACCTTAAAGAGACAGGCTTACAGAAAATGAGCGACGGCAGGGCCCCTTAACAGCCCTTTAAATGATGCAAACTTCTTTGGGATTGGCAGTGCTGTCAGTAATAAGTAATAATTACCTTGCATAGAGTTGAGGTGAAGGGCAAATGGAAAGACAGCGTAAAGATACAGAAAATAATCAATATACATATACAACTCTCATAAACAGTAACTAATCCTGAACAATGATACACAGACTGACAGGAGTAAATACAGATATATGTAGAGACTCAATGTACGGGGGGGTTGCTCAAACGCTAAATGAATGGATGGTGAGTAAAGAATACTGACAGAGACTGTTCTGTTCATTTGTTCATTCTGTTCTGGCCTGTCAAATCAACTAA
Source organism: Channa argus (assembly GCF_033026475.1). Classification (NCBI taxonomy): domain Eukaryota; kingdom Metazoa; phylum Chordata; class Actinopteri; order Anabantiformes; family Channidae; genus Channa; species Channa argus. The sequence goes on along the minus strand of NC_090216.1, from coordinate 11,821,275 downwards.
GCCTGGCCTTTTATACCATCCCTCCTGCTCATTTTTCTATCCTGTCCCTATTAATGAAACACGCCATATTTCACTCGCAGCAGATCCTCACACTAGCATCTCATTAGAGGAGATATTAATTCGATATTATTATTATTATATATGCACCATGTAACTGGCAATGGTCAGTAACAGTGTCTGCTGAGGTTCACCATCAGTGTGCTTGTGTATGTGTAAGAGAGGATGGGGGTCAGTTTACACCAGAGACTGTGTTTTTACGCCTCAGTGCTGGTGACAGCAGTGGCCAGAGGCACTATGTTTTCAGGTTGTACATCTCATTCTCACAAAAGTCACATCTCAGAATTGGTTTGAGAGAATTTCTTCAAAATTGGCACAAATGTCTAATTTGACTCAAGGATGAACTGACTAGATTTTGGGGGTAAAAGGTCAAGGTCAGCATAATCACATGTCTGTCCTCTTCTCTTCAAAGTAAAACATCTGGAAATAGTTTCATTACACCTTGCCCCGAAATCCAATTGGACTCGTGAATGAACTAATTAGAATATGAGTCTGAACACACATGTATGTAAAATGCTAGCTGAGTGGTTGGGGGAAGCCGCAAGGCAGTAATTCAAGTTTCTACTGTGCATGGATTCATTTGCATCACCCACAACATTTAAACCATTTAAAGGTGAAGTGAACAACACTGATTTCCTTATTACCAAAGCATCTGTCAAAATAGCGCGATATATTAGAGAGTGGGTGAACAGTAAATTCTTGAGGTTGATGTGTTAGAAACAAGAAAAGGATACAGATCTGAGTAACCTTGACAAGGGCCGAATTGTGTTGTCTAGATAAGTGGGTCAGATCATCTCCTAAACGACCTGAGAACTGGCGAAATGGCCACAGGCTTGGGGGATGAAAAGTAGTTTGGTCTGACTCCAAAAAGAGCTACTGTAGCACAAATAGCCAGTACTGACAGGTGTCAAAACCCACAGTACAACACAGCTGTGTATAGATGTGTGTAGATGCTACTAAACACCCTTTTGTGCCTAACACCAACTTGGTGGTGCTGGTCCAGAGCTGATTCAATTTGTGAAGCTGTTGAAAATGTGTTACTTTTCAACAGGCTAGAGAGCCATAATAGAGCCATGTCATTACATTTCTGTACATAATACGTCGCCACTTCCAATATGTTCAATACAAACTGTAATTTCTTTTTTTACATTTCAGTGATACAAATTTAATAAATTAAACACAGCTTTTACCTTTACAACAAACATTTACTTGATCTTGTCAGTCACATAACCCCACCCCCAGCCCCCACCAAAAGTGGCTCTTGATTCTAGAGCAGCAAAGCTTTGGTGCTATGGTGGAACTACTGTAGTTTTTCTGGCCCACACTGGTTCTAAAGTAGGCATTGGCTTAGAACCCATGTTTGTTTTACATAGATTATTAGAGAAGCTTCTTACAATGCAAAAACTTTAAGCATGTGAGCAAATGTTCACATTAAACAGAGGTTCATTAAAATTTGTACAAAATTTTAGAAATCAGTGATAAACATTAGTGATGATATCGTGTCTTATACAGTAAGTTAAATGTGTCTCTTATATGAAGACAAAATGAAAGAAACTGAAGAAATATGAGATATTTAGTTAAAATGCAAAAAATACTTAAAGTTTGGCTTATCGATATTTTCCATACATTTTAATGCTAAAAACGAATTTTACTTCTGATCACAAATCAGTAAACATGTGTTCCCAAGCATCTGTATATCAGTCAACCACACACGCGATAAAAACACACACACAAAGTATGATGGGACTAGAGCCGACATCTGTCTTTGATATTATTTAACTAACCGCTTATTGTGGGAGCCCACCAGCACCATGGATGGCGTCTAGCGCTGTGTGTGTTAGTCTATGACTGCACTCCGGCGTCCATTCAGACACTTTGGCAAGCTGCTGTTGTGTTGTTACATCCTTCAAGGGTTGATTTGTGTGTGTGTGTGTGTGTGTGTGTGTGTGTGTGTGTGTGTGTGTGTTAGTTTAGTATGTGCCCCTAGCTTTCTGAGAATGTGACTGCATACCAAAGTGCAATGTGTGTTTCCACAGACATGTGAGAACAGTGTGAGTGTGTGCGGTGGCTATCCCCCTCCATAGTGAAAGCCACAGCCTCAAACCACATCAGAGAGTGTGTGGGAGACAGAATGACAAGGCCAGGAACCAGCCAACGTCTGCCTGCAGCCACACACAGATCCACACTGACGAACACACATTCATACTTACACACACACTTATCACACTTTCCCATCTAGACACACGCTGTCTGTAACAGTCACTCCTACTCATTCTCTCCCTGTAAAACACAACATGTTTAACACCAACCGTCATTACACCACAAGTCCTATTCAGTGGTCACTGTTTAGGCCAAGGATGCAGTCTGCAGCAGAGGGAGGTGTTTGCATACTTTTTTTGCAGACAGATATTGACCAAGGAAAAGGCAAAATAGGCTTTCTACTGTGCACATTCATTATCATTTTGAGATGGTGCAACTGTCACTCATTGGTGTGCGGGATTAATAAAAAATATATTTATTTTTGTCATCCAAATTAGTGAAAACATTTTTTCAGCCAAATCAGTGCAAAAATAAAAACAAGCAAAATCTTTAAAAACAGGATAAGTTACTGTCATTTACACATGAGCTTAGAAGGTACAAACGCACACAATCTTACATGTGCAGCCAAAATAATCAGGCATTCATATTAACTAATAAGGACACTAGACAGTGACCTACACAAACAAATCTTGAGTGACGCAGTACAGTTTGAATATGATGCATGTTTGCCTTCCTACACACACAAACACCATTACTGCCAGTGCAAGATTATTCAAGCAATTTCTAACGCTGACACAAGCACACACGCACACACAGACAAAGACACAGCGCAAGTGTAGGTCATCCATGGGTGAGTGAAAGCTAGAAACTCTGTTTTTCCTTGCGGTGGACACACATCAATTTCAAGGAAATTGCTCGCCCCATTATTGGAAAGTGTTACCGGAATGTCAATTAAGGGGGAAGTTTTTAACCTCGCACCACACAAATAAACAGTGCACCCAACTCCCCCTTATTAAAGGCAGTGTCAGTGCAGACAGAGAGTCTGGAGGGGGTAGAAGGGTGGGAAGGAGGTATATAGGGAGAGAGAGAGGCAGGGATGGAGGAGGGGACGCCTGGGGACAGGGAGAAGAGGAGACAGAAGATTTGGTGCTCTTAAAGAAACACTTTTGGCCCTCCTTTTGTGCCCGAGGATCCTAGACCCTGAGAAACACTCAAAACCCAGGCTCTGGCTCCAGCTCAGACCCACTTAAGGTTAACCTCAACAGGCAGGGATCCATTTGACAGCTAGTTGGATCCTGTAGGTGCAACTGCGGTGGACTGATTAAGGGTAGGTCAGCGGATGGGAAGAAGGACAGAAAGAGGAAGCCAAATGAGGTGGGAGACCAGGGGGTGAAAGTTGAAGGGCAGATAGCAAAGAGATGAGGGGATACTGAGAAGTATGCTAAAATTAGGAGAGGGAAGGCGTAACAGAAGGAAGAGTGTATGTGTTAAGAAGGAATATGCAAGGGCAAGATGGAGGGGAAGAGGTGGGGGTAGGAGCAATCAATAGTGTTTGTTTTGTACTGGATTACTTAAAAAGCACAGTGGGTATTAAAGAAAATAAATCTTGTGGGAAAAGAAGAAACAGAAATGGAAAAATGAGTGAGGTGAACAAAATGCAGGTCAAACTAGAGAGAAAATCAGCAACAGTAAATGAAAATCAGGAGGGAGCACACAGCTTATACAGGATAGACCTAGGGTTGCCCTATGTCCATTCCAGGACCCACTACCACACCTCATTTTCAAGGAGTGCCTTAACAGCTCAATAAAAAGCCCAGCAAAATATATACTAAAAGGTCCACGTGTCAGAAGTGAGCACTGAACTCAGAAAGATCTTGAAATATTTGAAGTGTAGTAACAGAACAATGGGTGAGGCAAAGACTCAGACAACTTTAAACATATCTTCTAGTGAGCCTCCAAAGCTGGGTGGAGTGTGTTCAAATGGTTCTGGGGGGTCTAAATCTGCAAGCTCATAGGCATGTGAAATGCCTTCACATAGCCAGTGTGTGAGCCTCTGTTTGGAAAAGGGCTTGCCAGGAGCCCCATCACCATAACAAATGAACAGCTGCTGAGAGGCATGATGCGATATATCCTATCACTCAGGATGGAAAAGGTACTGAGGAAAAGGCTTGCTTGGAGCACTGTGCCTGTCTTCTTCACAAAACAAACAACTTGGGTGAGAGATTACAAAATCTCTTTAATACTGTCCAGCACTCACAACTTCAAACTTGTTTCCAGAAAAATTTCAATATTCACTCAGGAATTTTTTATGTGGCACAAAACATTTTCATTTAATGTCATAGTACAGCAATAAGAACATCATAAAATGGTTGAATTGTAATACTTTCAGTATAAGCTCAAGTGTCAAAAGCCTACAGCTAATGACAGCTAACAGGAGTTTTACGCTTCAAAACAGGGCTGAAGAGCATTGTGATCCACAGGAAGTTCCCCCTGAGATGCTGCTCAGCCAGCCAGCACCACCTCCCTGCATGAAGCATTTAAGTAGAAAATTGTAGGTGAGATGAGGTGAGGCGAGGTGAGGGGTACCTCATTGCCTGCTGAGAGTGGTCAAGCTTGTACAGCCCATAACAAGGCTTAAATCTGATTTCTTCGTTGAAACAGTCAACATGGAGAGTAGAAGTTCTTCTAATGGCAGAAAAAAAAAAGACAAATAGCAGAAGAGATTTATCTACATCATCATTAGTGAAGTGCAGACTCCCCAGTAATACTCTGTAAGAGCTAGCGTGTCAGTAAAAGAAAACCCCCAACCCCAACTGCAGGGAGACAAGACACTAAAAGTGGGAAAGAAAGGGAAAGGGAGGGTGAAGAGAGAGGGTGATAGAGAGCTAGAAAGGGAGACAGATCAGGCGACAAGTAATTCTGAATCTACATAGTTAATGAACACCATTTCACTAGTCACCATAGGCAACCAAAGTGGCTGCAGAAAACATTCCCATGCCATTCTTGGTCTGTAGGCGTGTGTGTGTGTGTGTGTGTGTGTGTGTGTGTGTGTGTGTGTGTGTGTGTGTGTGTGTGTGTGTATGTGTGAACGTGTCTAACAGAGGTCTAACTCAACAAGCACATTCAAACGAGTACCATTTTTCTCTCTGTTTTCACATAAGTGTAAGGAGAGTAGTTCTCCTCTTTGGCCAAATCTGCATTCATTAAACCAGCTGCAGTCTTTCAGAAACACACGGAGATTAAACAGATGGGAAATAGTGATGAATTATCTGTGATGATGTGAGTTGTGTGTATGGGTATTTAATTAACTATGTACGAGTTTGTGCAAAACAAAAGCCAAATATAACCGATCTAACCTTAAATGTCTCTTTCCAGGTCAGGCCATTAGAGCTGTGCATGTTTATAAATCTGAACTACAACTAACTTTCACCACTTCCTTCAGTGTCCTACAATAATTTTAGACACTGATGCAACAAATGAAAAATGATCAAGATCATCAAGAGACACTATGTCTTTACAATTAATTATCTTTACACCAATTTTCAGCCACCTCACATCGGTTTTACAAGAAAAAGCAATGGAAACGAGGGTATGGGAGAAGCGGCCATGCGCAAACAGTGCATGAACCAGACTCATTTTTTGAGTCTTACCACTGTTTTATTCTGATAAAGTAGCCAAAGGTCTGATCTCTCTCCTGTTTTTCACCTGCTGTGTGCATCCCAATAAAACTCTGTATAGACAATGAAGATAGGGATGTCTGCTGCACAACCCTTGGAACTAACGACAGTTATGACTGTCCACTGTGGTGTCTTGTCTGAGTTTTAGTCATCTCACAAGGAATTAGTCACCAAAGAAAAAACTCAAGCACCACCCAGGTAACAGTTTAACCATGTACACAGAATCAGATACACACAGAACACAGCCATAAGATGAGCCTGGTTGAGTGGACTGCTAGAATGAACTGTTATTATGTGGGATTCTGCTGCCACCCAGTGGCCAGGTTAAAAATAAACAGGGAGGCGTCAGAGGCAGACTGGAAGAAACGCATACAACTGAGAACATTGGTGTTAAATGACAGAAATGAGCAACAGATCTGTATGCGTCACATATAGTATAATCAAGCCACAGATGACAGATTGTACTGTGAACTGCCACTAGTAGGTGAGCTGCTACATTCATATGAATTTGTTCATTATTATTAAAGAATATTACTTACCCTCAGTACACCCCTGCAGATGCTCGTACATGTTTTGGCTGATTAGACCTCTTCTCAGGACTGATTATCATGTCTTGCACCTGTTTGATACAGCTTCTACCTTTATTATTTTTATTACCAGTATTTTAGCAAACTACCTGACATCAACCTAAGCAGATGGCTAAACGGCCAGAATGAGAGAAAACACCTGGGTCGTTTAAAAAGCTTGTGAAGGCAGTTTTTGTTGGGATCACACAAAATCTATTATCTTAATACCCACCTTAATTTATTTTTTTTTACCAAATTCACGCTGACCTCATGCACATTAGCCATATGTATTACAGCTACATAATACAAATCATGATGGAATGCACTGCACTTGAAAACGACCACTTTTTTTTTTTTAATAAAAGGCTTGTATTTAGAGAGAAATGTCCTCATACAAGAAGCAGATGCAATGAATTGTGTTTCCTGTTTAGCTCTTTGTCACCAGGCACTGTGCCATCAGTACTGACACAGCACATTGTTTCCAATCAGTTTGCAGCCCTTAAAGCTGGTTGATTTTTCATATTGGTAATTTGGGATTTTAGTCAAACTTATTAGTGTGTTGCATTCATTCTTAGGTGCAGTGGATAGGAATATAATAGAGAAGAAAAGCTAAATGTAAATGAGAAAATCCACAATAAAGTAGCCCTCATCTGTTGATTTTGGACAGCCAGAGGCTACATTTATGAACTTCCACAAAGCAAGAAATTACTTTCCTTCCACTCCTGCTATGGAGAATGTCACATTGTGTTATGTGTCTGCCTGCTGCAGTGGTTACAATGATTTACATGGATACCTTTTGTTTTTGTTTTTTTAGCTAAAAAGGTTTATAAATTGTTCAAATTAGATGGAGGTGAGGCAAAAACAAAGTGGCATTCCTCTAATGACCACCTATGGCACCAGTACCAATACTGTGGGGACACTTTTTAGAATCATCACAATTAGCCAAAACAAAGCCTCCAACTCACCAACAGAAAGGCAAGAGCAACTTAACAACATGGGAAAAAAATAAAACTCCAATGCGGCATGACCTCTATTTCACATCCTCTATTGATGATCAGATCACCACTGTGGCAGGTCAGCAGTCATACACTATAGTGTAAATACCTAGTCCAGTGATGTATTCTGAAGTACCTTGGAACATGTACTATGGAGTCTGATGAAGTATTTAGAACTGAATTACAATGTGACAACCGTTCATTTTACACCAGTTCATTGTTCTACTTTCTATTATTTTAATGGAATACAAGAAAGGAAAGATGCCACAATGGGAATTCCCATCACCAGGCCTTCCCCTGACTTTACATGGGCTACATCATCACACTAATTACCCCAGTAATTACTGTGCTTAAGATGCAATGACCTTTAGGCTGCAGTCTTGGATCCTGTTTCGACTGAGGCCACTTGAAGTAAGGCAGCTAAAGGGGATAGTGGGCCTCTCAAACTGCTGCTATTGCACATCTGTCATCTGTGGTCTCTCAGTAGAGAAGTGTGTACTTGTCTGAGAGGTGTACACTGTACTAAACCAATGACATTTTATGACAATGTTTAACAGGACACCCACGCCCTGGACCCTTAGTTGGTACCTTTAATGGTGTGCCGCTACCAACAACCACTTCACCTTTTAATGACTGTAATCAGAGAATTAAGTGGTTGTGCACACTGAGGTCCTCCACGCCACCATCCTGCTGTTATCCATCAGCATCACAGCACCACCACAAGTAAACAATACTCTCTGTAAAAAATATTTAATATAGCCGAGTTGAATAATATTGTTATCAGTTTTTCAACTGTTTAAGGACATGTACTTTTCTTTATCTACACTCCTTTGGTACCTTGAGTACAGTATGTTTATATTCATACTGAATCAAATAACTAAATCTGAAAAGGTTACCAGAACACCCAGTTCACCAGTAAATAAATACCCCATACTGCAAGTTTTTCCAGTGCTAAACCACTTCCTTAGTCCTCCTCCTGTTGGTCAGTATGGTCGTGGTCTAACTATTACAGAGAGAAAGCAATATTAAAGGGGTGGCTGATGTATATAGCAGAATATCTATCAGTTGACGGAGAACCTAGTTTGTGGGTGGTCAATTGTCCAAATCAGATGTAAAAATAAGCAAATATTGGACTTACGTCTATGGACAGCATAACAGTTTGGACTTCTGATGTTTTGTTTTAGTCTACTTTCTGCCCTTCAGTGAAAAGAAAACATACTGTGCTGTTTTTACGTTCTACTAATAATACACTGTTTGCATACTTTTTGGAAATCTTATCATTTACATCATTTCAGCTTTTAACACTAAGGCTTTCGGCTTGTCCCTTTTGAGGCTGCCACAGCGGAACTTGTTCCACACATTGGCTGGGCAGGGCCACTCCTGCTGGGGTGAACCTGCGGCCTTCTGCATCGCAACCCAGTGCTCTACCATATATATCCACTAGGCCCGCAATGTTTCAGCTATTTACACTAATGCGTGCGTCACAGTTAAACAGAGAACAATGATCAATTAGGTTGGATCAGATGGCGACTTTGTCAATGAAAACAGAAACCCCCAAACAACACACTACATCCCACAGTGTTACAAACAGATGGGAAATAAACTACTTGACTGCTGCCAACCACAGAGCCCATTTTAAACAGTAAAGATGCTTCTCTTTCTTTGGGAATTAAATTCTTAAGAAAACTAAGGAAGAGGAACAATTCTATACACTTTGTTCTTCAATCTGGGTAGGTATCATTTTAAAAAATCTACAGCAGTTTCCTATTAGAAAACGTTATCCTGTTGATGGAAATCTATCAACGAGTGCCCACCATCACTACCTCAGGTGAGTGGTCTCTGTTACAGAGAAAAATGCACAGACTTCCATACAGATGAAGTCCTAAGATAGAGTAACAGAACAGACAGAACTGTCTCTAGGCCATTTGAATGTCTGATATCTGTATTTATACAAGACGTCCAGTGTGTTCATAAATGATTATGTGTAAGCACAGTCTGTGCCCGTTTCCTGACAGACATAATGATTCCAAACAGAGACGGAGCTTAACCACAGGGAACAGGGACATGCCTCTTAAACCAATGCAGGCAACCCTGAGCATTTTGACCAAAGTAACACGTTGAATATCATTCGTCTCATTGGACAAACTGGCTACCACAGAGGGTCCTGCCAGTACTTTTTAAAAAAATGCCTGTCGATCTGTGTGTGTGTATGTATCTATATATATAATCTGTTTAAAAAGTCTCATGTGGTGTTTCCTGTGGCTTTCCAGTGAATCAGCAAATTGTGACAAACAACTATTTCCCTTCCTTGGTTTAAGAATAAATTGAAGAATATTGACTCCCCTCGTTCGATTTAAAAAGGAACTTTGAGTCATCTTGCCAATAGGGAATATGTCAAACTAAGCGTTTCAAATAAGCCTGAACAGGGCATTATGTAGTTACAGCCATTCAATCAACAAAAATGATATGGTCTGTATTTTGATTATGTGGTTACTGCTCCGTAGTTTGTTGCTGTTACACTCATACATACGTAAAACTCAAGCACACATACATATTTACAAATGAAAAATGATTTTTACCTGTTGATAATTGCAAGCATATAAACATGTAAATATGTAAGAGCAGATGCTATTTTACTACACATAATCCCAAGCTCACTTGAGCCAAAAAGACTGTAAGTGATGAGCAACAATAAAATGCTATAAATGTATTCTCCTTGCATCCATGGCAAACATGCTGCTCAGCTCTTGGTTAGACAAAAGAAAGGGGAAAGAGACTGACTGACTGAGATAGACAGGGTGAGGAAGAAAAGACAGGCTGTTTTACATAGAAGACATAAAAACGTCCCCTATGAAAAATAAAAAACTGTTTGAGTATGTGTAAAAAAAATGACTGTATCACTTGGAGGTGTAGATAGAATGAAAGAAATAGATGTGCTCAAATGTATCAGTGCTGCCATATGCCTGTCTGTATATCTCTTTGTTATTGTTTTTAATTTATCAGTTTTTTACTTAGCTGGCAAATCATCAGTGCATGTGGAGGTGCAGAAAATGACAAAGTGGGGAAAAGCATCTACAAAATATATTCAGTTGTATAAGAAGCTAATCGGTCAGATCTAAGGGCAGGAATACTGTGCAGTAATATTGAATTTCTGATTCTGCATTTATTGCTGTCTACTACAGTACAAGTGAAAAGATTGCATAAAATCTCACCCCAAAACACAGGCGGCAGATCATCAGATCCAATGCTTTCTCCATCTCTAGTCAAGATGCTGAGTGGTGACACTTTAAATAATGAACTTGGTTTCTTTGTTTTAGTTCTGTGATGAATCTGCAGGTCTGGTCTCTAGTCTTTGCCGCAAACAGCAGCAACTCCAGCAGGCAAATTCTGGTTCTTGTGCCCACACAATGGGTCAAGGAGACCATGAGGATAAACTAGAAACTTTTTGATCTCTCATGTGAATTACATTTGAACAGCAGACAATTCTCTCAGCAAATTCTTTCTGAAGATAAAATCTCAAAATATATCAGAGAAAATAAATTACTTTACTAAAAGTCACAATCAGAAAAAAATCTTCTTGTCGTATCTTCATACATGCAAATAGGTTAGACAGCATCCACTTATATCCAGTGATAAAAAAACAGTAACAGGTCTTGTCAGACAAACGTTCTCTACTTAGAGTATGCTTGTCTCCTATTTCAGCTGTGACACTGGAGAATCAATTACAAAGCTCAAGCTGGTAATGAGGTCTCTAGTTACCTGATCCTGTGACCATGGGACAATACAGAGGTGTTTAAACTTTGATGGATATTCACCAAATGCTACCCATGTCTGGCATTGCTGCTCCAAAAAAAGTCTAATGAAACTGCACATTCAAACAAATTAAAAGATGGACCTCACTCTAAATAATTTCTAAATTAATAAATAATTTCTTACAACAACATAGAGAATGAGGTGAGGACATGACAGGTGGCTTTCAGGGGCCACCACTAAGGGTCAATTAAAAGTATTTTTATCTTTATAATTAGAGTTTTGATTGTCACGTATAACCGTTATATTAGTAATATTATTATATTTATGCAATATAATATGTAGGAATATAACAATGTAAATAAAGCAAACAATAACATAAGAGCACAATAAGATGCACAGTCATGTTTAAAAGTAAGTACCTCTCTTTTAATTCTGTTTTGTGTGTGTGTTATAAAAATAGCAGATCATACAGTAGCACAATGAAGCCAAAATAAAAAAAAAAACATGCTGGCAATACTAAATACCCCCCACGATTCAATAGCTCGTACTCTGTAGCAGAAATAACTTGAAGTAATCATTTTCTGTATGACTTTATCAGTCTCTCACAATGTTTTGGTATTTTAGCCCATTCTTCCTCACAGCATTGCTTCAGTTCATCAAGGTTTTCGGGCATTTACTTATGCACAGTGCTTTTAAGATCCCACCACAACATTAGAGGCTGGATAATGGACTGGACTTTCACTAGGCCATTCAACAACCTTGATTATTTCATTTTTCAGCCATTTTGATATACTCTGGTGTGTTTTGGATCATTATGCTGTTGCATGACCCAGTTTTGACCGTGCTTTAGCTTTTGGACACATGGATAATAATCATATAATTCTGCCTTTAGGTGTTCATGCTGAAATGCTGTGTTTGGTTTTTGCCAAACATGGCTCTGGGCATAAAGACCAAACAAGTCCACTGTTGTTTCATCTGTCCATAGGACACTCCAGAAGTCTTGTGGTTTGTTCAAATGCAGTATTTAATCCTCAGCTGTTTTTTTTTTTAATCTTTTAAGACAGAAGAACCTTTCTCCTGGCAACCCTTCAAACAAACCATACTTGTTCAGTCTTCTTCTAAATCTGTTGCCATTGACTTTAACATTTAACATGCTCAGTGAGGCCTGTAGGGTTTGAGATGTAGCTCTTGGGTTTCTTGTATTTCTCTGAGCACTGCAGTCTGACCTTAAGGTGAATGTGCTGGGACAATTCCTGGGAAGATTAGCAACTTGCTTTCCACTTGTGAATAATCTTTCTTACTGTGGAACATTGAAATCCAAATTGTTTGGAAAGGTTTTATAACCCTTTCCAGATTGATGTGCAGCAACAATTGCTTCTCTAAGACCTCTGCTCATGTCTTTCCCTCTTGGCATTTTGTTAAAACACAACTAAATGCTCCAGACCAGCAAGCTGCCAAAACCTCTGCTTTCATAGAGCTCTCCACAACTTACCGTGTTAACTCCTATGGAAGCAGTAAGGGGGGACTTAGAATTACCCAAATGTTTTTTTTTTTTGGCATTATTTTCGTTAAATAAAGCCATGAAAGGCAATGGAAAATATTATTTTTCTTTATTGTTTTTATATAAAACATTTCTCTAAAGAAGATTACCATATTTGATAAGTTTATGTTCTTCCTTACTGTGTGTAGCAGAGGATACTCTTTAAACATAAAGTCTATCCAAATAATTTAGGACATTTTGAAGATAAAGTAAGATATGAGAGATTGAGAGAATAATTGGAAAATGTGAAGTATAAAGACTGAATCAAGCTGTTTTCATTTGCCAGCTGCTGTGAAGTTCTGCATGTTTGGACTTTTGAACACAAAAACTTGAGCAATGTTTTGCTAAATTTGCACTGAAAAATAAACTGCTTTCCACCCACCACATCTTTCTAAGCTAAAGCCAAGTATGACATTGGTCCATTGTATCCATTTGGGCAAGTATGTGTGTGGGGAGAATTGTTTAAATTAATTTACTCTTTCATCTGTAGGATGTGTGAAAACAGAAGTTCGAAAACAAAATATTGAACACTGAATTCAACCAAGTGTTTCAACTATAAATCAAAATTTAGAACACATAAACCCCCAAAAAAAAGTATTATGTTCGAGACAATTGTTTACTACATTTTAGTGAAAAAGATGAGGTAAAAAAAAAATGAGATCAAACTTACAAACTTCCTTTTCAGCTTGCTCTTACTTCCACCGCGTTGCTTGCCCTCAGCTGTAGTCCCCGAGCAGTAGTCTGAGCCCATGTCTAGGTGGTCATCTGCTGAGACGCTCTTGCGGAGGTAGGCAGCTCGTGCCCGGAAGTGAGAAAAAGGCGATTGAGATCGAGGGTGGGCCTCGGTGGACCCGCCAGGCTCGGGCTCATCTTCGCCTTCCATGTCATCCTCCAAACGCCACAGTTCCCCTAGAAGATGAGCGCAAGAAAATGGACAAATGACAGAATTAAGGTGCAGTCATGAATAAAAAAAGAGAATAAAGAAAGAGATATAGTGTAGGAGATCAAGACTGATTGTACAGATGATTGGTTTCTACACAGCAATTATTGCAAACGTATTCCACAAATTATGCATGATCATCGACTGATTGCTTTCATAAAATAAAAACATGATTGTAATTATGTTTCCTTTTAAGGTGAGAAATTTTACAGCCAACATTATTCTCAGCCTGCTGCCTTAACAACTTACAATTTCATATGCTGGATAGAAATAATGGCTCATGTAAAATTAAGAGGAAGGAACACAATTGCATCGTCTGTCACTTTTTTCTCTAAGATTCACACTATCACAGCAGAGATTGATGTGTGCTGTCACAGCACAGCACAGCTGCACAAATCACAGCCAACTTTCTTGCATCTGCATTTCAGATGCCTGACTAACAGCACTCATAAAGCACTTGCTGATCTTTTAGTTACTTACAAATTGCAATCCAAGCAATCTGGGCTACAGCAATTCTGTCTATTAGGACAGGAACCATTAGTCAAGCCATCTACAGTAATACATTCAAACATTCAATCAATACTATTTATACCCTATAAATTTAAATGACGCTCAAATGTACTTTTAGCTCACCAATGAAATGCCATCGCCCAGTGATTCATTTAAAACAATGATGTCATGAATTAAATATTTGATCTAACAGTATTACTTTGCACAATTATTATCCTAATTTTCTACATTTTAGGGTAAACATCTAACACAAAGACCCAGTGACTATGGCATAAAATTCCAACCTAATTCTATTCAGTGGGTCGTGGGTAAATCACTTTGGAAGAAAATAGGAACCCAGGCCTGCAAAGGGGCTGGAAATTAAAACAAATTGAGGCAAACAGAGTGGAATTTTCCTGAGAGCTAGAGTGACTTGGTGGAACCAAGTTACCAGCATCATCACTGAACCGTGCAACACTTTGGTGTAGTGGCCAAATTGTGGTACTTCAACTTCTGACAAACACACATGATGCACATTGGTCCAAAATGCATTTTTACTGAAATTAGTTTAAAAGAGCAGCTGTAAAACTATGAATACACTTTTCTGAGCATAACAAACTAATTTACTCTTATCAAAATTGAAATATACAGCAGAAAGTCTTGAAGATCTGTAGGTTTATTTTAGGAGTCAAAAATAAAGCTGCCAGTGCAGATGTGTGGTTCTGTGTTTTCATCAGAAATTGATCATCCTACCTACAAGAGGTTCCTGGTAGGAACCACTTAGGTCAGAAGACCAGAGACAATTCTGTGATTCTGACAAATAATTTGGAACAGCAGGTGTACATGATAGACCTAATGGTATGACCCCAGTGCTTTCAAACAGCTTGTATTTCTGTGTTGTAATTGTGTGTCATCTTTCCTAAATTCTAAACGATCCACCTTTTTCTCTCACTCACTGCACCACCTATATAGTTAGAATTAATTTTCTTAGGCTCAAGAGTAGATTTTGGGCTAAGTAAAGTCTTTTTTCTAACAATGAGAAACAGATACCTATTACTCTTTTGCGACATCTAGTAGCTGTAGTGAATGTAAGACCATAACATAGTATTAAGACTCTCCAAAGGTTTTCAGGACAGAGGTTGGGGTGGTGGATGGATCACAACCTATTACTTACACTAATTATGTTTTCACTGTGTGTAATCTCCTGAAATTAAGAATTGTTTTGGTTTCTTTAGCTTAGAAATTCTGTATCTACATAAATGTGTTAATATTGTGAGACTAAAAGGAAAATGTTTCTCTGTTTTAGTCAACAATGGAGGAGTGGAAAGTGATAATGATTATAATGATAATATGTTTTCTCCTCTCCATGATCCTGGCTTTTCTGCACAGGCAAAATTGTTAAATTGCACTGCTCTTACTAGCAATCTGCATCTATGACTTTAAAATTTGTAAAAATAAAGGGGGAATAAAAAAGTTGTGGGTCTTCAACACAGTCATCCAGGAAATGTTTAGGGCTGTTAGTGTTTTAATAAATATTTTAATGTGACATTCAGTTCTCCTTCATAAATTCATGGATGAAACAATTATTACTCTGGATATATTCTGGATATATGAATAATTTGGATACAGGTCTAAGACATGTTTCTTTCTGGCACCCATCTTCTCCTAGTCCTAAGTGCTGCTAGGCAAAATGTCAAATAAATTGTTGATCATTGCAGTATTAATGAACAAGCTACAGCAACAAGCAAAGAGGGGTTCACGTCCAGTGCGTCTTTACTATATTCCTCAGTGTGACACCAATAGACCTTTAGGTGGACACAGCTGCTGTAGTAAATAATCAAAGAATGCAGTTCTTAAAAAAGAATGCAGTTATTAAAAAAAAATAAAGATGACTGCAAATTTGGTTGCTTTCATGTTATTCTTTTCATTTATGGTATAATTTTTCATTCTCATCATTCAGGTTTATGTTAAGTGTACAGGAAGTTTAGAATTTTGTATTGTAGAAATTATATATTCACTGTGCTTCAAGGAACTACATGTTTTATATATATATATATATATATATATATATATTTTTTTTTTTTAATTTTATTCATTAAAATACAATTTGAGAGCGATATCAGGTACAAGTAATTAACAGTTGGATTATAGACAGTAAGGCAACAAATACACGAACTGTTTTACTCCTAATTTAAGGCAGTGTCTTCTTATCAGAAGGTTTTAAAGGCCTACCCACCTACTTTGAGCAGTTAGTACTTTAGTAAAAGATTTCAACAGTATTTTTTTGTTTTTATATTTCATGAGTGTGATTGATTTTTTTGTGAGCTTAGGATCTTTAGAGTGTGAAATATTACAGTATCAGCAGCAGCCAAAATGTTTTGGGCTTCCAAAGCTGGACCAAAAACACTGAAAATGGCTGGCGAGCAATTCCCAGTTTGAGCTCTAAGGCTTACTTGTCTTTAATAAAGTATGTGCTTAAATCCATAAATGAAGTGAAGCTGAGTTATTAAACAAGTTGAATTTTAAAAAAAGTTGTTCCAGTACTACTGGAGAGATAAAGACGGAGAGGGAGGAAGAAATTGAGACAGGATTTTGATCAATGACATTGGTTGCTAGGCAATAATGACCATGTGAGACTAAGACTGAGACTCACTCAATTTGATATTTGCAACAGAGCAGCAGGAGAGCTAGGGGACACAGGCAAAAACAATGACAATGACAGGTAAATTGAGGACATAAAAGAAATAGTGCGGCTAAATAAGCAATCATATACAGTGTTTTGGTCCAGGAACAACATAGAGATAGTAAAAGAGTATAGATTTTTTGGATTAGAGCAGTGAGGGTTTGAGGCTCAATCAATGCTCTACTACCAAATTAGGTTCATTGAGGAAATAACCTTCGCTTGGATAAAGGGCCATAGTGAGATGATGAGGTACAGAGAGTCTCGATAGGTAGGGAGACAGACTCTGAGATACACTAGAGACTGGAGAAAGACTTTGGTAAAGTGTGTGGTGTGATGCTCATGCTTCCCTTTTATTCATAAACCACTATAAGCTGTTTCAATGATATATTAATGAAGAATGTCACCCAATTAAGATTATTCTTAACAAGAACCACTACATCTGACCTCACATGGTGTCCCTAATACATGAGAATCATGGGACTAACACCAATGGCCTTCTATATATTATTAGACAAAGAAGAGACAAAGAAGAGCTTTGCAAACAAAAGTCAGGAAAGGGAGGCAGGACTGGAGACAAAGCAAGCAAGAAAAAAGTAGGTCTAGAAAGAGTCAAAGAAAGAGGTCAGATCAGAAAGAAATGTTTTCCACTATATTAGCTCCTCACTCTCCTTAGCCCTAACACTAACTGTATTGCAGCTCAGAATCTCTTAAACATCAACCCAAGTATCTTCTGTTTCAAAACATTTTACAGTGGTGTTGGCGTGTCGATTTTCAACATGTGGTTTTATTATATTTTCAAAATGTGCATGTTTGACTATGTTTCAAAGGTAGTAGCTTCTGTGCTACTGCTGTCTCTTGGTGAATCAAGTGGTACCTTGTCCTGCTTTAAGTTATTTTTCTGATGTTTTCTGTTCCTTTCTCTCTTTGAAAAGCAAGCAAGAAAGCAAGAGATGAGCATCTGTGCCTTTCATGCAAGCTTCTCTTGTATTAAACATAATCAGTAAGGATAATAGCAACACAAAGGCTTGTTTACATGCACTTAAGTAACTGAGGTACTCTGTAAAATCACCTTTTTCACGTACTTGGGAAACAGGATTTACATGCACTTAAGAAACCTGGTTACTGGAAATCTGTGTATACATGCAGCAGAAGCGAAAGCAGAGAAAGCTGAGAAAGCTGATTAAAAACGTGGTTACACGTATACATGGTAAAGAAAAGGATGTTCTCTGCCAGAAATCTAACTGGTGAAATCCCCCTACCCCAAGTTTGGAAGCCACCTTTCCCAAAAGCCAACTGTGACCAAATATTTAAATGAATATTTAAAAATGTCTAAAGTGTATTTTTTTGTTTTTAATACTGAGCTCTCCTGTCCATGCTTTAGGCATCTGGGAATCTAGAGTTTCTATGGAAAATCTCCTTTTGAGCTGTGTAAATCAAAATGTTACACTGAGGCATACTCTAGAGTTTTAAATACACTCTTCACCACCTATAAATGTTTTCATCCTTAAAAACACCATCCATCCTTAAAATGAAAGCTACTGTATCTCTGTCAGCAGCTTACAGCTTAAGGATTCTCCATGATCATGAATTTTCTCTGAGGTGAAGGAATAGTGGTTGGTGTATTTGCAAGCGAGAGAGGGAGACAAGAGAGATAAAGAGAGAGAGAATATATATTTCTTGCACAAACTCATGCTGAGACAGCCAGCTGCTGTTTGCTCTCCATCAGGTGAAGCAAATATCAAAGAAGATAAGCATTTGTAAAAGGTTGAAAGGAAAAGAATTGGCACGTGTTTGACCCACCTAGCTGTCTTTAATCTATTGCATCACTGGTACAAGACTGATAGCCAACATTTTACTCTAGTAATTACGAATACGATGGCAGATGGACTGAGATCTAAGGAATGTTTGATTGTCACGCAGAAGAAAGTAAGTCAAACTGTGTAAGGATTTTTTTGTATTTGCATGCCGATCTAAAGGACAATTTCTACTCTTAAGACATACTGTAATGTGCTTATTAATCGACTGAGAAAAAAAAGGGTCCATCATTACTCAAAACATAATACAGCCAGAAACAGCCATTTCTGGATAAAAGGGATGTTTTGAGCAGCAATACTTTAATTGTGAGGATTTGTCAAAAAAAATGTGATTTGTGATTTTTCAGATATTATGTGACCAAGTAAATAAATAAATAAAACAGATGAAGGGGTTAAGCAGAAGCAGTGAATTGTACAAAGTTGACTGGTGCTGTTTTGATAAATGTACATTCGCCAAACCCTGTAAAGTACTGTAGAAGTTTAGCTTTCAGCTTTACCTGGAGGAGGCAGAGTGGAGGCATTTTTCTGGCTGGTGGCAGTGTTCAGGTTCTTCCTGTGGGGTGAAGTCCCTCCAACGAGATTAGAGGGATGGATTCTGGAGACAGTTGGTGACTGAGGGATGCTGGGTAGGGTCCGGGACTTAGCCAATAGCGGTCTCTGCAGCTTCCTTTCCAGGGACCTGGTTGGACAGCATAACTAATTATTTTAATTAACCTTTCGTTTCCTCTTCCAAACAAAAATCTTTATGGAAATCTCCTTCATGATAAACTGACCAATTTGCCAAAATATTTTATTTACTGTAAGAGCTGTTCTAAGCCTTTCAGAATCTTTTAAACTATAGACAGATGGTTTGCATCTTAAGTCATTGATTGATAGTTTTGCTGTAAATGCATCTAACAAAAAAATGCTATTAGTTGTGTAGCAGCCAATGCTGGTTACAATATTTTTGCAGCTTGACAGATATCTATTATTTGCAGCTTTGTTTCTGGCAATTCATATTTAATGTGTCTATTGTAAATCTCTAAACTTGTGTGGTGCACGATGGAGGTAGAATAATAAATTACTGAACTTTCCGTTTTTAAACAGCAATCATTTAGACCATACATCCCAAAAGCATTGAGATAAATTTAAACAATTATTTTATTATTTTATTTAATATTTACATAGAGATGTCAATTGGATTAAAATTATGGCTTAGAAAAGCCCAGTGTTCCATCTCAGAAGTGACTGATTATGTGATCAATGAAGCAACATGTTTTGTTTTAAATCATTCAAATCATTGTGCAGCACAGTACCATGTCGTGTACACAAACACCCTACCATGCACACAGACTCTCATTACAGTGTACTGTTAACGAGCAACAAGAGAGCTGAACTGATCAATAGTGAAATTGCTTCCACCGCAGCATTATCAAGCTGAAGTTTTTTTGGAACACAACCAATACAAATTGCTTTCTTTATTAACAGTTGATAGCATATATTCTTCCGTGGGAGACCAATCAATTAAAAGATTTACAAATTCCAGAAAAGCCACAACACAAACAATCTGAGCATCATCTACGGGTTGTGATTTACTTTCCAAATTGCTATATTATTTTATTTATATGTCTTTTGGTCTAATGGCATCAGCTTGTTTTCAGTAGCACAGATGGGTATTTTTTACCTGAGGAGAGTAAGGATAAGGAATGCTCCTTGTGTTACTGTAGTATCAATACACAGGGTTTTACAAAAAACAAAAAACATTTCAAAAAAAGGCTGTTTCAATTCCAAAAATAATAATGTTAATTTACTTTCCAATAAAACTAGGGCTGACAATTTATCATTATTTTTTTCGCGATTAATCACGGACTGTATGTAGTTAATTTCAAATCACAAACTCATTAAGTAACTAACTACTGCTCAGTTTTTGTTGAGCATATCTGGAGCAATTACAGATCACACAGACTCACTATTGTGAAAATGACATTACCATTTCGTTATTATGCTTGTTTGACAAGTGTTTTAATGAACTATGTTTATTGGTTTTTCACTAACTGAGTTGCTATTTAAATGTAATGATACAGTAAACAAGTAATCCACCTAAGTTTCTCACCACAGCTAGGACCTGTCTCACACTTGCTGCTGCTGCAGCAGCTACTACTGTGCGCTATGTTTGTCTGTGTTTGTATATATGCGTATGTGTGTCCACATGTGTGTGTTTGTGTTTGTGTTTGTGTGTATGTGTATGTACGGAGACGCTTCCCCTCTCTCCATTAGACAGCTGTAGCTCAGTTGGTAAGGTAGTCATCCACTATCATCATGTAGATATGTGTCAAACTGTCCATGGGCAAGACACTGAAGTTGCTCCCAGTGGGTCAGGTGAGCACTTTGCATTGAGATAGATCATTTTGACTGTGACACAAACATTAATGGCAACTTATGCAACAAAACAAAGAATTATTTTATCTGTAGTTGAATTATCTTTATAAAGTTTACATTTGTAACCTCAAATCTACCTTTAGTTGCCAATTATAACCACAAATCATGTATAATTCATGTACCACAGATTTGGCATATTGCATCAAATATCAAAATTAGCTGATGTTAGCAAGCCAATTAAACATCCTCTTCTATCATCCACTTTTACATAATCAATTAAATTTAGTAAATCTGTTTGAATAGTGTAATAATAATTCAGAAAGAATCTGAATATTTATAACACAAATATTAGATACCGTTAAGCAGTTCAAACCAGTTTTTGTAAGCCATTTAACATTTCATTGCACATACGAGTGCTCTTGAGTAATACTCTAAATGTGTTTTTGTTTGACTCAAATACTTCACTCCTCTTTTAACTCCAGTGGATGCCTTGCTCAGGATGCATTTGTTGTCTCTGGGTTATGTATCACTAGGGAGCTATCAGGCAAACCAGCACTAAGTTTTAAGTCAGCATATGTGCAGGCTTGAGGAGTAAGGTACTGACATCTGTCTGCAGTCAGCTACAGTAGTAAATGACTCCTCTGATAGAAGACGCAGGTGTTGGAATTGGGAATATTTGACCTGGGATCAGAGAATCCCCAGATGTAATTCAGAACAGAGATATTGTATGGAGGATCCAGAGTGGTTGGATTATGAATAAAGCTTTTATGTTGGTAAATATTACAGGAAGAACTGATAGTGACTATATGCATACATGCTTGAAAGTGGACACACACAAACACACATTTTGATGGTAATGGCTACAGGCAGGTCTATCACTCCTCTGCAATCCATTCTGACTTGCATGAAAAACCATTTGCCTGAAGCGCACACACACATGCACAAACACTGCCCACTGTTGGTGTAAAATGAAATACCTTAGTTGTCACTGGTAAACACAACAAGCACACTCATACTGACACACAGTCAAACACAGTTGTTGGCTTCCCACCAGCACATAATGATGATGATGATGATGATGATGATGATGATGATGATGATAACACACTGGGCTGAACAGCCGGCCCAGGCCACTCTGACAATTTGGCCCTCACTCATCTTACAAACCTGTTGCTAAGCGACTCTGTCTACAAAAAGAGTGGGGAGAGGAAGAGAGCAATGGAAGACAAGATGAGAGAAGAAGAAAGGAAAGAAGCTGAGAGGAAGAGGAAAGGGGGGAAGAGGGAGGTCAAGAAGAGATGAGAAAAAGGAAGAGGAAATTCTTATTTCTCAAGCAGCAATTTACATTTACATGATAACAATGTTTTGCCCCAAGTTGTAAGTGCAGTCTATATAATAAGTTTCTCTCTCTCTCTCTCTCTCTCTCTCTCTCTATCTATCTATATATATATATATATATATATATATATATATTTTTTTTTTTTTTTTTTTTTTTTTTTTTTACAGGATGATGGTGTGAAGTTGATGTGTGAAACCGTGTGTGAAAATGTTTATTTGGGATATTACTGGCTCTGCAAAAGCCTCTTTTCTTGGTCTTACCACAGGCTAAAATACACTTCACTCCCTCTTGTAATGGGTTTTACTGCAACACATGTACAGCAATTTGTATTAGTGACCTATTTTATTTCTAAAATTAGCACATGCAATTGACTATTCCCAGCTATGCAATAGCAAACTGCCAAAGTTTATTTTTTTATTTCAGACACTGACACTAAAACCTATTTGTCAACAGTTAAGTAGAATTATCTGTGTTCACTTTTTACCATCCCTGGTGCTAACACACCACTGTAGGTTGGTGTACTTTAGGATAGTGCATGCAAGCACTACATCATGCATCATACTGGTTACTTGAAACTATCTGAAGAGAAGGCATGGCATTACAGTTCTATGATTAAACCACTTTAAGTTAAAATATCTGCATCGACGCCAATGATTTAATTTAATTGTGTAATGAACTAGTGTATTCAGTTCTTTTGAGGCCAGTTAAATGGCTTATGATTACTAATTCATAAGCTAAATGTATAGCTTTGTACTGAGCCATTCATCAAAAGACTAGGACAATTGGAAAAATGTTATATTTTATTAACACACATAACATTGAAAAATAACAATCATATATATTTAAAAAATATAATAATATATATTTCTAGTTTTCAAAAATATTTTTTTCAAAATAGATAAGTCGAGGCAACTGTAGCTCAGCTGGTAAAAAGGGTCTTCCAATAATATCAGGGTCAAGTGTTATTCCTGCAACAACAAGGTTTTAGTTTTGAATCAATTCCTAAATTTGTTTTCAGATGTGAGCTTTGGTATTAAAAGTTTAAGACAACAAAATGTTTCCATGTTCCAACAGTAGCCAGCAGTACCACCACCATGATGGAGCATTTGAAGCGTAAGCATCCCAGGGCAATTTTTTAAAACAACAGAGGAAACAGGACAGAACCTTAAGTCCTGTTTACTTGTCCTGTGCCTGCAAATTTTACATCCCTGAAACCTTTATTTCATTGGCTACAATGCTGTTGTGTCATCACGGGGAAGGCATGCCATTAGTTGGCTGTAACAGCCAAGAGGTGTTCAACCACCAAGTTAAGCTGTGCGTTACTGTCGGGGGCTTTGACTGGTTTACTGGCTCATTGAAGAAAAGTAAGCATTTTTAGCAATGACTTAACAGTGAAGAACGGCAGTTTTCTTGAATAACATGGTTTTTAGACTAAAAGCTTTGTGCCATTTTCGTGTAAAGAATGGTGAAAGAGAAAAGAGAAGGGTGTGAAGCACTTGAGGATTCAATAACTCTGTGCCCCTGAAACATCATGAAATGTAAGCTTTACTGTCTCGCTGAGTATGCAATCTTGTTACATCTTGAGAAACTGTTGTTGCTGTGGTGCTTCAATGTTAAATTGGTTTATATTATTGGAATCGTTTTCTGCTTCCTAACAAGGTATAGTTTGTTGAGTTTTGATGGGGATAGCCTGGTGCAATTGTGAAATACTTCAGTTGATTATGTCTTTGTCCCAATGTCTTTGTTGAAAATAGTCTACAGATTCATTTGATTAATTGAAAAATTATTGATAGATTACTTGACAAAAAAATCTTAATAATTTGACTGGCAGCTGCAGCTTGTGTCTGTAAAAGTTCTTAAAGGACAGCTTCACTGATTTTGAATTTGCTTTTAGTTCTAATTTGAGCAGCACATGTAAATAAATGCAATTAAACTTCCCTTTGACTTCCCTATCTACCTCTAGGTGAAAAATGCCTACAGTTGACATCCATTGGAGGAACCTTCAGTTCAGATTATGTCTTCTTGTTGCTCTTACTATGAAGTTTGTAATCACGGTCAACCAGCACTACTCCACTCGTCCCAATCTGTTATAGCTGAATCCTAAAGAGGGCATAGTTAGTGCCTATTGCCTATCCAACGGCAAAAAGCTGAAACCTATTGTATTTCTGTTTTGGGTCATAATTTGCATGCCATATGCATAAGACATGAATTAGAATTTCCAATCACTGACAACAAAAAAAAGAAAAACATTAGAATCATATAGAAAATGGAAAATGAAAAGCCCAAACAAGAATGTGATTATGTGGGAAGGAATTTAAGAAGTTTTTAAAACATCATAAATAACAATGACTCATCAAATTAAAATAAAAAAAGTTTAGCAATTATTTGGCATATGACTTGGAACTGTTTGTAATCTGATTGTAACAAAGATAATTGTGAAGGTTAACATGGGCTCAAAAGCAAGATGGTTACAAATATGTCAATCAAACCTGACAGGATTGAAAAAGAGACTGGTTTACAGGCAGTGGAGGGGTCAGCATACACTGAGTGTTTTACCAGAGACTTATAAGTAAGTCTTGTGCTGCTAATGCAAATCTAATTTTACTCATTGAGTAAAATGTACTCAATGTACCCAAAATTACAGGTTCTATATAAGATCTTACTGAACTGGTAACCTCTCTTTATATTTTGCCCTTTATCCACATCACCCCTTGTACACTAAGCTTCAGCCTCCCTAGCCAGGCAAAGGTCTTCTAACCGAACAAGGAATCTTTTTCTTATCAGGTCATATGTGCATTTCCTCATCTCCTTTAAAAACAGTGAGTGAGGGATACATACAACTGTTGCCTGGGTTCATCACCAGTCAGAAAGCCTAATCTGATTAAAGAGCTCAATTTCGGTCTCTTTAGACCCACAAACCTTCTTGCATTTCACATGCCTTCTGATGAAGTCTAGCTGAGAATCAAAATCAGCTTTTTCCTCTTTGCCACTCCTACATAACGTTTTGAGAGGTAAAGTGAGGTGCTTTTAAAATTGATAAAAAATTTAAATTGATTATTTTATATTTGGGCACTCTGGATGTGAATGTTTCATGAATTTAAACATGAATCTAATTCTAATGTCACCTCCATTCCAGTCCAGCCGTTCTCTTTTAGGCCTATATAAGTATGTTATAAGGATGCACATGCAGAGTCTTGTGTGTTTTGTGGCAGTTACGATTAATAGGTCCATCTCCACTGCTACTTCATGGTGAGACAAATGCTATTGGCTATCTCACCATGTTCATTTGAGCATGATTGGTCACTGACTGGTTGTCATTCAAGAAACTGGCCAATGACAGCTTTGCTTGCCTCTCGGTCAAGTTTGAATGTATCAGAGTGTATCAAGTTGAAATGTGGTCAGAGGAAGTTAAGTGAAGCCACTGGCTTTCTGAGATGAGGAAACAGAGGAGCCCTGTGAAAATTCTAAAGGCTAGTGTAATGTCCATTAATAGTTTCAACATCAGATAACAAACATATGTATGTATGTATTTGTATACCTGTGTGTGTATTTATGTAGTGCTTCATTATGTTATATAGGGAGATGCTAACCACGATTAGCACGCTAGCGCGATGCTAATGTTAGCGCAAAGTTTAATGTTACAGTTAGTTGACAGTTATGTTAACATTAGCTTAATAGTTATTGTTACTGTTAGTTATTGTTGATTAGGAGACATGGCAGCTTTCTTATCAAGAAATATGGCTGGTTTTATTAGACAACCAAAAGTATGAGAATCCACAGTTGAGCCTAGGATGCAGAGATCCAGTCCTACACGCCTCTCTGCAGTGTCCTTACAACCATCACCCCCCGCCCCCCAACTCCTAAATACCTATAGAGACTGTGTCTGTTCCCCGACCAACCAAATTACATAAACCCAAAACGACCATAAGAGGAGGTAATCATGATAACCTAATAAAATTTAAGATGACTACTCTTACAGAACAAAACCCCAAAACTATTAAATGTGGATTATTATATATCAGATCTCTCTCTTCTAAGTCTCTGTTAGTAAATTACTTAATAAGCGATCATCAATTCGATTTATTTTGTCTTACTGAAACTTGGTTGCAGCAGGAAGAATATTTCAGTCTAAATGAGTTAACCCCCCCAAATCATATTAATTATCATGTTCCTAGAAGCACAGGCCGAGGTGGAGGAGTAGCACCAATCTTTCACTCAAGCTTACAAATAAACCCTAGACCTAAACATTGTTAGAACACATTTAACAGCCTTACTCTTAGCCGTTGACACCCAAACTGGAAAACTCACTATTTGTTATTGTGTACCATCCTCCAGTCCCTTATTCAGAGTTTTTGATTGAATTTTCTGATTTTCTATCTGATTTAGTGCTTAGTACAGATAAAGTCATTATAGCGGGTGACTTTAACATTCATTCACAACATAAAATGTTCAAAAAAGCTCTCCGTGATCCCAGAACAACATATTATTCATCTATAATAGAAGAAAACAAGAACAGCCCCCGGTTTCTGTTCAGCAATGTAGCCAGGCTGTAGCCATAGTTCTGTTGAGCCTACTATTCCCTTAACTCTGAGCAGCAATTACTTCATGACTTTCTTTATCAATATAATTGTAGTTATTAGAGAAAGAATTCACCAGATCCTCCCCCCAAATATTACAGATCTTCACGTACAACATTGCTAGAATCATCAATAAGGCCCCAATCCCTCTTAGACTCCTTTTTACCCATAGATCTCGCTGAGCTAACTTCAGTTATTACATCATCTAAACCAACAACCTGTCTGCTAGACCCTATTCCAACTTAACTGCTCAAGGAAGCTTTTCCCCTAATAAATACGTTCATATTAGATATCATCAATCTATCTTTAGAAACAGTATATGTACCACAGGCCTATAAGGTAGCTGTAACTAAACCACTACTTAAAAAACCCTGTCTTGACCCAGGTGTTTTGGCCAATTACAGACCAATATCCCCTTTATTTTTAAAATCTTTGAAAAAGTAGTCGCAAAAAACTTATGTGACCACCTTTACAGGAATAATTTGAATGAAGACTCTCAGTCAAGATTTAGAGTTCATCATAGTACAGAAACAGCACTGGTAAAAGTCACCAACGATCTTCTCATGGCATCAGATAATGGACTACTCTCTATACTTGTTCTGTTAGACCTTAGTGCTGCATTTGGTACCATTTATCCCGACATTTTACAGAGACTGGAACATGAAATTGGGATTGAAGGAACTGCACTAGGTTGGTTTAAATCTTATCTATCTGATAGATTCCAATGTGTTCATGATAATGATGAATCCTCCATGCACACGAAGGTTAACTATGGAATTCCACAAGGCTCTGTGTTAAGACCAGTACTATTTACTTTATATATGTGTCCTTTAGGCAACATTATTAGAAAACACTCCATACATTTCCATTGCTATGCTTGATTAGTCAAGCTTCAAGCATGCCTACAAGACATAAAGGCCTGGATGTCCCACAATTTTTTACTTTTAAACTCAGACAAAACTAAAGTCATAGTATTTGGGCCCAAAATCTCAGAAATATGATTTCCAACCATATCGTTACTCTAAATGGCATAAGTCATCTGCCTCCAGCCTCCAGTACTACTGCAAGGAACCTTGGAGTTATTTTTGACCAGGATTTGTACTTTACCTCACATATAAAACAAATCTTTAAAACGGCCTTCTTCCACCTACGGAACATTGCCAAAATTAGGAGCATCCTGTCTCAAAGTGATGCCGAAAAACTAGTCCATGCATTTGTTACTTTTAGGTTGGACTACATTAATTCCCTACTTTCAGCATGCCCCAGTAACTCCCTAAAGAGCCTGCAATTAATCCAAAATTCTCCAGAAAGAGTGCTGAGTAGAATTCCCATTCAATTTAGAATAGAATTTAAAACCCTGCTTTCTCCTTCTCTCTGCTGGTGGGTTTTCCAGTGTGGAGCTACTGGTGCTACCAACCTGCCCGATGTTTTGTTGTTGCTTTTGTTGCTCTTTTTATTTTCTCTTTTCACTTTCCACTCACCCCAACGGTCAAGGCAGATGGCCGCCCACCCTAAACCTGGTTCTGCTGGAGTTTTCTCGCTATATTTTCGTTATATAAATAAAGTTGAATTGAACTGAATTATTGTATTGCTCCTAAAATGTGGTCTCATACTCTAATTCTACAAAAAACGAATAATTAAATATTGTTTTAAGTTAAAAAAGTGTTTTTTAACATGATGTATTTAGTTTTGTTTAAAGTCTGGCATAATTTTAATCTGTTTTATACAGTATTTGAAGAGACTTCTTTCCTCTTAAAAAATTACAATTTTATTTTACAATCTTGAGCAACACTTTTGAAGATGAAGATGTTTGATCGTAACAATCATAAATATCTTCAAAATAACAATATACAATATAATATTTTGCCACCCCCCTTTTGAACTGCCACTTTATTAAGGGTGTTCAGAAAATATTGGAAAAATCGTACATAACAGAGTTTAACCACTGAAGGTGTTTGATCCTAACAATTTTGGAAAAATCTTTAAAATAACAGTGTTTTGCTACTGAACTATTAGTGCTGTCATTTTATTGAAGGTAGTTTTGAAAAACTGTCAATTAACAGTGTATCTCCATAAATTCTTTAAGGAAAATTTCATTGAATTTATGAGTTTTGCACTTCTTCTAAATTAGGATATTTTACTACGTACTGTGTACTGCGAATCACAGCCAATTACATATGTCTAGGTTTTTGTAAACTAATTCTCCTTTGTATTTATTAAAATTAAACATGAATTTAAGGTAACTAATGAGGTTTTATTTTATTTTATTAAAACACAGATTTTAGTAACATGAGTTATTTCAGGTGTTTGGACTATCTCTATTAATGATGCACCATCAAAAGAGTTTTATTTAAAAGTAGATTTAGATATAGTTAATAATAAAATCACTGGGATTTAATTTTGTAAAACTAAAAGTTATTTAAAAAAACAATGTAAATTCTGTGCTGTTTGTATTTTAAGTTTAAAAATACATAATTAAACATTATGATTATTCTGTGCATTTATCTTATTATAACATTTCTTTATTATGTCACAATTGTCCAAAGTAACCACAATACTATTTTTTGACCAAATTGTGCAGCTCTGCTCTGCATGCCTTTTGGGGGGGGGGTTATTTATTTATTATTATTTATTACCCTTTGGCACTGTGTGCTGCAATATTTTGCAGCCTTAGCTTTATCCTTCACAGGTCAGCAGCACCTCTGAGACTACATTTGATTATAGATCAGGTATTGTAGCTGACTTAGTAACTTAGAATCACAGATTTCCAGTCTGATGTTTAAACAAGCAACTGATCCTTTTGCTGTGGCCAGAGATTTGATTTGCTGCTTTGTAATGAATACAAGAAGCATTCTATAAGATTATGTTCTACAAGCTGTTGTGAGAGGCTAAGTCATTACACAGAGCAGCAGTATTTTTTGGTTTCTGCAGAGCTCTGGTTCACAGGATTACTCTCATGAGCATGATACTAGTTCCAAAAGTATATTAATTGTGCCAGAGATAGATGTCAGGCATAACACCTTTTAAAGGTGTTTGGTCTCTGTGTGTACGCCTGTTCCAAGCAAAGTGATGAAAGTTGCATTGCACTTTGAGTTGCAATCTCGCAAATGCCACCTTTGTCCAAAATGAGCACCTAGGTTTCACTGCTTAACTTATTCAGCATAAATGGGACCTAAGCCATGCCTCTCCTTCCACAGAGTCCAAAAAGTAAATTATGAGTTAGCTAAACTGAAAAACACATGCAGACTGAACAAAAAACAATACGTAAATAAATAAACCTGCACAAAAACAAATTGCATCAAAACTGTGTTTGGACTGATGCTAGCATAATGTCTGAAGTAAAATAGAGTCCCATGTCTCTCGGCTGTCATTTTATTATGTACTGTTATTTTATTGTCTGTGCACTTATACTGCAAATTAATATCCCTCTGGGATAACAAGGTTAATCAAGACCAAGACAGTCTGAGCTTTGGCAAATCTAAATTTAGATGCAAGGTCGTTGTCTCAGGAGAAGGTGCTAGGCGAAGTTGGCAAACACTATACAATACTAAGATGTTGGAAAGATGCGATTACTGTGATTTTCAGCCATTCACTATAAATGGGCTACAATAGCAATCCTTGCTGTAGTCACTACATTCCTATGCCCTTAATATACCGTATAAACATTTATGCATCTTGCACTGACCAATGACTTTCTCGTACGTTTCTCCTTGCTACCATTTAGTCACTGACAAAGAAGACAGAGCTCAGCTGTGCTGGTCCAACCAACAGACTTGTCGCAACTCTGATTGCCCCCAACTCCTTCTGGTTCCTCTGTGGTGAATGTCAAGAGGACAGAGGGAACAAGCATGAGAGAAATAGGGGTGATAAAAGAGAAAGCGAACAATAAAAGAAAAGAAACCAAGCAAGAAGTCACAGAAAGAGACAGAGGGGCGTAGGAAGGGGATTGCTTGTGAAAAAGAGACAGTGAGTGGGTGAGACAGAGAAAAAGACTGTGGGAATGAAAGATGCTGAATTTGTAATGGCAGGGAATCTAAGAGTGGTTTCCTTTGTACCAGATGCCCACCCACATTAACACTTCTGCTGTAAGTGAATAATATGAGATTTGATTATTTGATTGTTTCTTTATTTAGGTGGTGGCAGTTGTAGGAGTTTAAACATTATTTTTTTTAATACTGGTTATGTAATTCAGCATGAGTTTCCAAGTACATTTATGTGGATTCTCATTAGGATTTTTTAAGGTGCGACATAAAGCATTTCTGTTTTATTTTTAGGACACCGCTTGTAGTATGGGAAGCAAATTCAGAGACTCATTATTCAGACGTTTAATAGAAATCAGAGCAAATTACTCTGAATTCAGGATATTACTAGGGTGCAAGACATGTTTGAATCTAGCAATGCTAGGTTTATATAGTGTGCGCAGATTCTGTGTAACACAATAACAATAAACAATTTTTGCACAGAAGGTAAAATTCCAAAATCCACTTTAGCAACGCGTTAGACATTGTTCCTCCACTTTAGGAACTTCAGTTAAGATGAATTATCAAAAATTGCAATTTGATACTGTTAAAATACTGTCAGGATGGGACAGACACAGACAAAAGGGTAAAAAAGTTTATCTCCCTGCAGTTGTGAGGATACTATGTATTCCTATTTATATCTATATATATGTATTTTCCAGCTCCACGATATAACATTAACCTGATTTTAACCGTAATCTTAAATAAAGTAATAGCCATTTGAAGTTATGATGACTGGCAATAATGTTCGCAAAGAGTCGCATGCACGCATGCACACACGCACAGACACACACACACACACCTAAAATCACACATTGTTGATTAATGCTTCAAATCTCCAGACTGTCTGGAAAGGCTTCTCCTCCCTTTAACATCTATTTAAAATTTGTCCATGACCCATGAAGTTAAAGAAACCCACTAAATTCTCTGCTTAAGCCGCTTAAGTTGTGGTTGACACTGGGAGCTCCCAGGGTGTACAGTATGTACAGTATGAGCACTCTTGTGAGCAGCAGACAGACTCAGAAATGATTGCCCTCCCTTTTTCTTACTTCTCTATATATGCAGTATATTGACTTTATCTTCTATTTTTATCAAGAGAAGCCTCTGTATTTAACTGCGTGTTAGTGGGAAGAATCCATAGTAGCAGCACCCTGACAGTAAACATCCATCGCACCTCCACTCTTATGTAACAAAAATGCTTGCTCGCACATGCATACATGCACAAACACATGTAGTATACAAACGTACTTTATTTATGCCTGACAGTACTGCTTGTGCAGTTAAACATAAACATACTCAAAATTACTTTCCTGTAATACGTTTTACTTACAGCACATAAAATGTATTTAATGAGAAAATTTTACTACATTAGTCAATAGTGACACAAACACTGAACACTCGCAAGGCAAAGCTTGTAAATACAATTTGGTTGCACAAAGGGAAACTCTGAATGTGAAATGTGTTTACAGCCACAGAGACAAATGAAACGTGTGCAATGTACCCACACAGTTTGGCGTAGTTGTGCACAGACACAATTACAAACAGACATACACACAGGTTACCTGGCCTCTGCCACAGTGCAGCAGTAACTGCCACTGCGCCGTGAGCTCCTGCCCACCCGCAGCTCCTCTCGAGACTTACGGCGATTAAAGTAGTCTGTGAGTTTCCCAAAACTCGCCATCTTTCCGCTCTCTGTTAACCTCCACCTCTCTGTTTTCTTTTGCCTTCTTTCCCTTTGGAGCTGTAAAAAATATGTTTCTAGTTCAGTCCTGCAAAGCTCCTTGGTATACGACCTCCTGACTTAATGCCTGCCTTCCTCTGCTTCTACCTGGATTCAGTATCACCATTTGACATTAGCCACAGGTCCGAGTCTCTCTGTGCTTTCTCATTCTATTTTGCATAGCACTTAATGTGCAGAAGAACAAGCCAGACCCCACTATGCCTTTCCGTGCCTCCCCCCCGTCGATCATTTGCTACAACGCGCAAAGAACATACACCGACTCTCAAAATAGTAACATTTGTAACTGCCTACCAATCGACCAAGCAGGAGAAGTGCCCCCCCACTGGATAACCAACGTTAGGGAGGAGAGAGAGAGAGAAAATGAGAGAAAAAAAGAGATGGAGGTGATGGCTCGGCATCGGTTTTCTTGTGTGCTGGGGAAAGCAGCGCTGGTGGGAGAATATGAGCTGCTATGATGCTTGTAACCAAGCCCCCCCCCCACCTTCTCCCTATGTTACCGTCTTTGTCTCACTCTCTCTATCTCTCTCTCTCTCATGCTTGAATTCTTTCACACAGTTAGCCGACTCTCTCTGAACACACGCAATATTCGATCAAAGCTGAAGAGCAGAGCAAGTGTCAGTGGACAGGTTTTGTGTGTTTATTAGTCTGTGATGCTCTGGACTTCTCTTATTTTCTTCCTAGCCCCCTCTCTTACACACACATAGATTCACACTCAAACTGAAATGCACCTGCTCCAAAATCATACCTGCTTCCCTTTTTTGTTTGTCTATGTGTTTATTTGTGTCCAGCTGTGTATGTATGCCTCTGTGCACAAGTACCATTTAACTCTAGTTTCATCAATAATGAAAGAGAAGCAGAGAGGTTTGGGCAAAATAACGGGCCAATGGTCCTATAGATTTATCTGAAGAACCAGCACTCTTAATAAAAAGGAAATGGACGGCAAGGGAACAGGTGGGGGGCAGATGGCAAGCAAATGAGAGAGAAGAGAAAGGGGGTAGGAGTGGTCATTGTGAAGTGCTCTTTAATAAGTGAGCGTTTGAGGTAGCGTCTTCCTGCCATGCATCCAAACACCACATATATTGGCATTCTCTCCATCTCCTTCCACGTATCTCCCATTCCCATATTTCTCATTGCTGTCTCTCTCTACTATACCTTTCTTTTTTCAATTCATACAGCCAAATACAAACTTCCACATTATAGGAGCCAGGATCCACATTTCAAAAAATTATGTGGCCTCCTACAGTTTCCACCTGAGTTTTAGCATGATATTTTAGGTTTATTGATAATAAAATAAATTTTTTTAAATATATGTGGAACACTACTGTAAAACGCTCTATCTGGCCTGAGAATACCTTTTGTAAAGCAAGATTAAAGCAATACAGACTGGCACAGAGATTGAAATACTGACAACAGAGTATATCTTTGTGCCAGTATTTTTTGGGTGTGCATGTTCCGCTTCTATTTTCTGTGCTGTGATCCCACGCTGCACTTAATGTTGTGTGAAAGGTGTGGGCTGTATATGCTATGCAAGTTCCTGTGCTAAAGAGTTTGGCTTATTGATCGGCCTCTTCCGTCTCGCACCATCTCAATCAAAATTCTCTTCATTCCCCTCTCTCTGTCATGATTTGCACTACTCCTCCCCCTCCATTGATCCAAGCAGAAGCATGTTCTGACAATACTGACCAAGGGGCATTGTAATATTGTGAGTCTGAGTCCCTGTGTAGAGAGAGCAAGGAGAAAGAGAAGAAATAGAGACAGACAAGTAAGGTGGAGTAATATGCCAGTATAAGATTCCTAATATTTGCTAATACTAGAACATTATGTTTGAACTTTTACCACTAGGATAAGGAATAATGATATGTTTTGTTTGCATCAGTGTTTCTACCAAAAAAGGCAAAAGAGCAAGTGATTATTTCAAACCATTTCAAACAGACAGAAAAACACATAAAAACATTTCCTTGGTCAATGCTCCATATAATAATTCAATATTTTATGATTTTGAATTCAAATGCTTCTCAAAAAGAACATAAAATGTTACTTTGAAATGTTTTTTTTTTTTTAAACCAAGACTAAGATCATTGTCTAAAAAGTATTTTACACACTTTCTGTGGAATAAAGAAAATTCAAAAATAAATGAAGTCATCTGTGTTATATAGCTGGAGAAATACAGAAACCGATGAGAGTCCGACAAGAAGACAGAGAATCGACACTCAGAGGATTTCTGACAAGAAAAGGATACAGCATCAGTGGAACAAACCCCCAACCTCTGAATTTACAATCACTACGAAGAAGAGTCAAGCTAACAGTATTGACAGGTCTGGCTTCGTTTTGCCTTTAGTCTGCATTTGGCTTTAAAATGGTTTTGTCTGATGAATAAATCATATATTGCTATTTGTGTAGGGCTATTTTCTTTCAAACACAAAAACATTTATTTCAGCAGCAGGGAGCACAGCACTTGGTTTGAGAAAGTTGTTTTAACTGACCTTAAAATAGAGAAGAGGTCATATGTGGACACCAAACAGTCACTAGCTTTACATTGTAAATGCTGAATAATTCAGCTATTATATAAATTTGAAGAAATACCTATTCCTGATTTGTCCAAATAAATCTATATAGTGTTTTTATAAACCCCTCAGTACATATTTGTACCATATTTGTATTAAAATCCAGAGCTAGGGGATAATGAAAGCGATTTATTTCCCTCCCAAATACTAACATCCTTGTCATCATCAAACATCCTATTGTTGGCAATAATGTGCACAAGGAGTATCCATACATGTAATCCTGTGAAATTAATATTGACTTATGACCAATCGAAGACACCGTGGTACATCATTCCACTCTCCAGCTCATTTGACAAGAGAGAAGCTGCCAGAGAGAAAGTGAGAAATGGTTTAAGAAAGCTTCTTCCTGTAATTACTGTGGCAGCACTCAGCAGCCTTCCCTACTGGGATTAGTCAGACATAACCATTCACAAGACAAGACACACACAGAATCTAAGTTATTCACAGGAAAATGAAAAAAATGATATTCTCATGGAATGAGGACCTTCTATAGAAAGACACACACACACACACACACACACACACACAAACCACATGCTGAGGATCAGCACTGTCACAGTCTTTATGAGTCATCAATAAAGAGCCCGGCAAAACAGCCCGAGGATAATCTTTCTCCCCATGTGTGCAGACGTGCACATGCATTCTGGCTGTGATGTCTCCGTCTCTACTTCTGCCTGTACTTAAGTCACCACCTCTTTAATTTTCTCTTTTTTATTTCTTCTAATTGATTTGAAAGAATAATACTTGCAATTAAGTTGTGTGATAACATGAGAAAATAAGAAATCAAAAACTGATATAGATTTGTTTTCACTCATGCTCATAAGAGCATTACTGATGGTAAACAGAAGACCAAACTTCTTCTCTGTTTAACATAAGCTGCTCGTACTAGAGTTCATTATGAGAAGAGATGGTTCTAATGTTTTGGCCAAAACATTAGAACCACCTCTTTTTATAATGCACTCAAGTATGAATTCTCTACCCACTTTGACCTCAATAATAGACACGTAGTAGAATTATCACCTTTCTTTGGAGAATTAGTGACATGTCTCCATGTGTGTGTCTATTACGTTCTATATTCAGCTTAAGGGATGAAATCAGAGAGGAACAAACAACAGCTGTGCCCTGCATGATTCATATCCCCTACTGACATATTATGTATTTGAAGAGGAGAAACTTCAGGGACACAAAATCTCTGTGTCATTTAAGTTTGTATACACACTGTATGTACATTTAGACAGGTGGAATTACTCTTAAAGACAGCTAAGAGAGCATTAGTGTGACAACAACTGCATTTTACTGAGACAATGTTAAGTCTTGTTTGCTTGAATCAGTACTGAGTCAGAATGGGGATGCCACCCTTAACCCTCAAGACCAATAGACATGCTTGTTTCCAACTATCCCTGCACTAAGCCCTACTGGTTTCCTAGATCTGTACTGTACATGCAGAGCGGGAATGAAGAGAATTTTGATTGAGATGGTGCGAGATGGAAGAGCCCGATCAATAAGCCAAACTCTTCAAATGATCCAAAACCTAGAAAAGATCAGGCTGCTTGTCTGATATGTCCTTTTACCAACTGTTACCTGCAGATGAGTGAGCATATCTCTGATGATACTGTACATCTGTGATTCTCAATTGCTCTTTGGGGAAATTTCCCTAAGGAGGAGATACAAACAAAAAAACACATTTTGTTTTAAATGTAAATGGTTCAATATTCAACTCCTGAGCAGTACACCTGGGGTACTGCATTGTACATATTTTTAGATTGTTGTCTCAACTGTATGTGTGGTATTTTGTGTATTTTCAATAGTCTTTAGTTTAGTGATTTTATCTGTATACATTTTTTGTAAAGAGAAGTGAAATCCATGTAATGTGTGCTTGATTTGTATTTTGAATGGAGTATTTCTCTTTAAAAGGACTAAATGAACCCCTTTCTATAAATATAGTCCCAAACACAGTGAATACTGTATATACTGCACTTGCATCTCATGAAATGTAAACACTTTTCTTTTTTGCTTCAATGTTTTCTTCTCGACTTTTGCTTCACTTTTTTCTTGCCTTGTGCCTCACTTGTAAGTTGCTTTGGATAAAAGCGTCTGCTAAATGAATAAATGTAAACGTATAAATATACACACCACTGTGGAATGCCAAATTGCTCTAAATTATTTTCTCTTCAGAGCATATAATGGAAAAGCTCTTCCTAGGGGACTTGGGCCCAGATGACTCCTTCCCTCTCTTCCTCTCAACATCTAAAACTGCTGATGCAACATCATTTCCAGGATGCAAGTTAAAATGTTTCCCTTAAAACCATAAAGTCTAATTAAAGTAAAGGTAAGATGAACTGGGAAGTGAAGCTTTTGGAACCTTGGGAAACAAATAAACAAAAGCTCTGCATTTAAAAATGCTTATTTAAATGTTATTAACAAAGTGTAAACACATTTGCAGAAATGTTCATTTACAAATTCATTCTGCACATTATAAACTTAAGGGGTTGGATATTCTAAACAATGCCAAGAATCCAATTTTGTTTCTGCCCATGTTTTCTCTTGTTAGTTCTTTTTCTCAGGAGTGGTTTTACAGCTTATCCCCCCAGTGATAAAGAGCTAATTAATTCTTTCAGTTACGTGTCTCTAAATGCAAGAGCACTGTTGGGGTTTTGTCATCTTAAGTTCACATGCTCTAGATTTACTTAAGTTTTCAAACCCCTACGTAGCCACAGAATTGTATCCATTTTACAGTGAAAATAAAATTAACTTGTGATGTTGATGAAAATCATGTTAATAAATAATACATCACAAGGTAGATGTATGTGCATCTTCAACAGTCCATAACTACACAGTCAATTCATATTACAACTGCAATGTATCCTGACATATTTTTTTATGAAACACCTTATAGAAAACGTAATACATTGTTGAGACAGAAACGCTACCACTAGAGGGCAACTGCTCCTTTGCAAAAAACACCATATCTTTCTCTTTCAAGTGACTGACTCTCACACAGCCACTAAATATATTCACTACTGTCTTGTTTGTCTCTTTCATAAACACCACTTGAGATGGTTCTACTTTCACTCACCCCAGTGATTTCTTTACACAAACACAAAGACACACACACACACACACAGTGTATTGATGGAAGTTAACCACAGCTTTTGTTTTTGCTCATCTCTGATGTCCAGCTTACCACCCTCCATGATTCATTTTGTGATAGTTCCTTCATATTTGATATCTCATTCCTCACTGTCATCATTGTCTGGAGAGTGATTAGGCTGCTGCTGTTGTATGTATTTGTGTGTGCATGCAAGTAGTGTCCATGTGGTGGTGGTCAGCAAATGTGTGTTCTGTAAGTACGCCATAGCTTCATCTGCCACTAACTAGATACACACCAATAAAATAACAACAAAGAGCAAACAGGAAACCATAATGCCAAGGATAAACGCTGTGTTAGTCTAGAAACATGCACAAATGTGAGTATTTGTAAAAGGGTTTGACAGTGTGCTGAGATCATGTATATCTGCAGACAGAGACATGAGACCTTCCAGCTATGCTGTTCTCACAGTCTTGGAGAATTAGACACTGCCACGCACAAACACAGAGGTGGGAGCAGACAAACACACAGCTATTCGCTTTGAGGCAGCAATAAACTGTCTTCTCAACCCAAATACAAGCAGCAGACTTCCACTCAGTATGAATGCATCGTAGTGAGTGCAACATAAACAGGCACATCAAGGATTCAGTTGTGACATGGATCCAACAAATTAACAGGTTTTGCCAATCATAGCAAAAACAAGCCAGCCGGTCAGACGTTGCTGCCATTGGATGAGACAAAACTTAAATCTGTAGCCTACCAAGAAATCAGTGTTCTCTTAGACAGCAGCTAGTTTGTGAGTGACATGTCTTTATCTCAGACTGTGCCTCTGTATTTTTTAGGACCAGAAGAAAGGTGTGGAGTGATGTAACATTTGTTGTTTGGTTCCAGTGTGGTAAATAGAGAAAAAACATTGATATAAAGGTATATGTATGTACTGTACGTAGATCAGACTTCAGTAAGCTTAACCTCAGAGTAATGCCATCCCTAGAAAAAGAGAGGGAAATTAATGAGCTGATAAAAGATTGCCAATTTCCTTTCTTTGCTGCCCAAGAAAACCATATTAAAAGTCAAGATTAGGTTGCAATAAGAGGTTTTATATTGTTTTCTAGACAGTACATAGGATTCAAGGGTTGAAAATGTGACTGCAACCACAATATCCAATGAAGAATGCCACCAGCCATGATAACACAACGGCTTCAAATGTTACATGAAATCAAGTCTTTGAGAGAATGAAAATCTGACACTTTTACTGTTAAATATTGATATTGGATTACATTTACTGTGGATTCCAATGACACCGCTCAGTACTGCAACACCATAAAAACCATGGAACTATTAAACATTTTTTAATTCTTCTGGTAAGTGTCCATCTTCTTCGTTAGCTTAAAATATATTATAAAAGGAGCCTATAGCCCACATACTGTACAGAATGTCTGAATGCAAATGCTTGTCTATCACAAATTCTCTGCGTAAATTGGTCATGAAATCATCACCAAAGTCACAAATATAAGCAAACACAATGTTTCTAAGCGGCTAAAACACAGACACTCATGACTTTTTATGTCTTTACCTAACACACTAATAAACATTTGTATTTTGAATGGAGTATTTCTCTTTAAAAGGACTAAATGATGAAACATAAAGTGATGGTGAAAAAGCATTTGCAGCACTACACTTCTGATATCACTAATCCTCAACTGGAGTCAGGTGTTAGCAAACCTGGAGTCCTATCAGTGAAATGAGAATGTAGCGGTGGTTTAGAGGTACCTTGAAATATAAAAACACTTACTGTGTCAGTGTACTATTGCAAGCAGCATCAGCTGATGTTTACCATGCCTCCCAATAAAGAGATCTAAAATCTACAATCAAGAGCTGTTGATTTGCAATGAGATGGAAAAGAGATTACAGAGATCATTTCCCTTTGTGAATGTGGTTTACAATAAAGAAACACACAGCATCTTCTTTTATCAAAAGCTGTGAGTCTGAAGTTGCTTGCTACATGTAGGTCATCTGTGTTTCATCAGAAAGCAGCTCTGTGCAGGGTGTTTACCCCCCTGATAATACCAAAATGCACTGATTGTTGTCTGTGTGGTGCATTTCAGACCCCCTTCACCTGTATTTTTAAAAATATATTTTTTTTCACAAAATTGAATTATTAAAATTTAATTCACCTTACAATTATGGCCTCTAACACTTATGAAAAAAAAATAATCAAGATAAAACAATTACTGCCCCCACCATTTTGCAGTGATGATCTCATTTTGTGTTATAAATCCAGCACCTCCCTTCCCTTTATAGCAGTCACTTTCACCACCCACCAAAAGCTCAAACTCTTTCATCCAGGCTGCAGCATGTTTCGTTCAGCCAAGAATTATAAACAATAAGATGGTTCACCTGATAGCAAGGCTGACAGCATCCTGTCACACAGTGATGCTCAGCAGGATCTTTACCACAGAAGAAGAGCCAACATGGCCAGTGCTCACTTTCCTTCTGTAATGTCAGTAGATAATTTATTCTACTAGAGTACATTTTTGTTT
Source organism: Channa argus (assembly GCF_033026475.1). Taxonomy (NCBI): domain Eukaryota; kingdom Metazoa; phylum Chordata; class Actinopteri; order Anabantiformes; family Channidae; genus Channa; species Channa argus. The sequence continues at coordinate 11,780,495 of NC_090216.1, read as the reverse complement.
GTGTATTTGTACTTTTACTTAAGTAAATTTTTTGAGTATTTTATCAACCACTGTCAGTGGTGGACTCCAGTTAACTTATCTTGTTAAAGTTGGTTCAGATTAAGGCCTTAACCTTATTGGTCTAGTATGCACCAGTACCAGGACCTCTACATTTTTTACACTTCACCATAGTAGGACATTTGGACATTAGGACAAGTGCAGCAAAAGTGAAAACCTCCAGACTAATGTTTTTTTTTCTTTTTTTATACATATAGCCTAGTGGCATTATTGTAAAATGTGGATTTAAATGGGGATCTGCTATGTCAAAGTTGATCCAACAATATGTGCTTATCTGCACAATGCACCAAATGTTGGCTAACCTCAAAATTCACTTTACTTACCTCCCCTTCTGTCAACCATGCAGACAGGAGATGATAAAAAGCTGTGGAACGCCACCTCTCGGTGTGACTGCACTGAGAACTCAGTAGTCTTATCCAATATAAGATTTTTTTTGTTCACAGCTGCATTACACTATATGAAACATTTCTCCATCTGAAGGCAGCATGGCACATGCACTAGTGCACAGTGCGGTTACATGCAACCATCAGTTGATCAGTTGGATCTATAATACCCCTTATGAGATTATTGATGGTATTTCAACCAGTTAATAAAATACTGTTGCCATTACTTTTTCCAGCATCACTTTGTATAGTTAATGAGTGTGCTCCATAAAGACAAAGAAGATCATGACTGTTTGTGGTTTATCAGCTTAGAAATGTTGATATTTATTGATATTTGTTACTTTGGTAAATATCATATACGTAGTATTTCATGATCAATTTATGCAGCAAACTAGGAAATTGTGACTGTATCTATAGCAATTTTTTAATAACATCTGGCATTGAATGAGTATTTGGAGATGATTTTACTGGCAAAATAATACAGTGGTATATTAAGTGGACAGAAAATTATTCAACACTTGTCAAAATGGATAAACAATCCTGACAGGTGATTTATCGTTTAAGTAATTTTAAGCAAACGTGCCAATAGTTCCACTTTTCGAATGTGAAAATTTATTAATTTAATTTTTGGTTTGTTTTATAAAAATATTAACAACATCAGTCATTGTCAAAGTTATGCATGTTCATGGTGTTTTTGTTGACTTTTTACACAAGTGTAACACACTTTTTATCAATATTTGCATCTGTAGAAAAGAATCAAAAACAGGACAACCACTCTCTGGAATGTAAATGGCTTTATGAATCAGTGGTATGATATTCCACAACTAATTAAGTAGCAATTCCTTCTACCATACCATCATAATTAGGATAAATTCATTTCTGATTATAGCTCTCAGTATGATATTTATTGTCAATATAATTAAACTGTGATGCAGGGGTCCACTTCTACGAAGTCTTTATAACACCTGTGTTTAAGCCATGACAGGTTGTGTCATGGGATAACAAACAGTACAATCCAATACTGAGCCATACTTTCTTCAGAAACAGCACTTCAAATTTTCTTGTTAGCATAAATATCCACATTAGCAAATGGGCCAAATGGGAAATTTTAATGTGGAAAGATGTATTCCATTACAATAATATGCCATTATCGCCCACTCTCCCAAATGTTTGAAAGATGGAACCTGTTTGGAATCACATGGATGCTACAACTTGAGTTAATTTATGAATACGAAACATCATTCAATTTTTACAAAATATCAATTTACATTACATGTCAAATATGATGCTGCTATGCAACAAAGTGAAATTCACATGAACAATTTGCCATCAATCTGTTAAGTCACCACTATCGTGTTGAAAATAAATGACTGTGTCGCCCTCTAGTGGCACAAATGTCACACCTGCACATATCAATATGCTTAGCCATATCTTTCATAAGTAATTCAACAGAACAGTATCTGAAATGCACTAAGTTTCAAACTATTACTCACTCAGCTTTTTGGTCTTTATATAAAAAAGATTTGGGATGATTCACCTTTTTAGCTTTTTGACACACACAGACGCACAGTGACTCTAAAAGAGTTTGTCTAGCAACTGAGAAGGTGTGTGCTTGTCTGTGCACTCATGAACATGTTTCTTAGCACAAGCAAGATGTGTATGTGTGTGTGTGTTGCACTTGCATGGGGGTGCGTTCATAGCCCCTGCTGCTGTTGCAATGACTCACCAGTGAGTCACAGGCTGGTGAGGAAATAGGAGTTGCGCAAGTCTGGAACCCCACTGTCATTCCAGTGTTTGTCAAAATGCAGCCATAGGTCAGTGGGTTTGGATAATAAGGAGGCTGATTTACCAATCCCTGATGTGTCATAGTCAATATGAGCCATGATTGGGTCAGGCACTGATGGACTGTAAATAAATGATTTTACTTGACAGGTTGGGGTGTAGCAAGTAGAAGGAAAAGCATGTAGTCACGCATCCCTTTCTACACACAGGTGTAAATTATACATGCCGGATTTCCTTATGCTGGTGAGAGAAAAGTAGGATGAAATAACAAATAGTGTGTGATTCACACACATACCTGAATCTACAGTCACATACAACCCCCAAACCTAGTACTTACTGTATGGGCACACACCCCAGAAATACCATGCCAGTTGTGTCTCTGCTATCTCCAGATTTTGTTGAAAAGATGCAACAGAGCCAGTTTAGCAGTGTTGAGCAAAAAAGTTCCCTCATAAAGAAGGACTGAAGATATGTAGGGTTACATAAATGAGTTCCCCACCGCCCAGCAGCATGAGGCTGTCTTCATACAGACGGCATAGTTAATGTGCCTATGTGGCATCATTGCTTTTTTATCCTTTTACTATTTTACTAAAAGGCAGAACATAGGAATTTTTGCATTTGAGTGCTACAGGATTTATGTATAAATGTGTGTCTCCACTGATTTATGTGTGCAATTGATACCAAAGTATATTCATAATTATACCATATGTGGGGTTTTATGTGTTCCCTATGCTCATTGCTTCTCTGTGCTTTTGTCTAACCCCTACATCCCAGAGGCTCCCTTCATCATATCAAACTGCAACCTTTTGCATACTGATGATACATCTTGTTCTGCTAAAAATAGAAAATGACAGGCTTTTAGAACGCCCAGACATGTTGGACTATAAACCTTCAAGCAAGTCATCAACCTGTCCTGCTAAAACATTGAGAGACAGGCTGCTCACGCAGAGCATCTGTTTAGATTTCACCAACAGCCAAAAGAGTTGTCCATAAGGAACAGTGTGTTTTCAAACAGACTGATGCTCAGCAGGATCTTTATGCTCCCTTTACAATGTCCCTAACTTAGCTCATGCAAACACTTATTTCCATCTTAAAGCCATGTTAAATTAGAGTGTTTTAAAAGTTGTAATTTCACAATGGCTTTTGCGAAACAAATGGCCCTGGGTTGAGATATACGCAGCTAAAACTAGTGTGCAGGAAGGCTGAAATGATTCAAACAATTCTCTAGTCCCAATTCCATGCACACTGCTGAAGCGTAGGTAACAACAGTACCAGGAAGCCCCAAAATAGAGACCGAGGAAGTTCATTTAGTAAACACAATAATGTAAGTTAACAAACTGTAAAAACCAGCTGTCAAACAAGACAAAAAAAAGACATAATTTCTCTTACTCTAAGAGTTGCTCCATTCCATGGGATGGTATTCCTTGCAGTGTGACTCCTGGTTTTATCTAGGAAAATACACATATGTTAGCTTGCGGGTATTTAGTGTATTCTTTGAGGTTTGAGGGAACATACAAAGTACATTTACTAAAAACATGGTCTTGCATTTAGTCCATCTGCTATATTTGTCATCTCTCTGTCTCTTTAGGGGCCTCCCGAAGCCTCCCAGATCTTAAGGTGTTGAGTTTCAAAGTTGTCCTCAAACTGTGTGATTTATGATGAAAACAGAAAACAATGGTTTCTCTGCTTTCTCTGATGTCCCTGTATTTGTTCACAATTTCTTACTAGTATCCCATTCCTTCAAATGAAAGTTACTTTCCAATTAAGAACACATTCAGCGTTTGATTCTCTTAATCACTGCACACAACTCTTCTGTACACCAATAACACTGACCTGTTTCTTACTCAATGAAACATAATTGTAATTTATATTATTGATGTTAATGTGAGTTGATTGTGCAGCTCTGTGGCACCTGGATAAACCCCCGTATACATAGGTGGGGACACCTCTTCCGCTCGAAGCCTGCATGTTAATTAAGCAGAACATCTGGCAAAAAAAAGGAAACACGTCGTCAAGTTGAACCAGCAGTGCATTCCTTTGATCCAAAGTGCTGAATGTTTTGGAAGGTGATCTTCAGTTAAATTTGGGATGCGTATATCTTTCTGTGCCAACATCTGCTCCAGTCACAAATGAAAAGCAGGCTATTCTAGCTTTTATTGATTTGATAGAAGAATCCTGGCAAGAGCCAAAGACAGTGGATGTTGGCAGTTACAGTAGTAAGGTAAAGAATTGCAAACTTAAATTAACTTTAGAAGACTGCTCACCTTTGCTTTTTGTATAAATGTTCAATATGTTAATATAAGCCAGACAGAACTGGAAAGGTAATTTAGGGCTACAGAAAATAGACAAAAATATGAATCGAGAAATTAATTTAATCGTTTTCTAAATGCCCTTTGTAATCGATTTCTGGGAAAACACCAAAGACCATTTTTGTAACTGTGTCCCGGAATGAAAGGGTCTGGCCAACAGACTAACAGCCACACAAAAAGACTTGTACAGTAACAGCTGCTCAGCTAAAAAGGCCAACAATACATCAAACAGCAGGAACGAAAGACAATTGCAGAGCGGAGAAAAGACTTATTAACTTGTCTCAGTGTCTCAGCTTTATCATATGGTACAGTTCTACCTTAGTCTCCATTCACTAAGAAAATATGTACATTTTGAGTCAAATTATACTTTTTATAAAGATGGTTTCTGTGCTACTCCCTAGCTGAAATGTTATTTGTCATTTAAAACAGACATATGGAAAAACAGACAAGAAGCACCTTCTTTGTGTTTAATTTATCTTCCAGTGCACTATGTGCTACACTGTATCTACATACTTTTCCTCCCTCCACATACAAGTCTTTGCTTCCACCTAGTCATGCTTACTAATCTGTGCTGTAACTTGGAGCAGTGGCCAGCCACTGCCTGTCTGTCCCATTAAACATGCATAAAAAACAGATGTATCTTTGATGTAGCTTTGTTCACATTGCCTCATGTGCATTAGTGTGTGAATGAGTGTGTGTATGTTTATATGCCTTTGTCAGTGTGCTTCCAGGCCCTGCGGGTGCAAGCCAGACTAGGCTGCATGCCCCAACACACAAGGAAAGCGGGAGGGGTGACACAGATGCTTGCCAGCACAAATAATCAATGCAGCTATGTGTTCCCATACATTATCTTTTAACACATAATTTAAATGACTAAAAGCAGTTTGTGATTAAAATGTTTAGCAACTGTTGTATTGTGGATTTACTTTAAGTATTAATTCATTACTTTGTTTTCTCTGATTGAAAACAATTACTTTTAGAAATATATTGTATTCTCACTTACTCCATTTCAGGATTTCATGCACTCTGTTATACATGTTCTTAATTTACCTAGTTTATAACAATTCTATGAAACAGACAGTTCACATTCATGGTAAAAAACTAACTTCCTAGAGGCTGAAATTGGGTTTTCAGTAACAAAATATATTGATGATTGTCCAACATATAATGTGGCACATTCCATAATTTGTTTAGTGACCAATTGATGTATTAATCTACAAGTAAATAGGAAGTTTACTGACTTTCGTGTGATGTGGTTTGGTCCCTCTACTGTCTTGGCCACCTTGTCTCACCTTGGTTTTATTAGTTACAACAAACAATGCTGTTATTAGGATATTTTACTGGGATTGCGCTTAATAATAAGTTTGGCACTGGTCCATCGTCACCTTTTAACACCTGGAGGTGTGAAAACCTTCCATGTTGCAAAGTTGTAAACAAGAATAAGCATGAGTCACCAGAGCGGAGAGCATTTTCTGCTTGTCAACAGCCACACTCAGGACAGTGTGCTGTACGTGTGGTAACATCTGTATCCGTGACAAAAACACAGTCAACCCAAGGCATTACCCCCGTGTCCACCCCTGTCAGCAAGCATCCATGACTATATAAAGTGACCCTGACCCTCAACTTCCTACCATCTATTCACATGCCCACACAGGACTTGTACGACATATGACACATATTTTTTGTCCTGCTGTAACCACTGCCCCCACTCGCCCACTCACACACACACACACACACACCTTTTTCCTTTTCCCTTAAGACAATTGTGTTGCTCACTCTCTATTGTGGAAGCCAGCAACTTCCACGTGTTGGCCATAAAACAGCAAAGATCAGACTAAAAGCATCCTTTTCCTGCCCTAGCATGGTCACAGTTTTTCTCATATAAACACAGGACACACCTTATCCCAACATTATGTCACATATCCGCCCACCTTACCTCCCAAAGTCTTGTTCTTCCCACTGACAGAGAATAACCATGATTGAAAATATTCAAGCTGCCTGCCTTTTGAAAATATTTCCATGTATACAAGTTAAAAAAAATAAGACCAAAACACGTCGTGTGGTTTTATTTTAGACTTTCTGTAAACTTTAAGGGCCGTGTTTGTTCAGGGGGGCTAAAATCCTAAAGCAAAGTTTAGCACTGCTGGTCTCTATTGTGTCAACCAACGTGCCTCGCGCTGGGTTTCCCTAGCATTGTCATGACAACAGTGTGTACGCACCGACAGTAGCCAATGAAAACAATACACCGTCCAAAGTTGACCGAAGTGTGCTAGATAGCAATTTTATGTGCTTTCTGAGAAAGTATCCCAAAAACACAATGAAGACGAGCCACGAGTGGAGTGATTCTCTCTAGCTCTAGCAAGGGACAAGTGGACAAAACCGAAGTGTACAAAAGATGCGTCCATTAACGTACCTTCTAACGAACAAATCTTCCTTTTCTTTACAGATAACGGTATTCCCGGGCTCTTTCGCGTTAGCTGCCGTCAAGTAACGTCGTAACTTTTGTCGCTGTCCTCTAATGAGGAAGTTTGCTACAGCGAAATTGACATTTTCTAAGCATTGATTTAAGCTATTCCAGACACTGCCAGCACCAGCCGCACACAAGTGAGAAGCAACTTCCAGCGGTAACTTTCTCCGCCCAGACTCATTCTCAACTCTCCTGTCTGCTTAAAAGGATGCTTTGCTCCGCCTCACTCATCCCTGAAGATAAATCACTGTAATCCAAGTGATTTATAGTTTGTGACTCTTTACTCATGAAGGGTGTATTTTCTTCAACTACAATTATAGTATTAAGTTGCGAACTACTATAGTTACATCAAATTTCCTTGAATCACTAACAGCCCATTTCTTCATTTTATTTCCTAATGTTAGAACAATGGAAACAGTCCATTTTGAATTCGTTGACTGACTAAACACAGAGAAATTGGCTTCATAAAACATTAATTGTTTTTAGAACTCCTCTTGTTATTGAAGTGTACCGGCCCTTTTTGGCCTAATCCTTTGAACTTCGCTGGTTCAAACAACCTGGGTGACACCAGTATTAACAGAAATAATCCAGACTTACTGAAAGTTTCACATGCTATCCTAATTTGATGTAAGTTTCACTCATGACCTGGAGAAATTAGTAAGTAATATTGGTAAATTAGTCAGTCATATTAATAATATTTTATGTAGGAATGGCAATTATGTTTAGTTCAGGTCATAGTTTTAATGAACAAGTTAAAACTCTCAAACGTTTTAGGTAAACTGGAAATAGTATATGTCCCTGTGGGGGAAGATAACTCCACACAAATCCAACTTTAGATGTATAGGCCATATAGAAATGTTCAAGCCAGCTATATAATCGTATTACCAAATCTAAGAAAGAACAATATCACCATAAACACACTGTTTGGTACAAAGACAAGAAATCTTAGAGGCCACAGTTATTTATGTCACACATGATTTATGTCCACGACAATGCCAAAGGTAGTATATGGCCTCCCACTGGTTGCTGGTTGTTTAATTTATATTCCCCTTGTGTCATTCTGCAAAACCAGACACACAGACAATGACAATAAATCATGATTTATTTGCTGATATACTTAACAGATGATCAGAGAATGTAATACCTACGGAGAGCAACCCTATGGTAGTAAAGATGTAGACCAGCAAAAGTAGCAGTGGTAATGCTCTAGAATGGCCACACTGATCGATTCATTCATTCATTAACTTAGTTATTCATTCATTCATTGCAGTTAGTTGATATGATGTGTTGTTTTTGGTTGGGTGTTAGTTATCGTACTTTCTCTTTCCATATGATTAAGAACATTCTCTGATACACTTATATCACCATTGTTGTTTTTATTTACAAAGAGCTAATGATCATCGAGCTAATTGAGAAAAATAATGCAGAAAGAATGGACTATTATAATGACCTGTTCAACCTAAAAGTGTGCAAATCAGTTCCAACTGATTCAGAACTCAGCTGTACCAGGATCAGAGAAATAAAATACATACCCGTGTTTAGAGTCCTTACGCTGCCTCTTAGTTTCATAGCCCAGTAATTTTAAAATTGTGTTGTTTTCAAAGCACCTCCTTTTTTTACTGTTCATATTTGTAGCTAGCCTATTAGCACTTTGTCAGTCATGGGTTAGGTGCTTGTATCAAACACAGACATGCTTATGGATTGAGTGTCCTTGATTGTTTAGAAAGATCCCGCTTATTGAACCTTGTAGATTAAGATTAGAGCCACCAGATGACACTATAGTGCTACTATTACTTTTTTAGGACTGTCTCTAGGTAGAATGGGAACCTACTCGGAGATTTGAAACAAAAAATATAATGTATACATGACAAGTGTATTTGTATAGTATGCATTAACTAAGGTAAACGACAATATTGCATACTAAAATATTAATATATTTTAGAAAACATGGCGGTTTAGTTTTTTTTACTGTTTTGTTGCTGTTTTAATCGATGGTTACAACATTCGTTCCCGGATATCGTCGTTAACCAATTCGTGTTAAACCTGGGAAATGTAGTTTTCGGGATTTGCATTCTTGGTTTGCGTTTGCGTAAGTTTACTTGCGCCCACACGAAATAAATAACCCATGTTACGCAGTTGACGTACGAACGCTCTCTATTTGCTCCCTGGAGATTCCCCCTTCCTATTCTGACTGTTTGAGGTAAACGTATGCGGTCGGAGCAGTTTCGTTAATACCTGTCGCTTTGAAACTAAACAGCACCTATATATTCTTTTCATAAATGTCTAATTCATGCATTGGTAACAGGAAGCTAAAGCCGAAGCTAAAGCCTGGGAAGATTACGCTGGCCGAAATACAACCTGGGGAAGAACTTATCGTCTCGATGGCTGTGAAAAGTTAACGAAGAGGCGACAGGAAAACAGCAATAATTCCCCTTCTGCCGACTTGAGGTAAGAATAACCAATTTGTGACCAGAATTCGCCAAGCAGCGTCGGGCAGCGTCGATTATTTCGACCAAATGACTGAATAAGAGTGTCTTTGTTTACAAGGACCCCGGCGTCCTCGGCTCTCACTGTCTCAATGGGATTCTTCGGAGTTTTTGTCTGACTACATGTTATAGCTAGTGTTAATGTTGCTGACACTTACAGTTTGTCCCCATATATGTTGTTCATGCGACAGTAGGCCTGTGGTAACATATCAGAGCCAGGGAGTTAGTTTTCTTTCTTTTTTTCTTCATAACAACGTGGGAAATCTGCTTGCCTGCTCAGGAGCGCTGGGCAGGTCAGAAGGAAATGTCATGTATTTAACTTTGCGTCAGAAAATAATGGTACTATAAAGACACAATGACAAAAAGGGTGGCTGATCTGAGAAATGAGACAATAAAATAAATAGTATTAAGGGTGTGGGTCCGGTTTTAGCTGACAGTGAACTTGTAGAGGGTCGAGTTATTTGTGTTCTTCTTCGACTCACTAGTAAGGAGGGGAAAAACACAGTGATCATCAAGACATTCTGGTTGGTGTAGAAATGACAACTTACAATGTACCATGAAATCAGCCTTCATTCTCCCTTTCCTTCTTTCCCCTCTGTTTCCCTGGGGAACAGAAATGCAATCCAATCCCCCATCCTCCTGTCTCTCGCTGTCTGCCACTTACTGTGTCAGCTGCTGTATCTCTTGGGTGCTGACTTGCAGAAGGACAGGTGGCCTTTGGACAGGTGCGTCCTCAGGTTATATCTGCCTTTTCAGTATGTCCTGCTTTGTAGTCGTATGTTTTCTGAGTTCTCTCTTATATGATTTGTTACAGTCTATTTGCATACACTTGCTTTTAGAGTGGTGTTTGATAAATACCAGTGAGCTTTTTGTGTTAAAATTTCAGTATGATGCTCTCACTAATAGTCTTTACAGTTCCACCCTCGTACCATGGTATTGGGGAAGAACCTATAACTACATCGGCATCGATGCTGTAGGTAGATTATATTGTTTACTACAGTGAAACTGTTGTTGACCAGACAAACCTGTTTCCGCCTCAGTGCATTTTAAATGGAGACAGGAGTCGTGCTTGTACCTGTGAATGAACACACCCATGTAACCACTGTGAAACTAATCAGAGTTCCAGAGAAATTACTAGTTGCACAGTCTGTCTGCTTGAGCCGTATTAGTAATTCCGGACTAATATTTAACTCACTGCTTATATGCAACAAAGGATGTACAAACAAATAAATGGAAAAATATGTGTCACGCTCTGTTCTGTTAAAGCCGCCATTTTTCTGGTGAACTCTGAATTCAGAGCCACAGTAAGATGTAAGAAATGAGGTCAGCAAAGTAATACGAAGTGGAAGAAAGAAGAGAGAGTAAACTTTGATGGCTTATCTCAGTAATGTGCAGGGACAGTTGCACAATGATGTGTACTGCAGTCACTGCTATCTTGTACGTAATCCTTCTCTACCTCCTCTGGCAAACGAAAAATAAAAAATAAAAAGACATTAGGGCCCTTAGGCATTTGTCTCAAGAAACAAGCAGTTAATGTCTTCCAATTAGACGGTTACGTGTGACATGTGATATATAAACTGCCTTTATTGTTGTAACTGAATTTTCCCAGAATGAACATGCCTGGTGCTGCCCAGGTTGTTTCTGACATCAATCACTAGGTAATACTCGGGATTAATATTCACATTAATGAGTGAGACCTCTGTGGCTCGGACTCTGCTGGGGCTTATTTAAATCTCTTGAACGCAGCCTTCGAGTTTCTCTCTGCTCGTCAGGCCAGTGCGCCTGCGCTCTGCTGACACTCCAGTAATCCGCTGTTAGGAGGAGATTGCATCCCCGTACACTACGCTCAGGCAGCGAGGAAGAATTAGAGCCGTACAGAAAATATATATAACTGGAGAATAAGAACACATAAGGGGACCTTAACAGAGGCAAATGGACCCATTAAATGCAGACATTCTGGAATGGAGTAGTTTTACTCTATGAGCGACAACGGGACTGGAGCAAGGATGTCTCCTAATATAAGGCAACAAGGCTCAGCATCTGCAGCCCAAACGCTGGTAATATAAGATGAACGGAGGGAGGAATGGACCCGGCGGAAGATGGTGAAGTAGTGCTCTTTCCTGGATGATCCTGCCCGACTATTATCACGTTCCCTGAGCGTGTTTGACGCCTCCTGCGCGATTACTCTTCCTGGCGTCTGTACCATCTTTCATAGCTACAAGTAATGCTTTGCAGTGCTGTAAATAAGATGAATTGTGTGTTATCAGCGATTAATTATCATGTAACATTTACCGAATCTTGAAAGCTAAAGTATTGACCTTTTCCCATGTGACCGCTACTTTAGTCCCATAATAATGAATTAATACTAAATTAAATACACCACGGAATTGAGCTGCCCGCAGAGTCAGGGGGTTTTACCAGCTGTGTATACGTCTGGCAAATATGGTTTCTTTTGCTTGACAGCTTTACATTTTATGGTAATTGTTTCGCCTGTGCCGACTTGTATGACGGGCTGGCAAGTTGATGAACTACACTGACCGGCTTCAGCGGTGGGATCAGACAGAAATTAAGTTGTGTCTCAGTCAGACAGCGGAAACAAGGATCATCCCCTTGTCCTTGAGCTGGCAGAGCTACGCAACTTGAAATTGAACCGCTCTGGTATTTTCTTTTCCGAATATTACACAGAACTTGAAGATGGGCTATAAACTTTGTCTTAACGGTTTAAAGAATTTAAAAGAAAATCTCCTCTTAAATACTTTCCTCAAAGACCTCACTGTATCCACGCTTTCTTCATGTTACGTTCATTTAAGCGGTTCTTTTTTTGTACATATACCAGAAGTAGTTTAATCTTTGAAAAGGCTCTTCCCAAGAGTTTCGGACATTACGTTTTATCCAGCTGGGAAAATGCAGCTGCGATGTTGCAGTAAACCTCTGCAGCAGCTGTTCGTCAGAGTGAATGTCTGAAAGATGAGACTTGGATGTTAGCATACTTGTAGTTTTGCCAACACCCTTCCCCAGAAATAGAACTCATTGTTTTACCTCCTGCACCTACATTGTAAATAAGTTATGTGGATGTATTTTGAATGACTTTTATTCTGGCAAGATCCATGCAGCTATTGATCGGGATTAGATTTTTCTTTCATGAGCTATGATGTTATTGTGATTTCCCAAATGGATTTTTTTCCACTTCCCGACTTGTACATTTTCCAGAGCTGTACTGAATAGATGCTGAGATGCAGAAAGTCACTGAACAGACTGATACACTTTGTCCCGCTTTTGCTGATATTGTGAGAATGTGCAAAAGGGAGAGGAACCAGGGATGAGACTGTACAGACTGGGGAAATGTATCAATGGGAATGCAGGAGGAATTGAGTGGCACTAAGGAACACATGGTGCAGAGTGTTACAAGATTTAAATCTACAAGAGTGAGAATTATAAGCCTTTTCTGTTAGAAAATTGTATTTTCTCCTCTCTGAGACCCACTGCAGAATTGGAATTCAGCAGCACTCCATGCATCAAATTCTTTTTTGTATTGAGAACTTCTTCCTCCGTGCACTGTGGGAAATTTGCACTGATTTGCATACGTACAGCACCTGCAACTTACTCTAAAGTATGAAGTACCCGCATCTGTAATTTCCCAATTTCTGTGTTTTCTTTGTTTGCTTTTACTATAGCAACCTCAGAGTTCTTTGAACTCTGTTTTGAACTTCTCTTTGAGCACAGCCATGGACTCATTGTCAAGTTTTGTGCGCTAAGGAAATCAAAACCTACAGATTGACCTATCCGAACGCATTCAGAAACTAATTGCCTATCGCCGTGGCGATGGGGAGTTCAGCCTCGTCTCTCACTGCAGAGACGGAGTCAGACCATGGCTTCCGCAGCACCCCCTACCCAGCATCACCCACTGTGGGCTGGCTCAGAAACAGCCACAGCAGCCCAGTGTGGGGAACCACCTTCATCACACGTCAGCAGCAGCACCCACTTCCTCATCGAGAGCGCAGGTAAGAACCAACAATGTCCAGCCAGCTGTGGCCAATGCATCTCTCACTCAAGTACCATTTGGAACAGCACTAGCCTAGTCAGAGGCAAAATGTGCAGCAGGGTTACACGAGTGTATTACACTGGATTTCTGTCATTTAAAGCAGTAAGTGTGTATACACAAAGGAATATTTTATAGGATAATTTGCCGTAGTTGTCCTTGGCTTTAGAATTTGGGAGAAATGTGTTTTGTGTAGGTTGGAAAAAAGCGATGTTCATTTGAGATACTATTTTTTTCATTAGAAAACCTTTTTTTTTTTTTTTTTTTTTTTACAGTTTTTAGTAACTGAAAACTCACTAGTCTTACAGCTATGGATCAAATCCACTATTTCATCAAAGCTTATCTAATCAAAGCCTGCATTTTGATGTTTTTCTGTGATGCACCCAAAATCTCTCTAAGCCGGATTTATAAGCAGAGGTCCCACCCTGTTGGTCCCTCCTAGCACAGCTGTACACTATGTGCTAGTTAGTGCTGAGTGATTTGCCTGGACAGACAGACCTGACCTCCCTGGGCTCAGTGAAAAGCAGCCCATGGTTAATGAGAAGATGTTTTTTGCTACCAAGATGAGCTTTGATTCATTTTGGTTAATTTTGAAAATGATTAAAAATGAGTAGGTACTTTCTTGTTGCAGTGCACATTGGTACACGTCGCTAATGTCTAGTGTTTTGTTTCAGGCACATTGACATGTGTTGTCCACCCACAGAAAACTTTACTGTTAATAGAGGCTCCTGCCTTAAATCGATATGAATTGTTAAACTGTATTGCGAAAACTCGCTTTACGAGAACAAGTGTCTCATTGAGCCAACAGCAACTGGGTAATTGAAACAGTGTTGTGTGTCGCAAGGCAAACTAATTCTGGAAGGGAGATTCTATCCATATAGACTGTGTGTTTTTCTGGATTGATTGTGTGAAATAGTTATATTCAGTTACTGTATCTACAAGAAAGACTGTGCCACATTAATCAATTGTTCCTGTCATTTCTTTCTGAATCAGTGTCCTCACAGTCAAAGGCCTGTCAGCTATTTGTAAGAATCTCAGTTTGAATGTGCAGCTCTTCCAACAGTTTTGGCTGACTTTATTGAAGATGATCTTCTCAGCCGCCCTTACAGAAACTCCTTTAGAAATGTTTCTAGTTTTCCTCCAGCTTTTTGGGTCATGTCTCCCGGAATGAGAACAGGCAGTGGATATTGACTGCGTGTAATGTATTGAAGTTGTTGCTGAGTCACTCAAGGCATCATGGTCCGGTTGTTAGTTATTGATTTTTTTAGAGCACACGATCACATTTCCTTACAATAGATGTCATTATTTATTCAGCATCAGTCTCCACTTGGGCTTTCATCTTTCTTGATTCTTGCCTGCTGCTGTCAATGCTTCCCTTGCAATTGCTCCACGCTTAAGAGTTAAGGCTGTCATGGCTTCCATTGCTTACTCTCTTATGATTTTTAAAGATATAGACAAGGCTGGTTTGTGCCCCTGCTAAAGCACGGTTCTTTCAGCCATAGCAGCATGCATGAATGAAAAGTGTAGCTCATACTGTCAGTGTAGTTTTGCATCATACTGTCAATGTGTTTTTTTTTCTAATGCAACACACTATTCAATGGGTTTGTGCAGCTCTGCAGCAACAAGACTTTTCCTCCATTGCCAGTCAGACTGCACCCTCAGTCAGCTCAAGCCCATAAACACACATGCAGATTTGGATTTGCACAGCTATACAGTAAAAAAAATATATATATTGTTTTCTGCTGTGGAAAGAAAGGAGCACACTTACACACACACACACACACACACACACACACGTTTTAACAGTAGCCTATATTTTAGAAACACTGTGCAGCAGCAATTGAACATGCCCTCAAACACTCTCACAGTCTATGCACATATACACACCGCTGTGTGAGTCTAACAATGTTAGGCAAGCTTTGCTGAGCTGTGACAGAGCATGAAATATAGAAACAACAGAACACTATGAGCCCAGCTTAACTTCAGCCATTCTTATACAATTTATTCTATAATATACTGTCCTATAAAAGCTTTTCTTTCTCTTGTTTTTCTTAGCCTGAGAACTGCATGAACAGTTTGTCCTCGGGTGATTTCAATTTGTTTTCATCCAGCATCATCCCATTGACTTTGGGAATTGTTTTTGTGCACCAAGTCAGTACCTTAACTGTGAAGGATCACTTGGTATACTGTAAAATCCCCACTCCTCATACAGAAGGGTTGTTGTATGTGTTGCAGTGTTTCAGAACTTTGGAATCTCGCTGTGTCTGTTTTAATTATTAGTGGCTCAGTGCTGTTTTATCCAAATGCTGGCATTTTTAAGGGAACAGTGTCTCTGCACTTCATTTTATCTTTTCCCCATACTACCAGTACGTTACATTGCACATGGCCTTGGGAGTTCTGAGCCATTAAAATCAGGGTCTGCTCTCTCCTGAGTCGATCCCAGTGTCTCCACTGTCCCCACATAATGGATGATGGCTCTTATTGCCGGTCCATTCACTGGCTCTCCTCTCTTTAATTGGATTAAAACGGGTCCACTTGGATTTGACCAGCATGATCAGTGACCTTGTTTATGTCCGAATTATTTCAGCACATCCTCCCATTCTAATGTCTATCTGATAACGCCACGTCAGGACAGAACCCAAGCCTCTAGAATAAATTTGGCATGCAAGCTTTGTCTCATGTGGCTTTCTTTAGAAAACGGAGTATTGATGCAGAAAGAAATAGTCTATTGGAATAGCAACGGACTTGATTCCAGATTCCCCCACTCTTGTTGCCATGGGAATCTGTAGCATATGTTGAGCAACCTAATTCCATTGGGCCCTAGATCAGGCCGCACATGGTAACCTGGCAGTTCCATAATCACAAAGAAACATGTGCTGGCAAGCTGCACCTCTGGAAGAATACCACACAACCTGCTGATTACTCATGACACTGTTTAGTAATGGTTGTCAGGGAAAAGACCCTGTGTTAGAGCAACCTCATGGAAAGTGTTTTTTACTGGCCTGCCGGTAAGGGTTAAATGTGTGTTATGTTATTTGTGCTGCCTGTTCCATAAGATCCCCTCGGGCAGAAGCAGTGCTGTATCAGCACTGCTTCTGCCCAGCAGGTTTGGGTGCCCGCAGCACCGTGCCCCTGCAATCTTTTCCCCTTCTTCTTCCCTGATTCTAGAGTTTCCTGCCAGCTTCCTGCTTTCTCTTGCTTTTCTCCATTCTACTGATGTCTGCTGAAACCTATTCAGACAGTTTCCTCTGTTTTAAGATTCAAATGTCTGAAGCTGTCTCTGTCTCTGACAGGTTCATTCGTCAAAAATGAGCAGTGGTCATAAAATATTCAGTAAGGGCACAGTTAGAAGTCAGAAGGTGCTATTGTTCTTTGCTTTTCTTTTCCTATTTCCTTACTAGTATTTGCATTTTTAGTATCTTTAGCTTATTACTCATGATCATAAGATGTGTCCACTTTTATAAAGCAACAGCACCAACATTTTTTTTTTACTTTAAATTGTAAAAAAACATAAGAAACAGATATTCTTAGGTATGGAATTAACTTGATACATAACATTTACACAATGCCACAGTTGTTTCTCCAACATCTCAACCTCCTTGTAATGTTCAATTGCCTCAAGGGATTTTTTTGAATTGCTATAGTTTATCCTCAGCTTTGCTTGTTGGAGAATTTGGTAGCCCCTTTTGTCTAATTTGCTCCAGTAGGAGTCTGTGCCACAATTAGCACCATAGCATTTTGTAAACCTATTTGTATTCATATTCAACTTCACAAAGTCCCTAATCTCATTAAAGAGCTCAATGTCACTTCATTAGAATTTGCCCAATTATCTTGTTGGTTTCTCCCCTGTGACTAATGTTCCATTGTCACCAATCCCTTGTGTCACGTCACCAGCTCATCAGAGCAGAAATTCTTTATCAAATGCTAACGTCAGACTCAAGATACTTGTCTCTGACAAGTAGCACTGCGTGGTTCAGAGGAAAAATTTTTGTTGTAACAAATGAATTGTGGAGATGGTTCGGGTTTAATTATTGAGTCATATTCATGTTACGACATATGACCTGCCAGGAAGGCTCAGATAAAATGTAGGAACCTCCTTTCTGACTCATCAGTTCCTGCAAAAAGCAGCAAGAAATGCTTGCTATGGGCAAAATTACTTTTAAGTAATTAGATTGCTCTGATCTTGCAAACAAGTAAAAATCCCACATTGAAGTGATAAACAAAACTTCTGCAAGTAAAACTGCTGCAAGACAGACTGCATTTATTACCGTCGGGGTAGAATAAATTCTCCGTACGTTAAGAATGTGTGAAGGTGCTGATCCAAAGCCTGTCACTGGGGTTTTCTGGGTCTGTTGCAATGCAGCAGAATGTTTAAACTTTCATTAGTTTATTTCTTTTTTGGCCCCTGATAGTCTTATTTTTTAATAACTAGTTTTGCTCTGTTAAACAACAATCACCATTCAGCTGGCACCATCATTCTGTCTGCCAGAGATGTTTTGCATGGAATAGATACAAAACACAAAACCCAAGCAGCAATGTCAGCATTCTGACCGCACTGAGTAACTCCCTTGTAGCTGATAGATATGAAAATCACTGTCTGTACTTCTAGGAGTGCAGCTGTTAAATAGGTTTATTATCAAGTACACATTAAGAAGGCGTTTTTTTTTTTTATTGTTGTTGTTTTTTTTTACATCAACATTTTATACGCTACGGTATCACCACTTCTCTCTCTGAATTCACATAAAACTGTCTCTGCAAATATTTAGTACTTGAGTGAATCACTTTATTTGAGCAGGGACAACATCTAGAGCCTATCTTGCATAGTGAGTTGAGTACATACTACTTTGAGTTATCTAGCCTCACAGAGCCTGATCGTGATCCTAGATTACTGATTTTTGCTAAGATGTTTTCAAATAAGGCAGGTAATAGCTTTTTTTAAAAGGGTGAGAAGAGAAATTCGCAACAAATACCAAATCAAGTGCATTATCAAAAGATCAAGTGGTGCATATTTAATATGAGATGAGATTAAACTGGTTCTTCTAGTCAGGGTTAGGGTAGATAGCTTAGGTAGTTAGCTTTGTAGATGAAGAGATATGTAGTATTATCACAAGACAGAAATATTAAAGTAGAAATAGGACAAAATATTACTAGCTATTGCATGAATAATTATGATTAATTCATTTTTAATATTTGTATTCGTTTTTTTTTTTTTTTTCATAATAGAGAAGTGGAATGAACAGGTCAAAAAATGGACTGTGATGTTATTTTACTGCATGTTACTTATTTTGTTGGAAAATAGGAAGAAAAGAGCTCTATTCTGCATTATGGGTACTTTTCATGGTTCTCCCAGCAGGATTTACATCACAATTCAAATAATTAATTTTTTGTGCATTGCCCTGATTATTTTACCTCAAAAAAATAACTCTTAATACCAAACCCTATATTAAACAATTAATAAAAAATGTTAAGCTCTACAGTAATATGTAGATTAAGTGCTTTACAAAATAAAGTAAAGGCAGTAATAAGACTGATAGGGATAACTAAATGTAAATGAGTGAATGTATTATTTGCATTATTTTTGGTATTGATTTACCTGATTGGTAAATTATTAAGATTAATTGACTCTATGCAAACATCCTAAAATTGCTCTAATATCCAACCAAAGGTTTTCTGAAACTGCAATCTTCTTTTTTTTTAAGTATAACTATTTTTTGCTGTTGGTTGTACTGCAGTTATCAAATTTAGTTGTTAAATTTAAAAGTTTTTTTCAACAGAAGTTCTCTAGAGACATGTAAAGTATACACTGTACTGTTTACATTGGATAAAATATTAATTAAAGTACCTCCCACAGAGGCAAACTCACTTCAACACATCCAGCCACTGTTTAGCCACTTGGCTAAATGATACTTGTATTCATATACAGATAGTTTAGTACTTGTTATTTATCCTGAGGTTTACTGTATAAGGCTTTTAGTACAAGCTACACGTGCCAACTGTTATGTGTACAAGCACCAAGTTACAGCTGAGTGTCATCCAAGCATGTCCTCAGTATTAATCAGCATTAATCTCGGATGCACCTTGCATGTGCCTACACCCTAAAGGAAGTCTAAGTGTAATATAATTATAAGTTATGAGTCTTTTAATTTAGAATAACTATGCTGGGATCAAGGCATTTCATTTTGTACTTAGTATTTACAGTAAAGGCTTTCAGAAACCTTGTGTTTGCAAATTTTTGAAAGCACAGGATGAACTGTCATGGAAACTGTGACACTTGGTGTATGCTGACTGGCAGTCCATGTGTTATGTAATATCTGAAATGCTGACTGCTTTTATATTTCAGCTCAGTCTTATGGCAGGATTCATTCAGTACAGACACCAAGTTAGCCTTTTTTGCCATGTTTAAACAATGATAAGGATTGTCAACAATGATATGCAGCTTTGTGGCAGAGCTTGTTTTTCTGTTGAAAGAATAAAGCTGAAACACTTTGCTCCTAATCGGCAAGAAGAGTACCACACCTTACCCTCAGGCACTGGGCTCTAGGCCAACCTTGGAAAGGCAGTGCTAATGACTGTCACACTAAGGCCAAATGTCTTGCAGTGAGGCGGGGAGAACCTGGCTAGACTGGGCTTATTTGATCTTCCAGCAGAGTTCAGTATGCGGTGTGTGTCCCAGTATCCATCCATAGTAGGTGGCCTACACAGTATCAGTGCTTTTGTACATTTATTTCAGCCTCAGCATTTCCTACACCATAGTTGCTCTGTTTGTTTCTAATAAGTACCTGATTCTTTTCTTCCTTGCAGACATCACAGTTCTAGCAGTTTAACTTTTCCCCTCACTGTGATGTTTTGCTTGTTTTTCTGCAGAATTTTAGAGCTCGCACTCTTTGTAACAGTCTGCTCTAATACAATGATTGACCCTCAGTGAGCCACTAAAATATTGGCCAGAGGTCATTGATGCTCTTCTTTAAATGAATTTAGCCTAGGAGCAGTAAAGACATTGTGCATTGAGGACCTTGATGTAAAAATATAGGTTTTCTTGAGTTCTATGTCTCTCCCCAGACTGTAAGCCATTGGCTTTTTGACCAGGACTGCAACACCGTGTAGCTGAGGAGCTGAAGTGGGCACTTTTTGAGCAGCTCCACTGAACACGGGGCCAAGGTCAAAATGTGTGTGTGTCTGTGTGTTTGTACACTGTCCTGTGACTGAGTGCACCTAGTATACAAAAATTAGCCTTTTATGTAGATTACATGGGGTCACAGACTGTAGTCATTTGTTCTCTGCTGCAGGCATGTACTGTATATGAAAGGTGTGTGTGTGTGTGCGCGAGAGTATGGTGTTAAATGCGTCCTTTTAATTGAGGGCCTACATAGCCATTGTAGTTGTTCATTATGTGTTATTTTAATTTGATAGGTGTAATGCTTTCAACCAATAATAATGGGATAATTAAGCAACATATTAAGAATTCCTAGGGAGCCTGATCATTTTGATGAGAAGCTCTTCCAGTAGTTCCCACAGACAGGAATGTAATGACTTTGGAATCCTCATGCTCCAGCAAGAACCAAATTGCTTGTTTTGGCAAAGGCTCCATGTGGCTGACACCATGACTTTGTCCTCTTGCTGCAGATGAAAGAGGCCTGACAGTTAAGAAGATGACCACAGGGATGAACCTGTCATCAAACATGAGGTGTTGACACTTGCTGTTGTTGATGACATTGCTGTCTTTGCTGTTTGCGGCCCTCAGAATAGCAGGCCTTTGGAGAGCTAAGCACAGTGTGAACATGTGCCATCATTACAAGCACAGGGCTGTCGCTTAATGCAACCACTTTTAACTAAACTGCTGAGGGTGTCGGGGGGTGTTTTGCAGTCTGAGGACACAGCACAGGTTGGTTGGGAATGGATAAAATATTTTCAGAGCAATGTAAAAAAGATGACAATACCAACTATGTGTATAGTATAAAATATTTAATGTAAAAAAATACATAATATTGCCTTATTTTTCCTTATTTAGTCTATTTTTGTCATTAGAGGGACTAGGTTTTCTCTTTGCTCCGGGGGACCTGGTTTATAGTGGAGTGTTGACTCCAGCTCAGAAGAATGAATGCAGTGCTAATGGTTCCTGACATAAAGCACTGGGTCGTCTACTTTAATACTTTGGTTGCCCTGGGCTGAGGACACACACAACGCAAGGCACAAATGTAATAAGACACTAAAACAAGCAATTATGTTGTATCTACAAATAATTTTAGCTATGTTTCTGCACACGCAAAAGTGCACATATCCAACAGCAATTACCCACACACATACAAATCTGCACAAACAAATAGAACAAGTATTATTACAAAATAGTATTCATCCTTACTTCCATCCTCCTTCTTACCTTAGGGAGGAGGTTGACAACAGGGTGCTGGGAGTGCAGGGTTTTCTGTAAGAGGTTCCCCTGGGTTGTAATGCTTTGGCCCGTTTTGAAAGGGTTTAATGGAGTTGAACTAAGGGCAATTAGTTTGCTGGGACACATGGTGCTAAAGTGGAAAAGAGCAGGACCTAGGTGGGCCAACCAGCAGTCACTCTCTTAAGTCTCTTCCATACTTCACCGTTGGCATGGAAATGTCACGTGGAGTAAAAGATTGTTCTTCTTCATGCCGTGATGGGGAAATAGAAAAGAATTATCAGAATATGCTTTTTATAGAAAAATAGGATGCTTCCACAGGGAGTGGACATTTTACAAATAGCCACTAAACATTGCTTCCACACGAAAGCTTCAGACATCAGCACAATTCTCAGACTGAAATATAATAAAGGGAGATAAATATGAGCAGAACCTCAAGCTCAACAGTTCTTCAGTGACTACATCTTTGCCTCTGGGATAAGTAGACTCTAGCTCTTAGCACCTTAGTCTTCACTACCTACAATTCCCACTTACATTCTCTCTGTTGGTGTTCACACATGAGTAGCTTGAGAGACAGTGACATTTATGGGTTTGTCCACACAGAAGCCTCATCCGTCCCTCGGGGCTCTCCCTGTCCCAAACCGACCCACTCCCCAAACCCTTTCACCACCCCCACTGGTGGTATACAACTATGCTGCACCCCCCCCAAAATTACCCTAATATAACTACTAGATTGACTGAGCTGCAGTCACATAGACAGAATTGTACATGTAAGTCAATACACAATAACAGACTGCTTTAGGTTATTGTGCATGGGAGGTGGAACTTAACTGAGTAGCCTGACTACATAGATGAATTGATACCTACAGTATGTTTTTGAATCAAAACTGTCCAAAATAGATTTGTTTCTACACATATTTCCGTCCACAGATTTAAAGTGCTGTTAAAAGTGCTGGTAGTAGTTATTTAAAAAATGCTTTAAATTTAGAACTAAGGTTTGATTTGACATTTTAAACGTTGGCATTTTTGCAGTTTAAAAGTCATTTGTGCATGTGATTGACCTGACCCTAAGTTGTCCCCGTCCGTCTATCTTGCATTAACATTGGCTGAGTTAAAGCAGAAAGAGGTGCTAAGATAAAGTAGAAGAGATCCCATGTGTTTTATCCTTTCTAATAAGTGTCAGCCAGGACTAAAGGAACACTTGCCTTAGTATTCTGAGGAAATAACAGTCTCCTCTCCTCTTGCTCCTCCTCTCTATATTCTGTCTTCCTGGCTCTAATTATGTGGCCATTGTGTATGGATTTATTCCCCTCAGTGCCCCCATGAGGGAGATTTGATTTTTTTTTTTCCCCCTGCATTGGCTAATCTTTCCCTCTTTCCACTCTGTTTTTCTTGTCTAATTCTGTCTCTCTTCTTCTCTTGATGTCTCAAGCCCCCTTCACACAAGCACTGGGAATTCTCCTGACTTTGTCTGGAGATGATATATGTGAGAAAGCAAATGTATAAGTGAGATGCTTCCGACAATTTCCGAACTTTATGCTGCAAGCCACCTAGTGCAAATTCTGTATTATGTAAATAGGCCTGTTCAACATGCTGCTCTGTCCAGATGAAAAGTGAATCGGCATTTTGACGAATTCTCTATCACTCAGTTACCTCCTACCTTATGCCCTTACGCTTGCTCAAGCATTGCTCAGAATATTAACAGTTGAAATTGCT
Organism: Channa argus; assembly: GCF_033026475.1. Classification (NCBI taxonomy): domain Eukaryota; kingdom Metazoa; phylum Chordata; class Actinopteri; order Anabantiformes; family Channidae; genus Channa; species Channa argus. The sequence goes on along the minus strand of NC_090216.1, from coordinate 11,756,870 downwards.
AAAATAATGTTTTGCATAATACTACAATAATTACAATTTGCAATAATTTTTTAATTTTTTACACTCAGTTATTGAACTGTAATGGCTGTGCAATAAAACACAGCCATTACAGTTCAATAACCGAGTGTATTATTGACTAAATTGTTAAAATCAGTTTTACAGTAAATTATTTTTTACTTTTTTCCAGCCACTCTCACTCTCCTGGGTCCATGGCAGCAGCAGTGCGAGGCAGTGAGTGGTCATGTGGGCGCTGCACCTTTTTAAATGCCGGCGCAGCACCTCGCTGTTCCATCTGTGAGGCACCACGCCAGAAACCTGACCTTAACCAGATCCTGCGGTTGAGCAGCACCGAGGAGCATCGCTGGGCCTGCCCCCGCTGCACACTCAACAATCCCCAGGGATCTGAAGCCTGCTCTGTCTGTGGCTTTGGACCGTCTGTTGCTACTCACACACCCCCTACCACAACCATAGCTGCCACTGCCAATGGTCTCCCATCTGTTCCGACGGAAACCCCAACACCTACTGTCACCCCCACAGTGCTACTAGAGCCCCATGGACAACATCTAGCTAAGGAGGAAGTTCTACGGCGCTCTGAGAGCAATGGAGAGGTGGTTGTTTTGGAGGGGCAGCATTCAGGTTGGGCTTGCCCTCGCTGCACACTTCACAACACACCCGTGGCTCTGTCCTGTTCAGCCTGTGGTGGGCCCAGGAAACTGTCTTTGCCTAAAATCCCTCCTGAGGCACTAGTTGTACCTGAGGTGCGCACACCTGTTCTGGGGTTTCCTGTTCACACACCAGGGGCTGTCCCACTCCTCATAGACCTAACAGACGACTCTCCCCCAGCACCTCCTTGTGATTCTCAAGAACCCCCACATGCCTCATCACAGTCCCTCTCTTCCCCTTTTACTTCTTTCTCCTCCCTCCAGAACAACCCTGTCCCCCGCAGCAGGAGAGAGGTGCCCCCTCCAGGGCGCCCACCAAACACAGGCACCAATACTCCCAGTCCTACTTCTCCTTCAACGGCTAGTGTGCCACCCCAGCCAGGCCCACAGCGGCCAGCCAAACCCAAACATGCCCAACCCCAGGAACCCTCATATCCCAGCAAGCGCCTCAGTATCTTGGAGGAGGAAGACCCTCAGCACCACCCATTAAACCCTCACCTCCCTATTGCTTCCTCAGCAGCCCCCTCCTGGAAATGCCCTAGCTGCTCATTGCCCAACCCAGCTAGCTTAACTAAGTGCGAGGCCTGCCGATCTTCATGGGCTGGTGCTGACCTCATTGACCTTGTAGGCTGTGAGACAGTAAGATTTACCCCAGCAAGCCCCTCCAGCCCAGACTTTAGCACCTGGGCCTGCTCCAAGTGCACCTTGCGCAATCCTACAGGTGCGGGCAAGTGCTCAGCCTGTGGTTCTTCCAAGCTCCATGGCTTTCAGGATCAGCAGGCACCCCTGCCCCGCTGCTGTACACACTGTGGCCTCCCACTGGGAAATGGTACTGCATTATGTTCCTGTACACCTCCCTCCACTTCATCATCCTCGGGCCATAAAGTACGAAAACAGACCCGGGGCTTCCCTTCATCCTCTTCTTCTATTGCTTCCGCCAGTTCCTCTTCCTCCTCCACCTCATCAAGCCTTCAGGAGAAAGTAGGACAGTGGAGCTGCCCAGCATGTACACTGCTCAATGACATCAAGACCAAGAACTGTGCAGCGTGCCACACACCACAGCAGTACCTCACCCTTCGCAAGGGGCTGAAGCCTCTAAAAAGAAGGGAGAGCATGCATGTAGAGGCCCGTCGAAGAACTGATGAGGGCGAGGCTAAGGAGCTTTGGGAGAACATAGTTCGGTTCTGCAGAGAGGTAAGAGAAACATTTATTATAGCTTGGAAACACATTATCATTATCGTGACGCTTAGCTCAAAAGATAGACAGAATTTGGACATCTACAGCCAGATCTTTTGAAATTTTATTGCCACATGACACCTGCTGTAAGGATGTCCTGTTGACGTGTGCTTTACTTTTGTGAGTGTATGAATTCTGCTTACATCAGCGTGTGAAGCTTCACACGGTACACATTGCTGGTAGAACTTAGTTTATGCATTGTGAATTCTCTTTTTGTTATGGCTCTGCCAATGTTCCCACTTTCTCAATGAGTCTAATTTCAGAAAAATCCTAACGGGCTTTGTCATTGCCTCTGTTTGCACTTGCTTCATTAGCTAAGTTTAACACAGCCAGTGGTGGATCCTGGATCTCTCTTTTCCTGTCCTCAGTTGACACTAAGAACAACTTCTGAATCAGGATAATAGACTGTAAATGTAAAAGAAGACATACAAAAGAAGACCTGTCTGTGAGAGATTTAAACAATTTTGATCACTCTGAATATAATTTACTTTTACTTTTCATTGAATTTCTCAGTTTCAGTTTGCCAAGTTATTGAAATATCAGCGTTGTGCTTCTTGTGAAATGCAGAGCATATTTTTGTTTATTTTAATGTCAACATATACGCCAAAACAGAACATTATCATTATGCTGCATAACTGGCCAAAAGGTAATATTTACAATTGCATTTAAACTGTTTTATCTTTACTATTAGAGAAAATGTAAATATGCTTTTGTGTTTAGGTGCTTGTCTACTCTCATAACCATGGAAGCCTGTTTCCACCACTGGGGGGAAAAAAAATCATGACCTTCTATCTCAATATTATGACTTACTAAGTCAAATATAATGGGGTACTATCTCAATATTATGACTTAAGTCAAATATAATGAGGAACTATCTTAATAATTATAACTTAGGTAAAATATTTAATATCCCTATTTTTAGATATTATTTCAGTGACCAGTGACCAGTGACCTCAAATATTTATTCCTTTTTTTTTCCAACAACATAAATGGAAATGGTGATATGGTCAGTGAACACTTTGTACTTGTATTTGGTAACAATGGGCCTTATAGAAGAAAAATTTGCAAATAAGACGACATAAAACTAGTGTAGCACTAAAGTTTTAATCCAGTCATTTAAAATTGTACACGTCTGGACCTACTTGCTGCAAAGGCATCTGTGGTATCATGATGATACCTGAAACCTCACGAAAACTGCACTTGAGGGCCTTTTTTGGCCTTTGCATGATGACAATATCAATGTGACAAATATAAGATAAGATGAGATCAACCGTTATTGATGCCACAGCGCGAAAATTCACTCATTAAAGCAGCTCACAGGAATGGAATAAAGTGCCAAAAATATTTTTAAAGTTTTTAAAAAAATGAAAAGTAGAATATAAACTGCATATCGAAAAGCATGTATAAACTAACAGCCAAGAGAATTTACAGTGTTCAACCATGATCACAAATATTTAGCTGAGCTTTTGAGTTGTACAGTGTTACAGCGTTGGGAATGAAAGACCTGCGTTAACGCTCCTTCCTACACTGAGAGTTTATCAGTCTGCCTCTGAAGGAACTGCACAGAGTCTCCACTGTCTGAGTCAGCAGGTGAGAGGTATTGTCGATCCATCCACAGGTGTTGTCACCTTGGCAAACATCCTCCTCTCACCCACCCACTCCACAGAGTCCAGTGGGCAACCCAGGACAGAGCTGGCCCTCCTTACCAACCTATTCAGTCTCTTCCTGTCCTGGGCAATGCTGCCAGCAATATGACTTGTTGTTGAGGTTTGTCAACAGGAACCGCTACCTGATATACGCACCAATGACTTGTCCTCAATCAATCAAGTAATGAGAACCAACAAATAGGGGGGTTGTTTTTGTTCATTGTTTCTGTATTTGTATATGTTTTATTTTCAAAATGGAACACAAGGGAAAGGGTACCAATTAGGGCTGCAAATTAATACCGTTATTTATTTATTTTGAGGGCTTGCAGCAGCGCCCCCTCCAGCAGGTGGCGCCCTAGGTCACCACCTATGGACTGTAACAAGAGCTGACAGTTTCAAAATATTGAGAAACTATCTCTTAGTAAATCATGATTTTGACTTGGTAAGTTATTTTTTTGAGATAGTATCTCATTATTTTGACTAAGTAATTGATTATTTTGGGATACAAGATAATGATTTTTTTTCCCCTAGTGGTGGAAACATGCTTCCATACATAACAACCTAAAATGATGGTCCATTTTTACTTGGTCCAACACCTCAGTGTTTAATGTTCAAAGACCTAGAGGACTTTGAGGTCATTTGTGTCCTAATTGGTTTGATTCACAGTCCCACAGCTATTTGGGGACATAAACTGTGTTCCCTAGCAACTATAATTAAGGTGTGAGAACCTTATTTTTGCTTTTTTGTATCCCATCACTTCATCTTCATTTTATTTCTGCCATGCTAATCTTTGATAAGCCTGCATTATGTTGTCATGGGTATGTTATCTAGGGCTGTCAGAAGGGCTCATTTGAGACCACTTGTTAAGACTGTTAACACTTATTCTAATGAGACGAACCTGATTGGACTAATTAAATGCCAGAAATCAGAATCCAGAGCTCGTGTTGTTTTTGCTGCAGACTTACAGTTTATTTTGTTTGATGCGTGACTACTTATCATGTCTCCATGGCACCTATGATGCCATGTTTACAATAGTAGGAATTGAGCTTTAGAATGTATTATTAATGGCTTTTGAAAGTCACAGGGCTCACTGCTGCAAGCGTGGGTGGGAAGTTGGCTCAGTAAGAAGGAAGGATATTGGAGATCCCTCATCCCCATCTTCCCCTCCTTTTTTCCTAATTTAAGATCAACATTTAAGCTGGTCTTACTTTTAACATTCCTCTTTTCTCCAACAAATATTCTAGGCCTCCCTCTCTCTAGCTCTGCACCCTCCACACTCTTCATGTACTTTCCCCTTTCTTCATCTCCTTTTCATCTCTTCTCCTTCCATCACATCTATCCTCACATGCACATCCTGTTTTTTTTCTTCGTCTCTAATATCTGAAAATATGCTTTCCCCTTGCCATGCACTGCACCCCCTCCACCCCCATCCTACCCTCTCCACACAACTGCACTCAATTCTCCAGTGTAGCAGTCAGTGTGTGTGTGTGTGTGTGTCTGTGTCTGTGTGTGTGTGTGTGTTTTAAGGTGAACACAGGGCTGGCCTATTTTTAGCAGCAGAGTTAGAGGAGAGGAGCAGAATTGATCCGCTTCCATATAGTGAATGTAATCACTAACAGCATCAACTGCTGTGCTTTGGTTTTAGAGGTCAGAGATGTGAAGGGGGTGAGATTACTAAGCAAGAGGTACTACTCTTTCTAATCCATCTGTGTCAAGACTTTGACATTTTGCAAGCACCAAAACACCGGTGGTGAAAATTGAATAATGAATGAAGATTTGGATTTACCCTGATAAAAGATGCGTAGGCAGTCTAGCAACACAAGCACAGTGGAAGTTTCAGACTTTTATTTAGCCTTTTTGGATGGTGTTGATGATGAAATATACTGTACAAGTTACCTGGGAGTTTGTCTAGATTGCAGCAATCGATTCAGATCAAGTGGAGCAGGATCTGTGGTGTAAGAAATATTATTTTCTCTTCACCTGAGTGCAGTTTGTTTCTCTTGCCTCTTTTTTTTTTACCGTCCAGTGTGGGTTTTTAAACCAAGAGGTGTGTTGCTTGATGGCAGTGCCCAAAGTGTGTCTACTTACTTACTGTGCTAAATGAATAAATCCTGCTAACAGCCATCAGCGCAGCTTGTGAATTGTAAAACCCAGCATTCGCTGGACCTGGGTTCTCTGTTCCCTCTCCATGTCATCCTCTGAGGGACCAACAAGAATATGCTACATAGCAACTGATTGACTCTGATTTGTTTCATTTTCCTCCCTAATACCATTATTTTTACTACTTGTTGCTTGGGATTTTATCTGGGGTTTTGCTGTGCATGTTGAATTCAAAGTTTTGCCTGCCTGCCTGTAGTGACAGATTTTCTCTGCCTGTGATGGTGTTCTACATGCCAGGCTGTTCTGGGATGTAGTTGTTTTGGGTTTAAAAAGTACAGTACTGGGAAAACTCACTCTATATTTCTGTGTGACTACAATGTTTGAAGATCAATAGGTTGTCAATTGCATTGTGTGTGTGATCAAGGAGGTGACTCTTAAGGAAGTGGGATTTCTTTACTCGGCACTAAATCAGCTAATTGCAGTCTTGGGTTTGCATGTTGGCATCTGCCAAGCGATAGAATCAGAGGCAGCACTGCTTGGTGGGTTAATATGATAAATATCTTTGCAAGCTGTGATGTATGTGAGTTTGTATTTGCATACCAGATTAATATAACTAATAATCTAATGTGTTTTAACCGACCTGCTTTATACAAGAGACGTAACTACAAGTTACTACAGTAACTAGCCTATAGCCAGTTGCCGTAGCTGAGCTCTGGCAGGAGCAGTTCATGCCTCATGTGTAACCCGGGCCACTGGGTTGTCGCTTATCCTTTTTCTGGCCTTGCTTATGTACAATCTGTGTTCTGTTAAATTAGTTTGTGGTTGAATCTCTGTATGGGTCCAGGGCCAAAGCTTTCCTCTCCATCTCTGTGATAAATCCGCGTCAGCCTCTAAGCCCATACAACAAGAGCCAGTACAAGGGTCAAACTTAAGCCAGTGGGCTACACAATCTGCAAGCTACATGGAGACCTTCGATGGTCAAGGCGGTGAGGCAGCATTGAAGTGATTCTGTCTGGTAGCTAATGCTGCACTCGGGCTACAGAATTGGATTGTGTGGGATGGCAACTAATCAATCTGCTTCCCTATGAGCCGGTTATGAGCCAACGCATTCTGACACCACAAATACGAAACTGGATAGGGTTGTGTGTGTGGCTGCTTGACTCAAGTTTACGCCTAGTGTGTCGGATTAGGTTTCGTGATCTGTTAATGTATCCATGTAGGTGCAGGTCCTGTGTATAGTAGAAACGGCCACATTACGAAGTGCAAATATTCAGGATGTTGTTTTAAATACTCAATCCTCTGCACGAAATAGGTTAAAAACTTAAGCACCTGGAATATTTGAATGATTTGCATATGTGTCCTGTATTCTGGCTGGTACATAGTGCCACAGTTGGTCTCCTGCTGTGCACATGTGTGATGCTTCACCAGCAGTGTAACTACTAGAAGTACTTTTTCTTGCTACATGAATAAATTTGGGAGGAAGACATTTGTCCTTGTTCCTTGTGGAATCCTGGGCTCATGTGGTGCCCTGTAGTGTCCTGTATTAATCATGACAAACCTGCGAAATGTGTCATATCAGAAATAAAAGATAGAGATTAACAGTTAGTCTTCAAAGCTCAAAGTCTCCTTCAAGCTTGTGTTATTTGTTTGAAAAGCTTTATTTTTAAGTGGTCTCTGCAGCTTTGTGCATGCTTTAAAAAATGATTTGTGGGGTTTTAGGTAAGACGTTTTGTCTTAACAACAATACATTTCTTACTGTTTTTAATCAATTTAAAACAGAAGCTGTGGTGACAATATTTGAACACGGTTGGTAGACTCACTTTTTGTCTTCCTTTTACTTTATTTCCACCCTCTACTGTTTCCCTCCCGTCTGTGTTCAGAATGCAGTGAACTTTGTGGATGACAGTTTCCCTCCAGGACCTCGCTCCGTGGGCTTCCCCGAGGGCGACAGTGTCCAGCAGCGAATCAAAAAGTGGCTGCGCCCCCATGAGATCAACTGCAGCAACTTCAAAGACAGAAGCGTCAAGTGGTCTGTCTTCCGCACGCCACGGCCCTCTGACATCCTGCAAGGCCTGCTTGGAAACTGTTGGTGAGCCATCAGAACTAAACACACACTAATCAGTATATCCTAAAATAACTTTAAATTATCTGGAGGCAGACAGTGCATTTAAAGAAACAAGGAAAAGATTGACGCTTTGACTTAGGAGAAACCAGAAAAGCCAATGATCCCCAAAGTTTAACATTGTTCATTCCATTCACTCTTTGTGAAAGGTCAGGGAAATATAAAACAGACATCACTGTGCAATTTTTGACTGACTCTGCTTTAGATGAACAGTCTAGAGTGAAGTAAGTACAGCAAGAGAAAGCGGGGAATGAAATATAAGGAAGCAGAAAAAAGAAATAAGGCAAACCCTAAATGAAAAAGAGAGCAGGGTGGAGTTGGACAGATGTACAGATACACCTGACAGGGAGATTATTCACTGGAATGTGGGGCTGGACACTCGCTTTATCTCCCTGCCCTTGTTCTGTGTGTCCTCTGGGGTGTGTTGGCATCCATGGTTTTCCTCACACAGACACACACACACAGAGACAACAAATAACAGTCACTCACATTTTTATCCCAACACAACTTTTCGCTTGATCACCAGCACACAGCTTATCAAAAATAACCCTCCCTAGAGCTGAAGTCTTTCACTTGCAACAGGAAGTAACCTAAATACACACACACACACACACACACGCTTGTCCTAATAAACCAGCAAACATCCCGGGTCCTGCCGGCCAACCAATGGCAGCAGAAGAAGGTAGTGCCAGTCACCCTTGTCCTTGAGTACGGCTACAGTACAACTGACATTAGAGTTGCATTACGACGTGGCTAATTGGATTTTCATTTGATTCTTTGTAGCCGATTGGTTTTTCATCAGAGGCTGAATGGGCTGATCATCTTTGCTCAGCTGCCACTCGAACAGATGGAATATAGCTTTAAAAATACACATTTGCAACCACACACGCAAAACGCTTTAATTCTGCTTCACCGATTCATGCACTAACACACATTGAAAGGGATATTCCTTTTATCCACCTAGAGGAGTGACTCAGTTTGATAAAATAATGAATAATACATTTTCCAAATCAGTAGTGAGTCAGCGGTATACAAAGACAAATATTTTTCATTCATTGTCCTAAAATCTCTCCTCCCTGTAGCAATCTCATCAACATTGTATGATGTCCTATGACGAATTTCAGATGAAGTCATGTTCACTTTAAAACATATTTCTTTTAACCGGGTATGTGTTCCCAGCCATGTTTGCCTCGTGAGTAAGTAGCAATTTCTGATTCCGTATTTTTGATTAACCAATTTCTCTTGCAAGCTAATTATTTGCTGTGCTGCAGGGTGAATTGACAGCAATAGGGAGGGAACCAGAAGGCACAGAAGCTTGAGTCATCACATATAATTGATTTTCAATGAGGGCAAAATTATGTAAAAAATAAAAATAAAAAATCTTTCATCACAGCTTGAGTTAATAGTTTTTTTGAAATGAATGTTTTAGTTCCACATTTACAGTCTGATGTCTGCTTGTCAGGCTGTTTGTTTTTGTTCTTCTTTTTGTTCCTCTGACTCTATTAACATCTGTCAGCATCCTCTTATCCTGTCCATTCACGCATCCACCTGTCTATTAGAATCAGCTGATCATTTATGTCTTTACTTCTCCATTTGTTTTAGTTCCTAATTCAAATTGTCTTTCCTCTTTGTTTCAGTCAGATTCTCAGATTTAGTCATCTGTCCATCATGATCCGACATTTCATTTTCCAGTTCATTGAGTTTTATCTCTCTCTAGGTTCCTGAGTGCACTTGCTGTGCTGGCAGAGCGCCCCGAGCTGGTGGAAAGGGTGATGATCACTAGGGCCATTTGTCCAGAGGGGGCCTACCAGGTTCGTCTATGCAAAGATGGGACTTGGACGACAGTGCTGGTGGATGACATGTTGCCCTGTGACGACTATGGCTACCTCCTCTTCTCCCAGGTTAGAAACGGAGACAGATACGTGGAATCTTATAAAGGAAGGCTTACGCTTTGCATGGACACTGCTCAGTCATCCTCTCATGTAATGTTTGTCCTTTGCAAAGTTTATAGCGGAGTTTGCATCTTCTCTCTGTGCTTGCATGGGATTCTTACTTTCATAGTTGTAGCCAATTACAGTGTAATATTAATTCTTAATATGAGTTTAATTTAATTTATTATCTAGCTTTATCACATGCAGGTCTCAAAGGACCCCACAGAGGAGGAATATACCTGCAGGTGTAATTAATCAGCAGTCAATTACAGGATAAATCAAGTGTTGCATTATGCAACAAATAAGGCTCAGGGAAACAAAACCAAGCTCCCAGACAAGAGAGAGATATTTGTACAATATTATAACCTCTCTGCATAATATTGCTGAGACTCCTTGTACTAGTTAACTGAGATGCTAAAAGAAAACAAGGAACAAAAGTAGAGCATGTGTTGAGAAGGACAGGTCAAAGTGATTTCTATCGCTATTAAGACATACTTGGACAAAGCTATAAAATACCCACGTAACAAGGGTGGTGAGAACGTGATAAAGAATTAGCTGAGAAAGCAGAAATTAACATTCCACCTGGTTTATCAGGTTATCATGCCAAACCTAAACCCAATACCCTATTATACCTCTTTAGGTGAGCCATACTCGGGCTGATACATGACTTAATGTTTTCTCTTTTCTATTTGTCTAGGCCCAGAGGAAGCAGCTATGGGTGGCACTGATTGAAAAGGCCCTGGCCAAACTCCATGGCTCTTACTTTGCCCTCCAAGCAGGCCGTGCCATCGAAGGCCTTGCCACACTAACGGGGGCTCCCTGCGACTCCCTCATGCTTCAGGTCAGCTCCACTAACCCCCGGGAGGAACCCATCGATACAGACCTCATATGGGCCAAGATGCTCAGCTCCAAGGAGGCTGGGTAAGAGAGGGAGTGCAGGGGAAGATGACTAATTCTAGATGACTAATTGAGCAAGTAACATTATTTTTTCTGACATTACTTTGCACCTTCACCTATCATTTGTTATTATGATTCTCCACTGTTGTTTTTATTCTGTTAAGGAATGCATACATATATACTTTGTGTACTGTACAATTAGCCGAATAACAAACAATAAATATTTTATTAGAAATGAACAAATTTCAGAATCAGTTTTCTGTAAGCACAGCTACAAACACTACGGTGCTACAAAGGTAATGAATGGCAATTTGCAGCATATGTCTGGTTTTCAACACTTTGATGTGTGAGCTTTCAAAGCAACATAAGACAACTTGCAAAGCTCTAAAAGGGGCCAGATCTTCTATGGCCACACTGCACGTCCATCTGTCAGAAGCCATTCAGTGTCATATAATAAAATATACTGTACAAAGACTAGATTTATCAAAGAGGAACAGCAAGCACAAATCAACAGGCATAAATTAGACATAAGTGTACCGATGCCTAACTTGGCCACATTTTTATTATGGGCCTTACTGGGTAAATCAAGAATGAATAAATAATGTTCAAAATGTTTTATATAGAATTTAAGATACTGTGTATGATTAAAACATAATCTTTGCAAAAGACAATGCAGTGACCCCTTTTTCTTAAACTGACTTGTCTTTGTCTGTTAGGTTTCTGATGGGTGCATCTTGCGGAGGAGGCAACATGAAGGTAGATGATGCTGTCTATGAGTCTTTAGGTCTGCGGCCTCGACATGCTTATTCCATCTTGGACGTACGGGATGTCCAGGGATACAGGTATAGATATATAGTGGAAAGCACATGAACTAGTGGATTACCTGCCTGTCCATCTTTCTGACTTCTAGTCTTCTGAACCCTTTGGATTCTGTTTTGACAGTATGTTTAATTATAGACATAAAGGGAAGCATACATTATATTATCCACCATGCGAAACAAATGGAGCAAACATGACATTATTTAGATAAATAAAGCTGGTGACTTACCAGAAACCAGCAGCCACTTCTACTTTGCAACTCTAAATGTGCCATTTGACTTACAAAATACTTATCTAAGTTGTCTCAAGGCAGAAACTCTTCCCTCTAGGTGCATCTCTCAGTGGTGACTGTTGTAGTTTCAGTAGTTAAAACCCATGAGTCATACTGCTGTATATTCTCACTGGCTTGCAGGTGTATGCATGGAATGAAACCCAGACTTTAACCATGTCTTAAAGGTTGTCTTAATTCAATCAATTCATATTTAAACCAACTCTTTATTAAACAGTATCCCATGTGTAGAATTTGGAATAAAAATGTGCATTCTTTCTTAATGTATTTCTTTTAGGTAAATGGTAGAAAATATGCCAGTTTACTTGATCACTTTGGTTATTATGAATTCATACATTGGAGACCTCTTCTGTACTACCTGTAAGAGGAAATTGAAATAAATGTAATTTTTCTCAAGTGACACACACACAAACAACGACTTTAATTTACTGCCATAAAGCTATCGGAGTGGAAGATTGCGCCACAGAGCTTGATCTAAAATCAGTTGGAGTCCTGCTGCTGAGAGCCAGAGGAGATGAAAAGTGGCTTGCAAACAGTGATTCACCTCTGCTTTTTTTTTGGAATGTGGGGCGTCTCCAATGGTTTTTCATTATATCTCCTAAGTCAATCACTGTAGGAAGGAGGCAGTTAAATGACATGGGTTGTTAAAAAGTAGGCAACCATCCATAAGAGGAGCAATATGAGTACAGAGATGAGCAGGCAATGTTCAATGAAAGCTGTTGTCCCTCTAACTGGGTCCTGCATTTGGCCTTCTGTCATCATCGTCCCTAACTATTTCTTTACCCTTGCGTAGGTTGTTGCGACTGCGTAATCCATGGGGTCGTTTCTCATGGAATGGCAGCTGGTCGGACGAATGGACAGACTGGCCACAGCACCTAAGACATGAGCTGATGGCTCATGGCAGCAGTGAGGGGGTTTTCTGGATGGAATACACTGACTTTATAAAGTAAGAACCAATTTTATACAACATTTTTTTACTCAGAAAACATTCTAATTTCATTAGACTGCACATATTATTCAATGGCATATACTATTGTTCACTACTTTTATCTGTACAATTCAGTTACCTTATGAATTAAGATTTTTGTATATACAAATTACTGTATCATGTTTTCTTATGACTTAAACCAAGCTGCAGTAAATACAACTTCCGCTGAAATTATTTGGCTTTAATTTGGATTTATTTTTTGTGCAAAAATGAGCAAGGATCAGGCCACATTTTCTGTCCAAACCTAACCCAAGCCTGACAAGCGCTTGGGTTGTATTCATGTCCGAGTATGACCCGAGCCTGACGCAGCTGAGTTTGTATAGTATTTTTCTAGTACATAATATACGTAATCGGAATAAAAACCAAACAATATAGGATCATCATTTTGGTGTTTAATTTTGCATATTGTATTAGAATAAAGGAAATAAAGAAACGGATTAATTTAGTATGTTTTATATCTAGGAACTACTTATTAGTGATCCAGCCCAGCCCCAACATATATAATCTAAATTTCTGTCCAAGCCCAACCCATATATATCTGACAAAAAGATCAGTGTGAAGGCTATTCAGTGTTTCCTGCTAAAAATCATCAAATTAGTAAGTGTCTGAACAATCATAAACAGTCCAAAATAAAAATGATCAATTACATGCAGTTCTGTACAAGATTGTAACATTAGCTCCACTTAAACCAACTACAATGTTAAAATGCTCATTATATATCAATGAACAAGTAAAAACAATGCAGTGATTATAAGCCAATAATAGAATATAAAAGTCTAATTGTCACTGGGGGAATTTTCTTCATTGAATTCTTCAACTGCACAATCGTCTTACGTTCTTTTACTTACGCAGTATTTCAATACATTTACTCAAGAAAAAAGGTCTGAATAATGAATGCCAACATTCATTTGTAGATTGAAATAAATTAATTGTCAATAACAATCACTGTTTTAGCCTGTCTGCCCCCTAGTGGTCTTCAATAGTAATGATTGTGTCTTGCTGAATGTTATGTCAACATTAGTTATAATTGCTGGGTTTTTTGCGGAGATGACTTCATTATCAGTCTCTTTGGCTGTTGGGGTGAAGAACTCAGAGGTTTTTTTTTTTTTTTTTGGCATAGCATCCTGTGAGGATTTATTCCAGAAAAAATGTACTAAACACCTGCTTTTCATATAGAAAATCTTTAGAGCTTTAGTTGCAGTATCTGAGTGCAGGTGAAATTGCTCTTAAAATGTCCTTTAATAGTGCCATGATGGACACACATAATATGTGTTGCATTGCTCAGTAATCTCATGTCTTTTGGATTTTACTGTCCATCTGGTATTGACACTAAATTGAATGACAGCATTTTTGTTGTTTTTAGTACATTGTGTTTGCTGACAAGCGCATTATACACTGCTTCCCACACCATGGTGTTTTTATGTTTGTTTGTTGTTGTTTTTTTGTGGTTTCTTTGGTTGCCAGGGATTTGGCAGGCAGATGCTTAGACTTGTCATGTTGTCATATTTGATTAATCCTGCCACTCAGTAATACACACCTTCAAGTATTGACTAGTGTTTTTCTAGCTGTGTTTTTTCTTGTTACCTTTAATAAAATGGTCATTTGTCAGTGACTTTGAGAGGAAACACAATTACCTGTAATAGTTTCATTGAAAACAAACCAAAAGTAAACTGGATCATAAAAGAGAATCACTCTCTGAGACCGACTAAATGGCAAAACTGAACTGTATTATAGCCCTAGAAATAAAATTTGAGATTATGTGTGACTGCCAACAAAAAACGTTTTACTGAGTTTCCATATTTTCTGTTAATAATCTAATTTTACTCTACCAACAACTGAACAAATAGACTGAACTGCACTTGCACAGTAAATATTTTCCTACAGTCAGGAAGCCATCTGATCAGTGCATGTTGTCCAACCAGTCCACCAGGACAGAGAGTTTACAAAAGATACATAATGAGTTAGTGTTGGTCTGTGTTGCCCATGTCCCTACTTATCTAATAAAGTAAAAGTTCCATTAAGTTCAGAAGGAATATTGTGCCTGAAAAAATCCTTACCTATCTTCAGGCTCTATATTGTGTTTTTTTTTGACAGACAAATATTCTCCTAGCTTTGGACCTACATTCAGGTACTCAAGCTTATTTCAGTGACAAAAATGGAAAACTTGTTAGGTTGTTGGAATTATTACAAGGCCCTTTCATGCAGTTAACCAAAGTACAAAACAAAAAGAAACAAAAGGTTTCAGCAGCAGACATTAATTTCTGTTGATCAAAACGTACTGTAGAACTTAAAGCTTTCCCCATCTTTATTATTCTCCTTTCTTCTTGATTGTCAACTAGACAAAAGTAAGATGTAAGACAGTTGTCAAAGCAAGGTTAGGAAGTGATGAAAAATGAAAAACAGACTGAAAGCAAGTGTCTCTCGGGAGTTTTGTCTTTGAAGGAGAGGTTCTGATATGTTAGCAAGGTAAATGGTGTTAGCACCTGTGAGGCTATGCTAATGATAAAGACTGCTGTTATGCATGCAAACAGACTTGGCTTATGACAGCAGGGGAACAGCTGGTAAAGTACACAACAACTAGCTCTTATGCACTTCACAGAACATCCAGACTCTGAACATCTACTCTACTGTAGATGTTCACAAAACATCAAGACTTTTCTACCGCTGCCATAAATAGACTAAAGGAGAGTCTTGCTGCCCTCTCTTCTCTTCTGACAGGTACTTTGACTCAGTGGACATCTGTAAAATCCACTCAGACTGGCAGGAGGTGAGGCTACAGGGTTGCTTCCCCAGCAAGGCCAGTGGCCCGGTCACTGTCACAGCTCTCACTGTGCTAGAGAGGACAGCATTAGAGTTTGCTCTTTTCCAGGAGGGAAGCAGGTACAGACACCAGCTTTGGTTCCCCTTTTATTTTATTTTTTGTTTGTCCTCTTGTCTTTGCTCTGACTCATTCATCCCCTGTACCTCTCCAGGCGTTCAGACACGGCCGACAGCCACCTCCTGGACTTGTGCATCATGGTATTTCGAGCCTCCTTTGGCAGCGGCAACAAACTGACCCTTGGCCGCCTCATGGCCCACAGCAAGAGAGCGGTGAAGAAGTTTGTTGGCTGCGATGTGATGCTCGAGCCAGGGGAGTATGCTGTTGTCTGCTGCGCCTTCAACCACTGGCAGATGAATGTCAGTGGGATAGAGGGTCCACCCACACCCAGTAGGTCTACAGATGCAGTGTGCATAAGCGAGGCTTTTGATATTTATTCCACATCAAGTGAATCAACTTGTTGACAGTATATGTTGTTTTTTGTATGAATGCGATTATTCTTAAGTATATAACTGTCATGTTCCCAGTCTCAAGCCCAACCAGTGGAACAGCACGACGGCCCAACCAGGACTTCCCTGGCTACATCCTTGCCATCTATAGCTCCAGACAAGTGATGGTGGAGCAGGTAGAAGCGACTGGCACCACTCTTGCTGATGCCATCATACTCCTCACAGAAAACAAAGGAGAAAGACACGAGGTGAGACACAGTCACACAACCTGTAGGTCTGTTGAAAATCAGTTATTATATATCTCCACTCCTGATTTTTCTTTCCATCTCCTTGTCTTCTTATAGTCATACACACTGTTCATCTTTATGCTTTAAAGCCAGTCTCTTTAAGCCAGTTTGAGATTTCCGTAGCAGAGTACCAAATCCCATTCTGCATTCACACATGTAGGTGCACACACATGAGGAAACCATTTATTCTGGCTCTGCTTAACAGCACTTTGTGCTGTCATATTGGCTGGTGTTTTAGAGGATGAAAAAGCTTTTTAAACACTTGAGATCATCTTTGTTAAATCATTTTGCTTCTAAACTCCACAGGAATTCACCACTCGCAGTAGGTGGGCCAAGCACTGTGAAGTAGATGGCAGCCACTACAAAAATTGTAGTGTTTTCACAATGGGACTTAATTTAAAAAAAAATATTAATAAATAATGTAATTCATGAAAAAACTGTTTTGTATTTTGAGCCCAATTTATGCACTGCTAAATGATAGTTTTTACTTCTTGTAGGTTAATTGGATGGTGTCACTTTCCTTAATTAATTTGCTTTCATATAACAAACAGGAGCATCATGGGTATACAAGGGTGGATCATAAACATCACATGCATATGCAAATGTGTTCTGTACATAACTTTTCATCTTAAATATTTGCATGCTCTCAGGGCCGTGAAGGTATGACCTGCTACTACCTGACCCATGGCTGGGCGGGACTCATTGTGGTGGTTGAGAACCGCCACCCCAAATACTACCTCCACGTTTCCTGTGACTGCACTGACAGCTTCAATGTGGTGTCCACACGCGGCAGCCTCAAGACCATCGACAGTGTACCCCCGTTGCACAGGTACATATGTGTTCCTTATTGTTTACTTCCTCACATGCACACATCTCTGATCTCTACACAACAGTTTTCTTTTTATCTCGTGTTTTACCTTGGTAGGAATGACCTAAATAAAAAGTGAGGGGATAGAATTCTCTGGCACATTCTGCACAGGTGCAGCAAACTTGCACTCATTTTAATGATTATATGTGCTAACATAAACGTAGTGATCCCAGAGGATTAATGTGCTGTATTTCTTACATCTACCTTTGGTTCGCCACACTACAGAGATTACAGCTAAAAACTGCCCTTTAAAGAGTTGAACATGGGCACATACACACCTGCAGAATCTAGTACAGTTTAGCTGTTTACACATCATTAGGTTTCTCTGAGTGTAGGTTAACTGTATGCATGTTTTAATCGCACATAAATTCAAATTTACAATCATATTACCTCAACTTTATGTCCCACATAATGGTCATGTTCCATAATGTCAATTCACATTGTAAAAAGACACCAGAGTCTTAATTTTTCGATGTTCCTGCTCATTCCCTCCCCTCTTACGTCAGTGCATCATACACAATGCACAACTGAAGAATATCACATGCCTTAACTCAAACTAGAAAGGTTCAGAACTGGAGGTGTCTTTTAACATTTATTATTTTAATGCTCTCTGTCTACCTCTGCAGGCAGGTGCTGGTGGTGCTTTCACAGCTAGAGGGAAATGCTGGCTTCTCAATCACCCATCGCCTAGCTCACCGCAAAGCAGCTCAGGCCTCCCTGGGAGACTGGGCCCCCACCAAGGCCACCCACAGCCCCCAGCTTACTCCGGACATTGATGGCCTCCACCGGCCCCGGCCTTTATGACCATTGCCCAATTTATCCCCCACAGATGCACAGACTCTTTGATGAACTGTCAGACCACTGGAAAACCAGGCAAGGAGAAGGGGGCAGGTGGTGTGTCCAGCCCTAAAACAAAGAGGAAGATGTGATTTAAGGGGCATCTTAGCATGAAAGCACACCTGAATGTATAGCATAAGTGGGCAGCATTTGTGTGCTCTCCTTCTAATGCTGCATAAATGTTAAGGTTTTCATCTGTCCCTTATGCACTGTGTCCCTTGCCAAGTGGATGTGCCATGTCAGAATGAAATGAGGGAAGCAGGTCACATGGAGTGACCCGGCTGCACTAACAGGATCCAGACTACTTTAAACTATGGCTATTTTTGGTACAAGCACTGTATTTGGAACAGATGTCAATCCTAACTTTCATATACCGGGGGAGGACCCTGGTTTCAGTCAGCCTCACAAAGGCCAGGGTGGAGTGCTGTAACTACTGAGCCATCTGCCGACCAACAAACCTATGAGCCAATCACCTGCAACAGTCAGCTACTCTCTATGTCATTCACAAAGACAATTCACACATCTGGACAAGTTGTATCTTACCCAGCGCTCAATATGGTACTTGATGAGCCAAACCCAACTTCTATTATTACTCATATTCATATGTGTGTTTGTTATTTTTTTTGTTTGTTTGTTTTTTGTATTTGAGAAATTACAGTTTTGTTATGTCCATAATTATGCTTTGAAAGTTGCAGAAAAGCCATCATTTGTACAGTACTGTGTGTCTTCACTCTCCATTATCACTGCAGTGCTGTCCAGCACTCTCTCTAGCTCAGGACCAAACCTATGATCTGTACAGTAAGTTGGATTCAAGCAAAACCTCAAGCTGTTGTTATGGCAGGTGCAATAGCATCTTTCTGAATCTTTGTTGTATGTACTTAGTGGCCAGCCTGTGGTGTAGGTGTTAGGAAGTTTCATCTGGCAAAAACCTGACCCGTAATAGGATTCCCACCCCTGCTGCTTTGATATACTAACATAAAGTTTTTCCCTCCAGAGAAACAACCACTGGTACCTCCTTTTTTCCTGGAGGGAAGACTTTACATTACCAGCTTTGTACTGTACCCCTCAGGCACACTGGCTCTTTTTCATCCAGTCCAACAGCTACAGTAGTTTATATCTGAAACCCAAGGTCAGTGTGTGTGTATGTGTATTTGTCACACATTTGCAGCTTCCTCATAGGTTGATTTGCATGTTAGTGCACATAAGTAGTACAGGAGATGGTGGATCTTGGATCAGTCAGTATGTCATGGGGGGCTCTTAAGAGTAGCTGTCATGTTTACCCTGGGAGGTCAGGGACCACTTTTGTTTGCCTGGGTGCAGTGTGAGCATCTGGGCCATCCTCCCCTTAGAATACAGCAACAGCACATTAGCGACTGCACAGAGTCCTTTTGTAATAACAAATTACCATTTTGTCAGACTGCATGCACGCGTAACGAGAGAGAAGAGGAACCCCTGAGACATGTTGTGACACAGGGAAATAGTTTAGTTCTCTCTGAATTGTTTGCCCACAGCTGTTTCACACAGTTTTTTTTTAAGCATGTTCTTTCCAATTTCTCCAGTCTCAAAGCCATTACTCCTGTTTGTCTGAGGATCGTTCTGTCCTCACTATGGCAACATAGCTGTTTTATCAGAGAGGGGGAAGATTAATGTGGTACTCTAATAACAGGATGTCAGAGTTTATGTCTTACTATTGTGTGAGAAAATAGGGGGGAAAACTTGAACACTAGAAAAATCCCTGACACACTCATACAGTAAATAATCCAATGCAATTCTTTTCATGTCAAGATCATTTTGAATCTGAATATTTAAGTTCCTCCATGAAATCATTCAGTTCAGGCCTTAAGGCTTTGAATTACAAGTGCTGAAGCATGGAGCATCTCATGAGCATTGTCCCTTTTGGTGTTATGTTTGGCATTGACGATAACTAGCAGTACCATGTATAAGTGCTTGCATTCTCTGCACAACCACATCTGCCAGCACTAGTCAGCTGGACTTCATGTCTTTAAGGATAGTTTGTAAGAAATAAAATAAAAAAATAAATTGTTTCTTTAAGTAAATCTTCTTCTGAAGCAGATGTAACGTTAATAATGTTCTCCAAAGAACCATCCTGTGTAATGACCACTTTCAGTCTATTTGGCGTGTGTGTGTGTGTGTGTGTGTGTGTGTGTGTGTGTGTGTGTGTGTGTGTGTGTGTGTGTGTGTGTGTGTGTGTGTGTGTGTGTGTGTGTGTGTGTGTGTGTGTGTGTGTGTGTGTGTGTGTGTGTGTGTGTGTGTGTGCGTGCATACAGTACATACCCAGAGCCAAGCAGCTGTGAATATAATGTCTAATTTATATGTATAAGTGATTTGCAGGCCTGTTTTAAAATAAATAATTGTAGATTACTGAACTGATCAATGACAAATAAAGAAATGTGATATTTTATGGCTGTAGTTTGAGCCCAGAGGGGTTAGCTTGACATGAAATGAACCTGCACTAAAACACCTGCAAAGACAAGGCACCTCAAAATTCATTGTCAGTGCTGGATCACTTTACATTTACACAAAATTTGCATTTATGTTATTTTTTTTTTAAGCCAAACCTGTCATCTTGGCTCTTGCCAGTGTGCTATGAACCCACTTGTCTTCTGTGAAGTTGTTGATCTTTTGCTTTAGGAGTGCCCCCTGCTGCTGAAGAGGCTGCAGCCAGATAACAACACAATGCCTTTTTCCTCTCTTCTCCTTTGTCTGGTTTCCTCCTTGTAAACTGTACAGACTGCAAACATAAGCCACACACAAAATGAACAAATTTTAAAACATTCAGCTGACCCTTTTAAACTTGTAAAAAACTGAAAATATAATGGTTTAAGCAAAAGATACCTAATGCTGAAAAAAATGGAACTCTAATGAATGTAATATATATTTTATTGATTATTTTCTGGGGGTTCTATAAGTTTATGTGTACAAAACTGTATGTTTAATTTTTAATCTCAGGTTCCAATGGACCAAATAAATTTTTTTAAATTAAAAAGCAACATTTGTCATTATTTCAAATACAATGACCCACATACAGAAATTTCTCTGTTGTGCACAAATATATACTTTCTTAGATTGTGACTAAAAGAAACGACCTGACAAACCTAATTATGACCTGTCAGAGCACATAGATCAAGATTTTTACCCTCTTCAGACTGTTGTACTTCAAGCATAATGTCTTTGCATATCCAGAATGTTTTGCACTTACACTTGTTAACAGCACTCACAGAGCCACTCTCTGCTGTGTATGTCCCCCTGTTTAACCTTCCACCTCTTCTAAACACCTCACCATTCGTTGTCTAAAAATGTTTTACCTCGCTTTCCACTACTTTCTTTTTTTGGCCCCCACCTTCCTCCAAGGCAAATCACCTATCTAGCTCCCTCTCCCTCTCAGTTCTCCCCCTAACCCTAAATGTCAGGAGCACTCCAATGTCCCCACCATCCTCTGTGTTTATTGGTGTGGGGGTAATTCTTAGAGAGTCCATAAGAGACTCTATGTAGCCTCCATGAGTTGGAGACACCCTGCATAAGGAGCTGTCAGTCACCTTTTTTTTTCTATCCAAGGAAGCGCAGGAAAATCTAGCTACCACTCTGCTCATCTGGAACCAAAGGTACAACCAATTAAATGTCTTTGTGTGTCTTGGTGCCGTAACCACATCATCTTCTGTTTAGTCGGTTCTGCATGTATGGCAGAATTGTGAAAAAGTGATAACACTGTGACTAGATAGTCAGTGGAAAGACTTTGCATGTTAAAAACGTTACAGTATTATGGTCAGATATGTGAGGCGAAAGCAGCAAAAACCTTTCCTCTCATGGGAAATCAGTTCATTTCCAACCCCATGCCTCCCTAGTGCTCTGTAGATATGAAGGAACTAATTAGATATAGGCCTTTCAATTTTGTCTCCAGACATGATAAGGCTAAATCATTCCATAGCAACACTTGGTGTGAAATTGAAAAGATACAGAGTTCTTCAAAGTACTGTAGAGCAAAAATAGTTTTCATGTAAAAGTGGAACGAAGACTTTTGGGAGTACAATAGTGTCTCGGTCTGATAAAATATTTATTGTGCTAGTCTCAAGTTAATGCTGTGTTTTTACTGCAATTCTCATGAAGTTATGCAGAATCA